>NC_139644.1:46792794-46922794 GCF_964638095.1 Poromitra crassiceps | reverse complement strand
AAACAGAGATGATCTGTCACTTTGTGTCACCTAGTTTGGGATGACTGTGTGTTACTTATCAACACAATAGTACATATTACTAATGTGAATCATATCCCCCGTTAGTGCTATTTTTTATTTATTTATCCTGGTTGCTGCTCCACCCTCTGCCAATCTGGGGAGAGCCGAAACTGGCTCCATGCTTCCTCCGAGACATGGGCAGTTAGCCAGCCGCTTCTTTTCACCTGACAGGGGAAGCTTCACCGGTAGGACATAGCACGTGGGAGGATCACACTATTCCAACGAGTTCCGCTCCCTCTGAACAGGCGCCCCTAACAACCAGAGGAGGCACCACATCAGCGACCAGGATATTGCATGTTTTGGTGAAGGGCTTCCTATATGAAGGAAACCCCCAGGGAGCATGGGGAGAACATGCAAACTCCACACAGAAAGGCCCTTTTGACGACCCCACCCGGGCGGCGGGCACTCGAGGACATGCGGACGGGCACGCATTCCTTCAGCGCTCACAGCGTCCCCTTCTAGCTGTGAGGCGACAGCGCTTACCACTGCACCACCATGCCCCCCCTAATGCGAATCATATTGACATGGTTTTGAATTCAGGTTGTTAGTAAGATATAGTGTGTTGAAAAGTAACACAGATGTGTTTGACCAAACTAAACATGTTGTGACATCCTTTTGAACAGTGCAGATGCACTAGTGTACATAGTAACATGTATGTACAATATTACACTAACTTTATAGTTGCTATTGTACATACTTTAGATTAGGGCTATAAAACATACACTAGTGTACGCTAACTTTATAGTTGCTATTGTACATACTTTAGATTAGGGCTATAAAACATGAGGCAAAAAAACTATTTAAGTGGCCAAGGGAAGGCAGCCCTTTCCTTTCAGAGTCATGGTGCTGTGCTGTGCTGTGGGAGTCATGTTCACACTGCAGCTGAGACGTGTCCCTCACATGGCACTCTGATGTTACTGAGTCATGTTCACACTGTGGCTGAGACGTGTCCCTCACATGGCACTCTGATGTTACTGAGTCATGTTCACACTGTGGCTGAGACGTGTCCCTCACATGGCACTCTGATGTTTCTGAGTCATGTTCACACTGGCTGAGACGTGTTCCTCACATGGCACTCAGATGTTTCTGAGTCATGTTCACACTGTGGCTGAGACGTGTTCCTCACATGGCACTCAGATGTTTCTGAGTCATGTTCACACTGTGGCTGAGACGTGTTCCTCACATGGCACTCTGATGTTTCTGAGTCATGTTCACACTGCGGCTGAGACATGTCCCTCACATGGCACTCAGATGTTTCTGAGTCATGTTCACACTGCAGCTGAGACGTGTTCCTCACATGGCACTCTGATGTTTCTGAGTCATGTTCACACTGCGGCTGAGACATGTCCCTCACATGGCACTCTGATGTTTCTGAGTCATGTTCACACTGTGGCTGAGACGTGTTCCTCACATGGCACTCAGATGTTTCTGAGTCATGTTCACACTGTGGCTGAGACGTGTTCCCCACATGGCACTCAGATGTTTCTGAGTCATGTTCACACTGCAGCTGAGACATGTCCCTCACATGGCACTCTGATGTTTCTGAGTCATGTTCACACTGCAGCTGAGACATGTCCCTCACATGGCACTCTGATGTTTCTGAGTCATGTTCACACTGCAGCTGAGACATGTCCCTCACATGGCACTCAGATGTTTCTGAGTCATGTTCACACTGCGGCTGAGACATGTCCCTCACATGGCACTCAGATGTTTCTGAGTCATGTTCACACTGCAGCTGAGACGTGTTCCTCACATGGCACTCTGATGTTTCTGAGTCATGTTCACACTGCGGCTGAGACATGTCCCTCACATGGCACTCTGATGTTTCTGAGTCATGTTCACACTGTGGCTGAGACGTGTCCCTCACATGGCACTCAGATGTTTCTGAGTCATGTTCACACTGCAGCTGAGATGTGTTCCTCACATGGCACTCTGATGTTTCTGAGTCATGTTCACACTGTGGCTGAGACATGTCCCTCACATGGCACTCTGATGTTTCTGAGTCATGTTCACACTGTGGCTGAGACATGTCCCTCACATGGCACTCTGATGTTACTGAGTCATGTTCACACTGTGGCTGAGACATGTCCCTCACATGGCACTCTGATGTTTCTGAGTCATGTTCACACTGTGGCTGAGACGTGTCCCTCACATGGCACTCAGATGTTTCTGAGTCATGTTCACACTGCAGCTGAGATGTGTTCCTCACATGGCACTCTGATGTTTCTGAGTCATGTTCACACTGTGGCTGAGACATGTCCCTCACATGGCACTCTGATGTTTCTGAGTCATGTTCACACTGTGGCTGAGACATGTCCCTCACATGGCACTCTGATGTTACTGAGTCATGTTCACACTGTGGCTGAGACATGCCCCTCACATGGCACTCTGATGTTTCTGAGTCATGTTCACACTGCAGCTGAGATGTGTTCCTCACATGGCACTCTGATGTTTCTGAGTCATGTTCACACTGCGGCTGAGACATGTCCCTCACATGGCACTCAGATGTTTCTGAGTCATGTTCACACTGCAGCTGAGATGTGTTCCTCACATGGCACTCTGATGTTTCTGAGTCATGTTCACACTGTGGCTGAGACATGTCCCTCACATGGCACTCTGATGTTACTGAGTCATGTTCACACTGCGGCTGAGACATGTTCCTCACATGGCACTCTGATGTTACTGAGTCATGTTCACACTGCGGCTGAGACATGTTCCTCACATGGCACTCTGATGTTACTGAGTCATGTTCACACTGTGGCTGAGACGTGTCCCTCAGCACTCACATGGCACTCTGATGTTACTGAGTCATGTTCACACTGCGGCTGAGACATGGTCCTCACATGGCACTCTGATGTTACTGAGTCATGTTCACACTGCGGCTGAGACATGTTCCTCACATGGCACTCTGATGTTACTGAGTCATGTTCACACTGTGGCTGAGATGTGTTCCTCACATGGCACTCTGATGTTTCTGAGTCATGTTCACACTGTGGCTGAGACATGTCCCTCACATGGCACTCTGATGTTTCTGAGTCATGTTCACACTGCGGCTGAGACATGTTCCTCACATGGCACTCTGATGTTTCTGAGTCATGTTCACACTGTGGCTGAGACATGTCCCTCACATGGCACTCTGATGTTTCTGAGTCATGTTCACACTGCGGCTGAGACATGTCCCTGACATGGCACTCTGATGTTTCTGAGTCATGTTCACACTGCGGCTAAGACATGTTCCTCACATGGCACTCTGATGTTTCTGAGTCATGTTCACACTGCGGCTGAGACATGTTCCTCACATGGCACTCTAATGTTTCTGAGTCATGTTCACACTGTGGCTGAGACGTGTCCCTCAGCACTCACATGGCACTCTGATGTTTCTAATCAGCGTGAACTAAAAGCTGCATGGACTCATATCTTTTCAATTCTTCTCATGGACCAAATAGATAATGTGCTACAGTCCAATCCTGAGGCATCAGACCTACAGTACCTGCCACTCAAATCAGAATTTCTTGGTGATGCCAAGACAAGCAAATCTTGTGATGGCATCTTGTCATCTGTAACCAGAGAGACAGTTGTCATAATGTACTCAGCTTGTCGGAACTGACGTCTCAATCCAGTCAAAGTAGAAGGAACGTACCAAAACAAAATTGATTGAAACAAAAGCAAGCGACGTCTTTTGTTATTGATTACTCTATGGCTGGACGATAGTTGAAATCAATTAGGGCTGTGGAATAAAAATCAATACGCAATATATCACAATATTTTTTCCTGCAATACAGTACTGTATTGATATTTCAGAAAAACTTCGCGATATATCGCTGTATCGATTTTTTGCACAGCTGTGTGTTCAGTGACACAACAACAATAGCCTACTTATGCACTTTATTTTTAATTTCAGCGTGTTCAGTAACATTGTGCAACTGTGCAAGTTTTGACTCAATTTGTCTACTTGTTATCAATATGATGTACATAATACACTACCATAGCTGGTATTGTCAGCTCTATTTTTAAATTTTCAGTAAATTATGACTATTGCAATATATCACAATATGTATTGTATTGTAATGTATCGTGATAAAATCATATCGTGACCGATGTATCGTGATACATATCATATCGTGAGGTCCTTAATACCAGCTCTAAAATCAATACCAATCATGAGGATTTCCCCCCCCCCGATAAGCAAAATTACTAATAATCAAATAATCAATAATCAAAATAATCAAATCAGATCATATTGATCTATGGGAATGTTTGGTGTGATTTCAAACTGAACTGAGATCAGATTCCTACCAGATTTCATTTTGTCTGAGTTTCTAAATAAAATGTGCTTGTTCTCATCAGTTCAGACAGCGTCTCAATCTTCCAATCCCACTGATAGACCATAAAGCATAATCTTGAATGATCGTTCAGCCCTTGGTTACACTGCTCATTGCTGTCACTTCATATTATATACTATATGAAATATCCTATATAATATATAGGATATGAGTTACATCTCTGAATAGATACAATATGAGCTGTCATTCAAAAACAGTAAGATAAAGTAAGCAAGGATGTAAGCACTAATGCCTTGCAGTGTGAACGGAGCTGCATGTGGGTCAGGATCTGGTACAGAGTCACCACCAGGAGGATGGAGCCAACATGGCTGCCACTGGAGCCTGCCCTGGCCTCCCTCTGGCTCTCTGTGGAGGTTTGGTAAAAAAAAAAAAAAAAACGTATATCAATAGTTGACTTGGTCAAACCAAGCGAGCTACGAGATGAAACATTTGACTCAGCTTGGGGTCCCCTGCTGGAACTGCTACCTTTGATTACCAGGAGTAATCAGTAATAATGAACTAATTACACTTCCTGAGTAGCTTGCCCAACACTGCTCGTGATTCACCTCGTAGCTGAATCGCTTCAAGTCAAACTTTTTATATAAGGATTTTACAAAACATGGATGGAGAAATGAATGGAGAATTCACTTCCTGAGGTCCCATGCGGACCTCAGAAGAGGGCGTGGCTTAGGGGCACTCTGTTGTGATTGGAAGCTGTCATGTTGCCCTCAGCTGGCTGCACACGACACTCAGTGACAAATGATTGGCTTCAACACAAGGACAATTGTTTAAAATTAGATTGAGAAGCATGAATATATACATGACATCTACCACTAAGTGCAACAGAATGTTAACACATTGACTGCCAGCCCTTTTTTCAATGCTGTAGGTAAGTTCTGCCAGGTTTTTTTTTGAGGATTCTGGCTCATTTTACAAGAGCCGAGGATTATTTTCTGTTAAGACTTCGTGAACACCAATCATCTAAAAAGAACTAATAGAATGTGTGCTTTCTCTGTCTAAAATAGTTAGTTTGTAGAGTTAGTAGTTATGTAGATATTAGCCGTTGAGTACAGCATGGTTTCAGCTGTCTGAGAGTGAAAGCTGAGATAATCGCAGTTTTGTGAAATTCAATCAAACAGGCAGAACAGTCACTTTAACCATTTATTTTTGGCATCAGTGAGAGATCAGACATCCAAACAATATAGTTCCGAACGCCCTCTCCTTCAACTCCTCCCTCCGTGGGCGTGTCTAGTGGCTTTCAGCCTGCGTTTGTCACAAGCGAGTGCTCTGCTGCTGCTGCTGCTGCAGCGAGTTTGAGCAGCCTCCCTCCCTGGCAGCGAGTTTGAGCAGCCTCCCTCCCTGGCAGCGAGTGTGGATAGGGCTCACTCGTCTCTTGGGTTTGAGAGCCCCGATGAAACCCCGTGCGACTCTAGGCTTTATGCTGCCCACCCAGCCCATTTCTGGAACCCCCCACTGCAGCAGCGCGAAAGCGTCCCCGCCTACAGTATGAGAATGAGGCTCGTTCGTTTCTGGGTTTTCGGAATGCGTGCGATTCTGGCCTTTCTGCGGGCGTTTCAAAGTGTGTTTCACCCATAATATATTATGCAAATTTGCAATCCCCCGTGTGCTGCTGCTGGCGCGGCCCGAGAGCGGCGAGTCTGGTGACTGATGACTGTAAAATCGGCAAGCCATTTCCTTGAGAATGGAGGAAGCAGCCGCGGGAGGCGGCTGCTTTTGGTTGACTTTGTCTCTGTCGGGAGAGCACCGTCGCCACCTAGCTGGTCGGTAAAATAGATTATACACATTCTCTTCCTCCAATTCTGGTATAGGAGACGTAAAAGGGGTTGATTGATGTCCCACCGTCAAAAAAAAAAAATGTTTATGTAAGCCGAGATATCTCGTCCTTGGCACTCAACTGTTGGATCATGTAAGCCGAGATATCTCGTCCTTGGCACTCAACGTGTTAAAGGGAAAATTTACTGTAGTTTTTACAGTGATTTATTGCAATGACTATTGTTGTAGATTCCAGTTCTTAACCATTAAAAATGAATACTCTGGTGAACTTAATACAGATAATGAGACATTCCTTTCTTTTGTCAATGGGGAAATGAATGGGAA
This sequence comes from Poromitra crassiceps, assembly GCF_964638095.1. Lineage (NCBI taxonomy): Eukaryota > Metazoa > Chordata > Actinopteri > Beryciformes > Melamphaidae > Poromitra > Poromitra crassiceps. Next base: position 46,916,294 of record NC_139644.1, on the reverse strand, counting down.
CTTGAACAGCCAGCAGGGGGTGCTAGTTGTCCCTTCCCATTGCTGTTGTCATGGATACCTCACTGTTACTTCACTGTTTACAGCATCAACAGAAGAGCAGAGTTAACTCTTTTAAATAAAAGTCTGTCACAACCCTGAGAGTGGTTTTGTACAATAAAGCAGCCATTTTTGCACCAAGAGACATTAGACATTGACACAGGAAGAAAGGAGAAATCCATTGTAGAAGAGAGACCAGTTTGTCGCCCCACAGGAGCAGGAGAGAGACCAGAATGCAATGCAGCAGACTGGGGTTTGAGTAAGGTGGAGTCAGATCTCTCTCTGGGTCTGGGACACTTTGAGCCCCAAAATGCTGTCGGAATCCTCCCCAGTGATTGGGGCTTATGTGGGCTAGTAGGAAGTGCACCAGCACCTGCAACAAATGTTACGTTCCTCCTATCTACTATTTTACATCATTCACACACAGCTTTGTTTTCCTCCAGCTGACTTTACAGCCTCAAACTAATGTGGAGAAGTTTCAAATAAAAAAAGGGAGAATATCACTTTGTCCCTCAGGTCACTGGACTCAAACAAACTCATCAAGGCCTTTATCAGAATCACAATTACAATCACTTTTATTGCCACAGTTTGCCAACAGAAATAGTCCAGTTGACTTCACATTCCATGATCATGGTTTTGGATGATGTCATGTGTTTAGTGACAGTCAGCATGTTATCGCGTTTCATTGTGAATTTTGAAATGACAAAACAGACGCTGTTGCCATGGTGATGATGCTTACAATTGTTCTGGTAGATTGGCGAGGGCGTCCCATAGTCTGTATAATCATTTCTACCCCCCCCCCCCCCCCCCCATCAGAGAGCTCCTCCACACAGCTGAGAGTGTCACTCCCCCCCCCTCATCATCAGAGAGCTCCTCCACACAGCTGAGTGTCACTTGATATGAAGTCACACTCGGTATTCAAGTGGTAACGTTAGCAGAAGCTGGTTTGACATTAGGCCTTTTTCTCCAGAGGCTGAATAAGCAGTGTTATCAAGTCAAGGTCATGTCAAGGCATTACAATGCATTTATAGGCTTTATTAAACTCTTTATACATGTTGAGAATCATAAAGTCACATAATGTATTATAACTTCAGCATTCATAATGCTTTATACCTTTATGCCAAAGAATATTTTTTGTTGTTGTCATACACTTTACTTTCAGCCAGCAAATGCTGCTCATAAGTCATCATAACTGTGTTAGAGCCTCATACAATTGCTAATAACCTCATAGTGCAGCCGTGCTATAGCGTATTATTGTTTATTACACATGTATGACCACCCCTTATAATACGTTATAAACCTTGTCATAAGTTCCCATGCATAATTATAAACATTAATACAGTTCTCTAAAGCCTTATACATGTTTTATAATGTCTTGTGAATGTGCTCATAATGCACTTCAAAGTGTTTTGGAGATGGGTTTTATGTAGCTCTCCTGGTAATGAATAAAATCAATAAGCAAAACACAGTCAAGCATTCAGCTCTTGGTTTTAACAAATAATATCCTACATTATCGTCCAATGCATGAAATGCACGTGACTAGCATTTATTCAAATAAAATAAAATAAGAAATAAAGTGGGGAAAAAATCATCTTTAGTGATGATCTTATGTGATGCGTCTTTTCTTATTGATTACTCCTGGACTGGATGATTATTGAAATCAATATCACCCCTTCCCCCACCCTGATATCGATATGCAAATAAGCAATAAGCAAAGTCACATTAAATTAATTATGATCCGAATAATGTTCATCATGAACTGAATGGTAATGTTTTGGTGGACATATTTATAACAAATATACAATCAAATAACGATGACTGAGACTTTTCCCATGATCATTAATGTGAGGCCGACATGTTTGTGAAAACACAAACAAAGACGCTAAAATAACAGTGACAGAGTTTTTTTCCAAAGCTTTTATTGTAGCAAAAGACATCTCACTCCAGTAGAAATATAAGAATCTAACACTCACAAAACCTAAGGCTCCTAATCAACATGTCCTCATACTGAAACGACAGAATGAGTCGATTTCCAATTACTCCCAAAACAGATATATATTCAGGGCGCTTTTCTCTGAATGTTGCTTTTAGGAGTACGAACATTCAAATAAACATATTAGGGCTGGGAATTTAACGCGTTAACTTTGATTAATTAATAACAGAAAAAATAGCGCGTTAAAAAAATTAACACATTTTAATCACACTTCATTTTGCACTCCAGAGACCACGGAACGTTTCTCAGTGGACGGATTCCAAGCATACCGAACATACCGATGCACAACGTGCATTGAGTTATGTCAGACAACAAAGCTCTACATGTGGGAAGTGTGCTAGGCTAACGACAAACATGGAAGAAGCAGATGAGAAGGGGTTGCTTGGCCCGGTGGATGGGAAATTTAAATGTAAGCCTCCGGTATCACCTCAATGCTAAACATGTTGCAGCTAGCGTGGAAGCCAGAGCTAACGTTAACGTAGCCGCTGATCATGCTAACGTTAGTCCTAGTACGAGCAAGTAGAGTCGCCAACCCACACTCGACCAGATGACGGGGTTCAGAGCCAAGATGAGTAAGTCCACGTCTGACAAGTACAAATACAGCATTATGTATTGTCTATTCTTTGATTCACTCGTGTAACAAAATCCATTTGAGTTGAACAATTTTGCTTCTTGTGTCAAATATTGATATGCGATTAAAATGCGATTCATTGCGATTCATTACAAAGCCTCTAATTAATTAGATTTTTTTTTTATCGAGTCCCACCACTAAAACATATATTCACATTTCATTAGAAAGCTTACAATCTGCACTTTGATATCTACATGTGCTGTACATCACACATGGGCGTCGTTAGGCCTGGGCATTGGGGGCTATAGCCCCGAACGTTTTATGAATAGCCGCAGATTTTTAGTTTTTTCATTTTAGTTTTTATAGAAAAGCAGTTGTCTATTCATCTGCATGTCCGTCATGCTTTAAAGCCCTCAAAAACAACACTGATACTAGTTTGGATACACTGTCTCATTTAAGTGAATGGGAAGGTGTGTTCAGGCTTTTGACTGGTATCATATGATTTAGTTGTATATAGTATCAGAAATCCAGCAATTTGCTTCCTCTCTGTGATGTGCAAGTAAAATATATAGAAGGAAGAGACATCACTCTCATCACAGCTTTCACATTTTGCATTGGGGCTAGACTTTGGGGACAGTTGTATTGAAGTGAATGGGGCAGGCATGGAAAGTCCCACTATAAACCATCATACAGTATCTGTGTTTTGAAAAATGCTTCCGCAGATTGCAAAATTCCAACGCCGTGATGAGTGATGTCTTTTCCTTCTTTATAGATTCCTTGTCTGTTTGTCAATCAAGGCTAATGCTGAAGTTTAACAATTCATGAATTTTCTATGGGGACCGCCTGGAACGCTCTGAAGGACCCCTGGTGGTCCCCAGACCCCACTTTGAGAACCACTGATCTAGTTTTTCTGTATTCATCACAAAATGCTCAAAAATTGTGCAATTACCTGTTGAAGAATAAGCCCCTCCCCCTCCCCTCCTTAGAGAGGGCTGGGCTAAGCCCCCAATGTCTTCAGACACTAGAAACGCCCCTGACATCACATTATGTCACAGCACATGAGCAGCGTATCACACAAGGCTTGAAGCAGAAACAGCAGCTCCTCCTCTCCAGCAGGTGGCAGCACTGAAAACACAAGAAAGCAGGTTGAATTCCAGCTGACTTTTCCTTCCAGGAGACAAACCGACTACAGGGACATGTTCAGGATTCCTACCTCAGTTAGTGGGAACCAGAACCCGACCTGATTTAACACAAGATAAGAAGAAAGAGATGTTATCATATAAACACAAGAGAAGAAGACACTGCTGTTATATACTCAATATTATGTTATTGTTCTGTAAAGGTAGCCAAATGTTCTGAACTGGTCTGAATTAGTCTGAACTGGTCTAGTGGACTGACCTTGGGCCTTCTTCCTGTAGTAGATGAATCCAGCCAGAGGTAAGATCAGACCCAAAACCAGTCCTGAGGCTCCAATGGCCATCTTGTTTCTCTCAGACTCGGGCATTGACGGATCTGTTGAGAGAGAGACATGTCAACAGACAGAGGGACAGACAGAGAGACATGTCAACAGACAGAGGGACAGACAGAGAGACATGTCAACAGACAGAGGGACAGACAGAGAGACATGTCAACAGACAGAGGGACAGACAGAGAGAGAGACATGTCAACAGACAGACAGACAGACAGACAGAGAGACAGGTAGTCAGTGAGACAGACAGACAGACAGACAGGAGGGTTGCAGGAGACAAAGCCCACAAGGACAACTTGAAATATCGATGATGGTGAACGGGGGGTGCTGATGATGAGGTGGCCTGTTCGGCGGATAGTATTTGTGCCCTGTCATTCTACAGAATTAATTTGCAGACTCCCCGGGGAGATGGGGAAGAAGAAGAAGTCAAGATGGCGGAGACGTTGGCATGGAGCAACTATGTGCACCAGATGAAGGATGTGGTTTCCCCATGAAGCAGAGAGCTGATGGATAAGAAGGCGGACAAGTCTGCAGGAGGAAGAGAGCCAATTTCAAATCTAGTTATTGATCGAGACAAAGATGATGGAATGAAGGTGGTTGAGCACGAGTCTGTTCCGTGAGTAGATGAAACATAGGCAGGTGGGGAGGTATGGATTGTGATGAAGAGAATAAGGAGGAAGAGAGGGGACAGAATGGTGGGAATCGAGGCAATTAAGGGAGGAATAGTCTTAAAAGACTTAGGAGTGAGGTTGGTGATAGCTCTCTTTCTGAGAGTGAAGAAGATGGGCAAGATTAGAAGGAGGGAACTGGGAGGTTTTTGTAGTAATATATATACTACAAAATAGTTTTTGTAGGTTTAATGAAAAGGATCAAGAAAACATGAAGACAATTAGCCCGTTTGTGCTAACAGCAGCACTGTAAGATAGGGGAGATCATGTATCCAGGGGTGGCCAAACTTTTTTGGTTGTGGAGCCGCATACAGAAAAATATAAGGAGTCACGGGCCAAACAATATTAAGCGCGGCAGTTTTCGCGGCAAAGAAATTGGACCAGAAAACCCTTGTGGCATCAAAAATGTTATTTCTACCTAAATAAATATATAGTATAGTATAGTTTATTGATGTGCTCACCTATTACGATGGGTATTTTTGTATGTTTTCAAATGTTCTTTTCCTGTGCCAACAGGTTAAGACAGAGATAATTTAACATAACATTAGTATTAAACATTCATTCAGTATTAAAAATGTTTAAAAATAAATAGACCAGGTCAGGGTACTCAAGTATAACCCATTTTCAATGTTTTTTTTACTTTAAAACAGAAAAACGATAAAATGTTTTTAGCTACTTTTTTAATTAATTTTTTGCTAAATTCATAGCGGGCCACTTAAAAACGGGCAGCGGGCTGCAGTTTGGCCACCCCTGATGTATGTGAAGGTCCTTAGTGATGGAAACTTGTTGGTGAGATGTGTGGACATAGGACAAGTGGATATAACACTCAAGCTAAAAGATATAGGAAAGCATAAGGTGGTGAGTACAGGGAGGGTGGGTGCTCAGAGTGGTGGTGGATGTAAAGCAGTGATCACAGGGCTGCCAGTGAGTGAGAGTATGGAGGAACTAAAGAAGAATATCAAAGGAGGAAAAATAATGAATGTGCAAAGACTGAAATCGACAAAATAAGGAGTTAAATAGGATAATGAAACAGTGTTGGTTGAGTTGAGGCAGGCAGGCAGGTAGAGAGACAGACAGACAGAGAGACAGGCAGACAGACAGACAGACAGACAGACAGACAGACAGGCAGGCAGGCAGACAAACAGACAGACAGACAGGCAGACAGACAGACAGACAGACAGACAGACAGACAGACAGACAGACAGGAAGCAGACAGGTAGTTACCCCAGTCGTGGATCACAGGCTCCATCAGGCTGGCGTGCTCCACCATGCAGGAGATCTTCTCTCCAGACCTGTTCAACACACACACATGCACACACACACACACACACACACACACACACACACACACACACACACACACACATGTTGGTTTAGTGTCACATTTAGGACCGGACTGACCTAGACTCACCTGGGTGTGTACTCCAGTGGAACTGGACACACCTGGGTGTGTACTCTAGTAGATCTGGACTGACCTGGGTGTGTACTCTAGTAGATCTGGACTCACCTGGGTGTGTACTCTAGTAGATCTGGCCTCACCTGGGTGTGTACTCTAGTAGATCTGGCCTCACCTGGGTGTGTACTCCAGGTGGATCTGGACTCACCTGGGTGTGTACTCTAGTAGATCTGGCCTCACCTGGGTGTGTACTCCAGGTGGATCTGGACTCACCTGGGTGTGTACTCTAGTAGATCTGGCCTCACCTGGGTGTGTACTCTAGTAGATCTGGACTCACCTGGGTGTGTACTCCAGTGGATATGGCCTCACCTGGGTGTGTACTCCAGGTGGATCTGGACTCACCTGGGTGTGTACTCCAGGTGGATCTGGACTCACCTGGGTGTGTACTCTAGTGGATCTGGACTCACCTGGGTGTGTACTCCAGGTGGATCTGGACTCACCTGGGTGTGTACTCTAGTAGATCTGGACTCACCTGGGTGTGTACTCCAGGTGGGAGTGGAACTGGTAGTACCAGTCCCCGTCCTCCATTTCATCAGTGGAAGAGACATCAGAGGTGACTTCATGGTCATTTCTCAGCCAGGTCACACGGAGTTGTTTTGGGTAGAAGTTGTAGATGCTGCACACCAGCATGTCTGTGTGCTTCCGACCAGAGGGAGCCACTGAGGTCAGCCTCACATAGGGTTCAACTGTAGGCACAGTGTTACAGTAAGTAAGTAGTTGCAGGGGGGGAGTTGCTGGAAAATATCTTGGTTTTGTCTTTAATGAAAACATGAACTTTTCAGAAGGAAGAAAAGACCTGGCAGAGTCAGCAGGAAGTGTGTTAGGGTCTGTGATGACCTGAAACTGTGTCCTGACCTGGTTTCTCAACATTTTCAAATCTCTATGATTCATTTGTTAATATAATAAACTCTATGATTAGTTCAGTTTAGTTTATAGTTTAGTTAGACAGGACAGTGCACATAAATAAGACAGTTTACACATGAATCATCCATACATGTCAACAGTAAATGTGCCGGGATTAGCCGAAGCTAGTTTTCACCCGCAGTCCTCGGGACATAAAGAACTAAAAACTACAAGGTAACTACAGGAATAAAAACAATACGGGAATAAGAAGCAATACGGCAATAAAAGCAATATAATAAAATAAAAATGCACAAGGGATAATAATACATACACAGGATAAAAACAATACACTCAAACAAGATAAAAACAATACAGTTAAAGTGCACGGGAGACAAGATCAGTACAATAAAGTGCTGATACAGTAGAATAAAGTGCAAAATCAAGGAAATTATGAGAGGGCTATTAGTTATTGGTTATGGGTGCAATGGTTAATATAATAAACTATGATTCAAAAGGTTAATATAATACAATTTAAGATTCAATGGTTAATATAATAAACTATGATTCAAAAGGTTAATATAATACAATTTAAAATGCAATGGTTAATACTGTATAATAAATTATATGATTCAATGGTTAACTATAATAAACTCTAGGATTTATAGAAAATCCATGGGAACTAAGGCAGAGAACATTGTATCTGATACAATTGGACATTTATGTTATGGAAATATTTTTGTTGAAATGTCCTTTTGCATTTGTAGAACTGTATATTATGATTTGTCATGTGACCACCCTGGCTTGTAAGCCCTATGGGCTGGGCAGCATGAATGGTGCATCCCACTCACATAAACACATCAATGCAGTATCAGTTTTTTGCCACCAGATGGCGGCCCGAGCTCAGTCTAGTTTATGGACATTAAACTTGAATAATGAGAAACGATATTAATTTTCATAGTCATTTTCCTGTAATGATAGTTCAAGTTTTTCTTTAAAGTGAAGTCATATGTCCATATAGCCTAGACATAGCCTACTGAGAAACGTATAAAAATAGGCTTCATCAACAATCTGCTGAATAGCCTAATATTTTTCAATGGAATGATTTGACTGATCAATATTGATAGATCAATAAATATGTCATAGAAGGAAACAGGTTGACAGCAAACACACATATAAGTAGTCTAGTTCATCTAGAGACTGTATGAAAAGAAACTTAATACATAATCAATTTACAGTAGGCTATAAAATCGGCCCGAATCTATTTCCAACTGAATTCATTCTCTTGTCTTCGAAGGGTTGTGGACCTCGTTGAGCCCCTGTTGTTGTGTTGTGTTGTGTTGTGTTGTGTTGTGTTGTGTTGTGTTGTGTTGTGTTGTGTGTGTGTGTGTGTGTGTGTGTGTGTGTGTGTGTGTGTGTGTGTGTGTGTGTGCGTGCGTGCGTGCTTGCGTGCGTGAGTGTGTGTGTGTGTGTGTGTGTGTGTGTGTGTGTGCGTGCGTGCGTGCGTGCGTGCGCGCGCGCGCGTTCGCGTGTGTGTTTGTGTGTTTGCGTTTCAGTGTATAGGCCAAGTTATTGTCCTAGCGTATCATTTCATCTCTGATATATCTCTGATAAGTAGGCTACATACAAAGTAAACTGAAAGCATCTTATTTTTAATTTAGGATTATAGGGGAGAGTGGGGTGAGTTGTGCCAGTGGGGAAGTTGTGCCACCCCTTGTATCTAGAAAACCATAGAAGAAATTGGTCATCTGACCACACATTTTTGAAGAGGCATCCATTTTACTCACTCTGCAAAGAAGGGAGGCAGATGGCACAAGAGCTAAGCACATTTAAGTTCAAAAAACTGTTTTTTGCCTCTCAAAGTAATTTTTTTATGATCAAGGTTTATTGATTGTTGTGTCTGAACAATTATAGACAAGCTTGAAAACATTTCACACATGTGTTAGTGTTTTAGTAAGCTACAATATGAGGCTATACTGTTAGCATGATGTTAGCTCCAAACCAGCTATATGATACAAGTTTGTTAAAATGGTGGGGATGGGGTGATTTGTGCCAAAAGGCCTGGGTTAAGTTGTGCCAGTGCAGTTGCAGTTGATTTAGTGAAACTTTATTTCATTTTGTTCTTAAATGTTTAAATAGACCTTGTTGAAGAATATTGCAGTATTGGCAAGTGTAGCCTGGCTCTGTGATAGTTGATTTTGTTCATTTTGAACATAATTTTTATTTCTGAAAATGTTAAATATGTAGGTCAACTGCTGCTACCGTTTAGCCTTGTTTAACCCTGTTATAGTACACTGGACTTTAGTGTTATCTTTATTTTGTCTTGCTTTGATATAGCATTACAGTATATGAGATGAAAATGTTCTGTTTTACTTCAGTAATCAATGGCACAATTTACCCCAACGTATTCTCTCCAAAGGCACAACTTACCCCGCACCGGGGGCAAGTTGTGCCAAGAGACCACTTTTTTAAGAATAGCCATATTTTTTTAACAGTTTATTTAAGATCCAAAGGGAGTGTTCCCAGTGGTGCACAACATCCTGAAATATATTTACATATTGTAGTTGGAGGCATTACTGTCATGCCCTCACTTTAAAGACACCTCAAGTAAAAAGTGGCACAACTCACCCCACTCCCCCCTACTAATAGCGAACTTGAATAAAGTTATTTTGGTAAGCGTTGAAATTAAATTCAAAGACTGAGTTCTGTCGTCATTACTTTAATCAGAGAAGTGTTTATATTGATGTTTATTTCATGGTGTTGATGTAGAGAACAGCAGCTCACCTGTCTTAGTCAGCATGTTGGGGTACCAGTTCTCAATGTTGTGTTTGCAGTAGACCTCCTGCTGAACCTTCCAGATCGGCAGGGATGAATCTTTGTTGAAGGCCTCTGCGATCTTCAAACCACGCTCAGTGTAGCCAACCCATTTCCCCTCCCTGCTGCTGAACCTGATGTACTCAGCCATGTTGTAATGGGAGGAGTATATGAACTCTATGTCCTTCAGCTCAGTGGAGTTGAACACACAACTATGCATCAAATATTGCTCAAATCCATCTGGAGATGAAAGACAAAAAACAAAATCAATCTGTTAAGTTTCACAGATATAAATATAATAGAGATATTTCATAGAGGGAAACAGGATGACAGCAGACAAACAAACAGTAGAAGTCTCTGTGTGTTTTTCTATTGTGACGTGAGCCACATAAATAAGTGAAATGTGAATAATTTGCTTTCCTTGAGTTTGATCTTTCAGATGTGCTGCGCTTTCATCTTTTTTGGAAGACATAGATTCAACTAGACTATATATGTATGGAAATAAAATGTATTTAACTCAATTTAAAAGAGTAGAAACACTAATTACCATATAAGTATCAACACAAATATAACAATCATATAATTCCATTCAAACTGAACAGTATTATATGAGCTATGATATATATAATCATATGAGCTATATGATCAGGTAGGCCACTGATGTATTGATGCTCGATACAGACGAACAGTATCTGAGCTAGTTATTGATCGGGTATTGATGTATTGATCCTACCTGCTCCATACAGACTGATGAACAGTATTATCTGAGCTAGTTATTGATCAGGTATTGATGTATTGATCCTACCTGCTCCATACAGACTGATGAAGAAGAGGGAGAAGAGCAGAACAGATGAAGCCATGTTCCTCTGCTGAGTTCGCTAAGTCTGACACACTCAAACTGAATCCTGCTATAAAAACCAATGTAGGAGCCACACACTGGTCACATGACCAACATCACCTGTTGCCGGGCAGACAGTCCAGCCTAAAGGCTGCTGCTGGCAGAGCCAGAAAGCATCATGGACTACATCCACCTACTTCTCATATAAATCTATTAGGAGCGTAACGATATAGCTACACAAAAATCATAATCATAATTCATCATCATTTTCATGTACAGCCAGAACAAAGCTTCTGCACACCTAAAAATGACAGGTGCATCGGAGGAGGGAAAACCTGACTGAATCAAAAGAAAATAACACTGTCTCCAAATGCAAAAAGTTGTATTTAACAGAAAGCATAACGTTTCGGTCCTATTAGACCTTCTTCAGATTCTTACAGGGTAAGAGGAGGGACCCAGTTACCCTAACTGGGTCTAATCTGTTACATTTCTGTCTCCTGTATTGGTTTTAAGCATTGGAACCCCTGTAGGGTCATTGTTATTTGATGAGCAGGTCTCTTTTGATGTATGAAGTGTTGTTTTTTGTATCAAGTCATTGATACTGATTGTCATTGTATCAATGACTCCACAATCATTCAGTCTGGGTGATTGATGTGGGAAGTATTGTTTTTTGTATGAAGTGTGTGAAGTACTGTTTTTTGTCTTTCCTAGTGTATTTTGTTTTATGTTCCCCGCGCACACACACGCTCACATTTGCACACATATACATTCACTCCACTTGTCTTATAAGGACCACAATGGAAACAAGCTCTAGGACTTTATTGTGTTTTTATCCTTTTGATCAATATTCTTTGTATTGTCCTGTGCAATCCTGTTTTATTGCATCAATAAAGACATCAGTCAATCAAAATGTGGGTCTAAAATGTCCTATTTGTGTTTTGTCTTGATTTACCATGTCTCCATTTCCTGCACCAATCAGCAACAATGTTCAGCATGATCTGCAGGTCGTTTTCATGCTCAGCAAGTAAGACTATATCATCTGCATACAGTAATATGCTCACAGTCTGGTCATCAATTTTAATTTCCCTGTTGGATGCTTTCATTTGAAGAGCTAAATCATTGACAAAAATGGAAAATAATGTTGGGGACATAGCATCACCTTGTTTCACGCTGAATTGTTGGGGGAAGCTACAGATGCTTGATAAAGAGACTTATTAGCATAATAGAATTTCCCATTGACCCCAGAGTTTAACTACTTTACTTTATTGCATTTAGGAGACGCCTTTGTCCAAAGCGACTTACATCACATCTCATCAGAACACAGAAGAAATACACAGAAAAAATAGAAAGTAATAAATATAAAAATCATAAAAAACAGACATGCAATACAATCAATAATCGTGCGTTCCTTTATCGCAAAAGAACTGGGATGTGGAGGCTAAATTACGTCACATCCATTTTGTTAGCATTCCATTTGCATAAAAGCTGAGCTGGGAAGTTCACTGTTGACTGGTCAGATCCACTAGCTAGCCAGGCTAGCCATTGTTAGCAATAATGTGACCAGTGGCCAACAGGTGTTACAACCATGAGCTACATGTATACAAGTGGGGAGCCAACCAGAACCATCAGACAGGACACCAGGAGCTGGATACACAATAATCTTTATTACAAAATAGGAAAATGTTAGAAACCCTGGCCCACAGTCCAGGTGTAGTAGGTCCCACAGTGTCCTCTGTCCGCTCTGTTCGTGTCCCGAACACCTCCAAGGAAGCTACGGGGGAATAATGAGACAAGTCACTTGACTGGGCAGAGGCCCAGGCTCCCGAGGGAGATGGCAAAACCAGCTAGTGGTCAGAATTTGTCCAGAACAATGGCCAAAAAAAGAAGGAAACCGCACTACAAAATATCACTGCAAATTTCACACGTGATTTAAGAACATCTTGTGTATTTAGCTTCCTACTATGGAAAGTTGAAGGGGGGAGGGGGGCAATGCTCGCACTCCACAGTAATTTCACACGTGATTATTAACTTCATCAAAAGCAATAGCACACTTTAGGCACTCCAACAAGGGACAGCTATATCTGCCACAGCCGTTCAAGTGGCCGGAGGATGTGGGCTTTGTTTAGACGGGGCTGCAGTACAATAAAATGGCGCTCAAAAAGGTAGGCTACAGTGTCAAAGTACAAAATATAAAAACAATGTTCATCTGGTCAGGCGTGTACACTAATAAAAGGTGGTAGGAAAAGATAGATAGATAGATAGATAGATTTATTTGATGATCCGTTTAAAAAAAAATGCCATACATTAAATGTACATGCAATTCCAAAAAGGCATCAAGGATAACACAAAAAGTAGATAAAAACTTAATTCCGTTGTGGTCCTTGGTCTTAGACATACAGTACATTAAATATACAGACATTGCACCACACATACTGTAGTTTCATAATAAAATCTGGCTATCTAGTACTAAAACATTACAGCATAACAAAAGAAGACTAATTAATACAATACGCCATTTCTGCCTAGTCCCTTACTCAGGAACCCTATCTAGCAGCCACCTCTTAAGTTTAACTTTAAAGGTGCTTTGACTTGAGGCCTCCTTAATATCCAGTGGGAGCAGATTCCATTCACTGGGCCCCTGGAAAGCAAAGGAACATTGGCCAATTTTCAGTTTGCACCTAACTGACTGTAGGTTGGCTCGGCTAGCTCTGGTGCTGTGGCTGTGTGCTTCTCCTACTCTGGTGAGGTAGTTTGTGAGGTATACTGGGGCCCTATCCATGACTATCTTATGGACCATTGTAAGTCTAATCTGTGCCACCCTGGCCTCCACAGGTAGCCACTTTAATTCCTGTAGTTGGTTCCTGCCCACGTGGTCACGTGGACCGCAACCCAAACTACCCTGACCAGCTTGTTCTGAGTTACCTGGAGTTTTTGTTTACTACCCTTTGTCAGCCCGCTGTACCATGCCAAAGAGCCATAATCAAGGTGAGGCTGCACAAGGCTGTTTGCTAACAGCCTACTGCTGTCTCTGTCTAAGAGATTGGCCTTCCTTGCTAACAATCTGGTTCTTGCATTAACTTTGCCCACTACCTGGAGAGCCATTTCTTCACCTCCAAGACTGTTATCTAATATGCAGCCCAGATATTTTACTGATGTTTTGGCTTTTATAACCTGCGAGCCTAGCTCAACTCTGAGTTCAGGGGTCCTCCTAAGCCTGGGTTTAGATCCAAATAGGATGGATTCAGTTTTGCCCAAGTGTAAAGAAAGTCTGTTGTCAGACATCCAAGTGCTAACCTTAGAGAGCTCCTCCCCTAGCTGACCTTGTAAAGTGTCAATGTCCTTGTGTGCTATGAGTAGGGCAGCATCATCAGCATACAAAAACAAATTACAAGAGCAAGCATCATTTAGGTCATTAATATACAATATGAACAACAATGGTCCTAGGATGCTCCCTTGTGGGACCCCACAGCCTATAGCCCTAGCTTCTGACAATGTACCATTAACCTCAACTCTCTGATCTCTATTGGCCAGGTACGAGGCCATCCACTTGACCCCTAGGCAGTCCATGCCTAGTGCCTTCAATTTGGAGAGAAGAATCTGGTGGTTTACGGTGTCGAAGGCCTTTTGGAGGTCCAACAACACCATGCCACACAGATTTCCATCATCTATCTCCCTTCTGATGGTATCGGTTAGATAGAGTAGGCACGTGTCGGTGGAATAAGACTTTCTGAATCCTGATTGCAAATCATACAGTATATTATGTTCATTGACATACTCTGAAATCTGTTCATGTACTATCCTCTCCAAGATTTTAGATGTTACACTGAGTATTGATACTGGCCTATAATTACCAGGGTCAGTTGTAACACCTTTTTTATATAATGGGATGATCTTGGCATGTTTAGTGGCCTGGGGGACAATACCTTGATCTAAAGAGATGTTAACAAGATGGGTGAGACAGGGGGCAATTTCATGAGCACCATCCCTTAAGAATCTGGCTGAGACGTTGTCTAAGCCTGTGGCTTTTGATGCATTCAACATGGCCAGCCTTTCTGCTATACTTTCCACGGACACCCTGGAGAAAGTACAACTATTGGCTATAATCCCTCTACTGCCATAAAACCTGTTAAAGGAGGACAACATGAAGGATGATAGCTGCAGGAAACATAAGAGGGGCACTTAGCTGTAAGAGGGGTGCGTTGTGACTACACCCCTCTACATTCCACGATGCTTCCCCTCCAAGAAATCCGTGTCGTGCAGTTCCTCTGGCCGTCAGACTGCTGTATGGTGGGTCTGGATACCGTGCGCCATCGGGAGTTTCACTACTCGTATTCGTAGCTCTGCCCGTCTCACAAGCGTCCCGTCAACCTCTGGTTTGGCTTCTCTTGCCCGGGACTGCGTTTGTTCCTGCGTCAGGTCTGCTTCACCGCACCTTGGCCAGCACCCTCCCCACTTCGACATCGAGGATCCCCCTGGTTCTCCACCACGTCTGCCTTCTCTGCCCCTCTCTCACCTCCACGGCTGCCTTTAAAGGGAGGGAGAAAGACGCCAGCCCGCTGCCAAAGCTCCGCTCTGCTAATCACCCCCAGCTGTTTCCAATTAGGATCCCCTTTCCCCGCGGTGCCATGGCACGAGTCCGATACCTCACGAGTCCGACACCTCACGAGTCCGAAAAAAGAGGCATTATATTCCCCGTTTTTCACTAACCCAAAACCTAACCTCTCCCACCCCCACGCCTAAACCTAACCTCACCCAGACCCTAACCCAAAACCTAACCTCTCCCACCCCCATGCCTAAACCTTACCTCCCCCAGACCCTAACCCAAATTCGGTCTCGTGAGGTGTCGGACTAGGGGGCAGTCCCCTTCCCCGCATCATTCAGGTAGCCACGTCACTCAATCCACTCATGTCTCCTCCCCTTGAAGTTAATTTACAGGGACATCAAGCATTTAAAAAACTGGCTTGTGACAATAACAGTTGATAACAAGGCATTTCGTGGGATTTTGCGCATACAAACACTGCAGCCTCATGTCCACACAGATAGAAGTAGGCCGTGCTGTGTGTACAGCTGATTTAATGAGACACAAACAAGACATAAGTGCTAAATAGCATTTATACGATTATAACTACTGTTGTTGCGCGAATCAGCCATCTTGGATTTTTTACGTCGGGGCTGCTGCGGCTCCTACGAGTTTGGAATGGGAAATACCAGCTCTGGTGACGTCACCGTCCCAGCTCATGAACTTTGAACCGGTAAGATTACCAGTTCCCAGTTATAAAGGAATGCACGATAAGAGTCAGATATCCTGGTGGACTTGAATAACACCTTATAGGGATACAAATAATGTAAAAATAGTCAGGGGTGGAGCTAGCAGCATGTGAGCTTTGTTAAATTTCAGAAGGGCCCAGGTGTAGCCCGAAAAGGTGGGTCTTTAGTCTCTGGCGAAAAATTGCCAGTGATTCGGCCATTCTGATTGAGGAGGGAAGCTCATTCCACCACTGAGGAGCCAGTGAGGAGAAGAGTTGTGATCGGGGCAAGCGACCTTCGGGCCCACGTAGCGGTGGAGGGGCGAGGCGAGCTCGACAGGTGGAGGAGCGGAGGGAGCGATGCAATGTTTGGAAACTTACCAAAGATTGCAGATATAGCGGGGCTGACCGGTGAACTGACCGGTAGGCCAGCACCAGTGTCTTGAACCTGATGCGTGCCAGGATGGGAAGCCAGTGAAGGTCGCGAAAAAGGGGAGTGACATGAGAAAATGTAGGTAGGTTGAACACCAAACCGGCAGCAGCATTTTGGATGAGCTGAAGAGGTCAGGTGGCCGAGGCAGGTAGCCCGGCCAACAGAACATTGCAGTAATCTGTAATCTGTCATCTGCAATCATCCATTTCTCATTAGTGAGAAATGGACAGATTTTGCTAATGTTATATAGGGAGAGCCTACAGGAACAGGCAATCGCTGTGATAAAGGCTGAGTTGGATAGCTGGTTATCTTGAATCACCCCAAGGTTATGTTGGAGAAGGGAGTACAGTAGTGTTGTCGATGGTGATGGAAAGGTCAGTGAGAGGGCAGTCTTTTCCAGGGAGGAACAGTAGCTCAGTCTTGCCAAGATTCAATTTGAGGTGGTGGGCAGTCATCCAGGTGACAATGTCTCTGAGGCAGGCGGCTAGACGTGATTTGATTTGGGTGTCAGCCGGTCACGTGAACTCACATTTCATTTGGTTCTGCCAGACCGTCTGGCCTCAACTTTGTCTTTGTCTTTATTTAAGATCCCCATTAGCTACAGCAGAGCTGCAGCTATTCTTCCTGGGGTCAAACAACTTGCATAGTTTCAAGACATCAAACAATTTGCATAGTTTCAATCACATACAAAATTTACATTCTGTGTAAAAAATACATTCTGTACAAACGGTACAGTTTTGGATATTACATACATACATACTGTACCTTTCAAGGTATTGCATATGTAACGGCGTTGTGTAGGTGGTACTTGCAGCAACCCATGTTAAGGGCTTGTCCAGGGGTGGATTCGAACTGCCGACCCTCGGCTTGGGAGTCCAGCATGTTAACCGCAACACCAAGAGAGCTAGCTCCCTTGGCGGAGCTGGTTAACATGCCTTTATACCTGGGGAGTGAGTTTAACCAATCCACTCGCTACCACTCGGGACTCACGAGGAATCCGCGCTGATTCAACTCGGTTACACTCACCCCCTTAAACTCACTCCACACCCACTGAACATCCGGGTTCACGGCATCAATGTAACGGCGTTGTGTAGGTGGTACTTGCAGCCACCCATGTTAAGGGCTTGTCCAGGGGTGGATTCGAACTGCCGACCAGCATGTTAACCGCAACACCAAGAGTAGTAATATGGGGGTGGCATATTGACCCTCCCCTCTTATGCCCACCCCTAGGGGGCAGCTGCCACGCCCATCTCTCAGGGGGCAGCTGCCACGCCCACCCCTAGGGGGCAGCTGCCACGCCCATCTCTCAGGGGGCAGCTGCCACGCCCATCTCTCAGGGGGCAGCTGCCACGCCCACCTCGTAAGGGGCAGCTGCCACGCCCATCTCTCAGGGGGCAGCTGCCACGCCCATCTCTCAGGGGGCAGCTGCCACGCCCCTCTCCACGGGGCATCATGTGTGCCCACCCCCTCCTCGCCCCTCACCTCTGCGCTAAGCGCACTGTATGCTAAAAAACCCTGTCTAATCCATACAACAGTACTGGTTTATGCAGGCTTCAGGTGTGGCGTGCTGTGAATCTATGTATGCATATAAATAAATATATATAAACTGTATTAATGTTATGGTTTTATTGGTGGGGTCTGCCTGGGTCTGCTTAATTAAATAATGGCTGCTGCATATTGCTAGCCCACGAAGTGGGTCTTCCTAGGGTGCTTAATTAAATAGCTTTGGTCTCAGACTCTGTGGCCTTCACACTACACACCCTGTCCTGTATGAACTTTTGCCTGAAAGGTCTGAAAGGTATGTGATTACAAATAACCTACATATACTGCAGAGCAAATCTATTTAGTCTGGTCATAGTGTGGCGTGCTGTGAATCTATGTATGCATATAAATAAATATATATAAACTGTATTAATGTTATGGTTTTATTGGGTCTGCCTGGGGCTGCTTAATTAAATAATGGCTGCTGCATATTGCTAGCCCACGAAGTGGGTCTTCCTAGGGTGCTTAATTAAATAGCTTTGGTCTCAGACTCTGTGGCCTTCACACTACACACCCTGTCCTGTATGAACTTTCGCCTGAAAGGTCTGAAAGGTATGTGATTACAAATAACCTACATATACTGCAGAGCAAATCTATTTAGTCTGGTCATAGTGCGGCGTGCTGTGAATCTATGTATGCATATAAATAAATATATATAAACTGTATTAATGTTATGGTTTTATTGGCGTCTGCCTGGGGCTGCTTAATTAAATAATGGCTGCTGCATATTGATAGCCCACGAAGTGGGTCTTCCTAGGGTGCTTAATTAAATAGCTTTGGTCTCAGACTCTTGTCTTGTATGCTAAAATGTGTGTTTATCAAGGGCTTGGCTGGTTCACTGTCTTTTTCAGCGACACATGCATAGCAAATCTATTTAGTCTGGTTATAGTACTGTTCTGGCATCAGCCAGAGAGACAAAATAAGGTTGATGTTGGACCCAGACGGGGTAATTAGTCATTTGAAGCTGGGCTCGAAGACAGTGGGTCATTGTAAAAGGTGTGAATATTAGGTCGGGGTCTCTCAGACCCCCCTGTCCTGGATGCCCCCCGTCGTTAATTAGTGTGTGTCAGGTGGGCTGGTAATGCAATCGTCTTTAGAACACACCCCGAAGGAGGGGCCTACAATGCTTCAGGCATATAAGCCCGTGTCAACCCAGCATTAAACTCATCACCCTAACCTGTTGTCTTGCACGCTGTAAAGGATGTCTCTCTATTACGGTAAGCTGAAACTTTCTCTATCTTGTATATTTTTTTGATTTGTCTTTTATTTTCTTCATGTCAATGATTGTGCCTGTATCATTTTTAAAAAGAGAGGATTTGAGGAGGCCTTAGCTGATGAGGACGCACGCATTGGCTTTCACAATACATGTTTCAATGCTGAGAATTCTGGTGAGAAAAAAAAACATTTATCTCAATATATATTGTTTTTTACGGATGAGTCCTTCAGTATGAAATATAATGTTAAATATTATCTCCATACCTCTCCTGCAAAAAAAAAAAAAAGGTGGTAAACGCAGAGATCGACGACGCAGTGTGCTCAGCGATATAACAAACCCATCTGTACCCCCGGTAGTGTAAGTATCACTGTATAGTCATGTCAGATGTTGCTAATTAATACAAAAATATGGTCTAACTCCTGTTTCTGATATCCACAGTGCATGCCTGCCCTCTACCCCGCATGGCAGTCTGTTATATTGGTATGTCGTGCATCTTATTTATTTATATCTAATAATATAGGCTATATGTGTTTATATCTATATAGATGTGTGTTTTTAAAAACCATGATCTCTATTTTGCAGTGCGAACCAAGATGTTCAGCATCCATACGGTCTTGATGACAACGTCTCGCTGACACAATACTTGACATCGGCTCCGTCACTATCATCGTTGGATGATAGTCCGCTACTATCTTCGCTGGATTTCCGCGAGGTCCTAGAGAACATCCCGACAACCCTGACATCGTTGGAGCTAGATGAGATTATACAGGAGGCGTGAGTATACGTATGATATTATGGCATTGTGTGCTGTGGCTTTATATTTGTGTCTGTTTTTTGTTTTTGTTTTTAAGCGGACGTACTGTATCCTATATGCTTTTGATTTTAAGTGGGTTTCTCTGCTGTTTTTCAGTATATCGGATGACCCCTCGGATGCTGCTTGTCACGGTACCGCGGCGGTAACAGGGGTGTTGGCGGAGAAGGCGGGAGAAGCGGTCTACGAGTCCGGGAGCATAGAGGAGGCAGAGGGTGAAAGCCAACTAGGCCTACTTCAAGCGGTCGACTGTAACGTCTTATCATCTTCTGATCAAGCTGAGCCCTCCACATCATCTGTAAGTCAATACGCATCTTTATGCACTCAGCTGACACTATTGCATCCTACATCTGCTGCGTCATCGCCACCACCACCACAACAGGAGGAGAAAAAGAAGAAGAAGAAGAAAAATAAACACAGGTCCTGTCAGAACGTTTATAGAACAATACGTAGGAGCCACGCATGCCTGAATACAGCCATACGGTGTAACGCCTCGGGTATAGGTCGCATCGAGAGGCGGGTTAGAGCTTTGTGTAGGTTTCAAAACAGTGTGTGTCTGCTGTTAACATCATTAGCACGCTAGATCCATACGTTTGAAAGCTCACCATCACCCAGCATCACTATCATCGCTGTCGTTATTTAACCTTGTAAACAATGCCTAAACGGACTAAACCACCGATGCACGGTGTACCGTATAAATATTGTAAGAATGACTCTCGCCGTGAGCCCGCTGTAGGGCACTGGGAGTTAGGTGCTATCCCCTTTGCTATTGCAAACTCGCTGCCTACAGGGTTAAATAGTGACTGTGATGATGATGAAAACTGGATAGATCAATAGACACGTTTGGTTAGACGGTTAACCGCTAAAATTAAAAGAAAAAATAAAAAAGAAGAAAAAAAAAAGGCGTGTCTCTATTGCATCTGATACTTCCACTCAGGCTGCTGCATCACCCATAGAGCCAAACCCCCCCGGAGCCCTCGCTGAACAATCAGGCGCATCACTCATAGAGCCAAACCCACCCAGAGTCCTCCCTGAACAATCAGACGCATCACATATAGAGGCAGACACCCCCCGCGCCCACACTGAACAATCAGACGTGTCGCATATAGAGTCAAACACACCCCATGCCCACACTGAACAGTCAGCCGCGCCATCGCCACACGCACCAGACCCCACCGCTGTCTCGGACGCGTCGCCCGCAGGGCGGACGGACGTTCCGCGCATAGAGGCGGACATGCCCACTGACGTAGCAGGTCCGTCACGCGCCGGAGTGCTAATCAGGGAGATACCAAAATTTAATGCTATCGAATATAAGCAGAGAATAAATTTGCAAAATATTAACACCGAAAACTTGGAATTAGTCCCCGGATTAGTTCGTGAAGCGTTGACCGGCCTAATAAACGATGCGGTTGTCCAATCACCCGAGGGGAGTATGCTAAACGTAGTGTTAAGTGGGGAATCACTCGCCTCGGATGTACAGGCCGTGTTGGTTGCAGACGATAGCTATAGCGGCGATGATTTTCTTGACCAAGTGTCGCAGGCGGTTCAGAGCAACGATGATTCGATTAGCGATGGCGATTTAGAATTGGCTATAACGGTAGTGCGTAACCAGTCGGGTGGGGGTGGCTCGCGTTTGAAATTGGGCACTGTTCCTTATAAACACATAATACAAAAAAAAAATCGACATCTTTACGACCCAAAATCTGAGGACTCGTTATGCTTCGCTATGTGTCTGGCAAACTTTCTAAACAGTGGTATTTCAGAGACAGTCTGCTTGCAACAGGCGAGACAGATGTATGATTCTCTGCATTTTAAATATGAACACCGTGTGAATTTCTCCGATATAAACCGATTTGAACAGCTCTACGGTGTTAAAATTATTGTCTTTTATCACAAAGACGCGAAAAAACGCCTGATACCATTTATGACGCACGATGAGCCTCATCCTAGGACGGTCTGGTTATTTTTGTTCGACAATCACTACTACCGTATTTTGAACCCGACAGGTTTTTTCGGTAATTGATATGCATGTGAGCTCTGTTATCAGTTCTATAACGAGGCTTTTAAGCATTCATGCAAATATATGTGCAACGTATGCTACACCACTGGACATAGGCATCACGTGGTGAAACTCGGGGCTACAATCAAATGTGCCGAATGTAAACGCATCTGTAAATCAAAAGCTTGTTTTGATCTACACAAACAAAAACACACCAAACACACCCACAGCCCCTGTTCGTATGTTTCGTTTTGCGAAGACTGTAAGAATACATACAGAGGTCTCAAATCGATACATGTCTGTCCGAAGCCCAGATGCTCTAAATGCAAAGACTATCTCGGCACTGACGGCTCCAGACACATGTGTTACATCCAACCTGCAGCAAAGGAGCCATTGCATCAAAAATATATATTTTATGATGCCGAAACACGCTTGATCTGTAACATAGCGCAGTTTGTAGAATACTTTAGAGTACCCCGGTATAAGGATTATACATTCCTGGCACACAATGCTAGCGGTTTTGACTCATATTTAGTGTTAAATTATCTGGTGTCGCAGGGGTTAACCCCAGAATTAATCAAGGGTAGTAAGGTTACCAGTGTCTATGATCCAACCTTCTCGCAGCGCTGGAATGATTCGTGTGCATTTCTGCCTATGCGACTCGCTGAAACACCTGCGGCGATGGGGTTTTCAGACTGTGTAAAGGGAAATTTCCCGCATCTTTTTAACACAGAAGCGAATGAGACATATCGTGGTGCCTACCCCCCAAAAGAAGCGTACGGTTATGCCGCCATGAGTGATGATGGTAAAAAGGAGTTCATGGTTTGGTACGAGACAAAGAAAGACGAAATATTTGATTTTAAAGAGGAGTTGGTAAAATACTGCATTAATGATGTGCTCATTCTACGCAAGGCTTGCATGCTATATAGGTCTGCCTTTATTGATAGTGCTGGGGTTGATCCGTTTCACTACATAACGTTGGCTTCAGCATGTATGGGCACCTTCAAATCATGCCATCTCCACAAAAACAAGATAGCTTTGACCTATGACGGTGCATATACACGGCAAAACAAAACATATTCACATGCTTCAATGCAGTGGTTAGGATATTTGGGGGTTCCTCTGCCTTTCCGACATGCTGCCACTCCGAACGTTAACTTCCATTATTCGGACTGGCGGTCGTTCACCTTAGAAGCCGCAATGCCGACCTTAGGTTTAGGCGTGGGGGTGGGAGAGGTTAGGTTTTGGGTTAGGGTCTGGGGGAGGTTAGGTTTAGGCATGGGGGGAGGTTAGGTTTGGCGTGGGGGCTGGGAGAGGTTAGTGAAAAACGGGGAATATAGACCCCCTTTCTGAGTGCCGATATTTCGGAGTGGCAGAACGTCGGAGTGGCAGCATGTAACCGGATATTTGGCACGTACACAGAACATTTTTATTAGGCATGCATTTAATCATGGCGAGCAGAAATTCGGATCTTATTACTCTGATGGTTTTTGTGAGGCTACAAACACTGTTTACGAGTTTGCTGGATGTTTTTTCCATGGCTGTCAATCCTGCAAAATCGCGCAAGAAATTAATCCTCTCAGTCAAAAAACATATGGGGAATTGTACAGAGATTTCTCTGATAAAATACATTATCTAAGATATGTTTGCGGCATGAATGTTAATGTGATTTGGGAGTGCGAGTGGTCTCGTTTGAAAATGACCGAACCGTCAGTCCAAACATTTATGAGTACATACCGTGAAATAGAGCGACTTAAACCCCGACATGCGTTGTACGGCGGCCGGACAAATGCAATGAAACTTTATCATAAAGTTCAGAATGATGAAAAGATTCATTATTACGATTTTACGAGCCTGTACCCGTATGTACAGTCGAAAATGGCTTATCCTATCGGGCACCCTCAAGTAATAACAACAGATTTTGACAGTATTGATCAATATTTCGGTCTCGTCAAGTGCACCATTGTCGCACCCCACGCGCTATACCATCCGGTTTTACCCTATCGCTCACGCGGTAAACTCATGTTTCCCCTCTGTCGCACCTGTGTTGAGACACCTCAAGATGATCCATGCACTCACACCGACGACGAGCGAAGTTTATTCGGTGTCTGGGTCTCATTCAAGATCCAGAAAGCTCTCAAGGGCTATAAAATCGTGCATATCGATGAGGTGTGGCACTTCCAGGAGAAGACAGACAAACTTTTCAAAAGCTATGTCAAAACATTTCTAAAATGTAAACAGGAGGCTAGCGGTTTCCCCAGTAGCGTCGTCACGGAGCCTGACAAGGACAGGTACATAGCAGACTATTATCGCGTCGAAGGAATACAATTAGACCGGGAAAAGATTACTGCCAACAAGGCTTTACGTTCATGTTCGAAGCTTTTATTGAACTCGC
Organism: Poromitra crassiceps; assembly: GCF_964638095.1. Classification (NCBI taxonomy): domain Eukaryota; kingdom Metazoa; phylum Chordata; class Actinopteri; order Beryciformes; family Melamphaidae; genus Poromitra; species Poromitra crassiceps. Next base: position 46,891,968 of record NC_139644.1, on the reverse strand, counting down.
TCTGGGGTCGTTTTGCTATGAGATGTGACATGCCTACATGCAAATTAGTTTCTGATCCTGTAAGATTTACACAGCTAATGTTTAGCGATCAGTTCAATGTGACTCAATTTGGCTTCCTAACAGACGAGGTAGCTATTGTGCAGTGGCGACACGGTGAGCCCCAGGCAGCTCGTGTTAACGACGTGAACATTTTCATCGGAGCGATGACAACGGCATACGCTAGATTAAAGGCCTAAACATGGTCGTCCGTCCGCCTCGAATTGGAGCCGTCTCGCCGTCTGGCGGCGCCAGCGAGCCCCACATGCTCGGACGCCACTACGCCCCCGCTCCCCCCCCCCGCGGAAGCTCCGTGTGAAAATGGCGGAGATTGTGTGCCAGGCAGTCTGAATGAAATTGAATGTAACGTTCCCAATTCTATGTATTAAATTCTAAAAAACGACCCTCCACATTTGGGAAGGCTAAGCCACACAACTAGTTGTTATAATCTAACATCATGCTTTGAAAGGCGACTTTAGGACGAAGAGCCAGGGCAACGGCCAATCACAACTCTCCTGCAGCTGTCGTCACGCACGTATCGTCGCCGTGAAGTCACATTTTCGAGCAGCCCCCGTCAGCCGACGGCGGCCCCTCCCCGTAGGACGGCGCTCCACCCGCCGTCACACGGGGAGGGCGGGGCGAGGCTCTGACGGACGACCATGTTTAGGCCTTAATGCTGTACGGTCTGATGGACCGTCTGGGCGAGAGACTAATGTACTGTGATACAGACAGTATAATATTCACGTCACGCCCCGGTGAGTGGATGCCTAAACTCGGTGACTTTCTGGGCGATCTGACTAGTGAACTGAACGACGGGGAGCATATTACCGAGCTTGTAGCCTGCGGGCCAAAATGCTACTCGTACCTAACGATCGAGGGTCGATCGTCGATCCGATGCAAAGGCGTGACGCTAAGGGGCGCAAATCAAAAACTAGTCACACATGCATCGTTATTGGGCTTGGTCCATGGTTATGTAGCCGGCGCAGAGTCCAGACACATCCTCACAACAGCCGACAGAATCAAAAGGCATAAATTGAGCCTGCAACTTTCTAACGAGTCACTTATTAAACAGCTGCAGGTGGTCTATGACAAAAGGATAGTGCGCAGCGACTATACGTCCCTCCCCTATGGATATTAATAATGCACAGGACGGTTTCGACGCGCGCCTGGTACACCCGTTCAGTTTGATAGTTAGCGGCCCCTCTAGCTGTGGCAAGACACATTTTGTACAGAGCATAATCGAGAACGCCTCTAGGGTTATAACACAACCCATAGAAAATGTCGTATACGTCTACTCCTGCTGGCAGAGGGCCTACGACGATTTATTGAAAATTCGACCGATTAAATTTATAGAGGGTATCCCCAGCTCTTTATGCGATGCCACGCTTTTGCCGCCGTCCCTGAATAATTTACTCATATTGGACGACCTTATGGATGATGCATGCTCAAACTCCGAAGTGCGAAATGTTTTTACAAAATATTGTCATCATCGTAATTTATCTTGTGTCTATCTCGTGCAGAATTTATTCATGCAAGGTAAAGCCAGTCGGACGATAAGTCTTAATACTAATTATCTAACGTTGTTTAAAAACCCCCGTGATAAGCTGCAGATATCGGTAATAGCCCGTCAAATGTTTCCTAATAATACTAAACATTTTATAGAAGCGTTCACCGACGCTACGAGCCAGCCATATGGTTATATTTTCATAGACTATAAGGCCGGCACTCCAGATATTCTGCGCCTCAGAAGTCACGTGTTGTCACAGTGTCCGGTAGTATATGTACCAAAACGGAGGACATAGTTTTTTAAAATGTCTTCGCGCATGCAGAGGAACTTTGCCCTTCTCCAAAAACTATATAAAGCATCGCCACAGGCCCGGAAGGCCATTATATCACATGCTAGTGCCGACTTCATAAACGCATTGTGCGAGATCGCTCTCATCCTCAGAGGCAACATCCCCCTGCCCCCAAAACTACACACACGGTTGAAAAAAAGCAAGACGTTGATTAGATGGTTTGCCAACAAACGCATTAAGTTACTTCATAAAAAGTGGAAAATTAATCAACACGGCGGGTTTCTCCTACCCATACTCTCCGTAGCACTACCGTTCATAGCCGGGTTATTTAACCGCGGGTGAATATATATGGAGCATACGTCCAAAATGTTTCTTGTGCCTCAAAGCCAACTGAGGGGCCTACAAGCTACAAACACCTCGGCCGACATCAGAGAAAATGCACAAAATGATCTGGACAGACTGATGTCTGAAGTTTTAAATCAGCAATCTGGTGATGTTTATGAAAAGGCTACGCGTTATGCAAATATTTTACATAGATACCTCACGATGGTGAAACAAGGGGATCGTGAAAAAAACACATTGACTCTCATGCTACCTACAGAGCCCACACATAACCAACAACATGCCCCTGACCAACAACAACAGCAGCCTGAGGATGGAAAACAGAAAGTGATGAATGATGTATTAAAACACGTACGCGTCTTATTGCTGTCTACAATGATTCTCTGTAATTCGGGTTCGTAAAAAGTCCCGTCAATTTCGATGCCTGTCAAATCTTGTATTTTATAGACTACTGGTTGTCTAGCGATCCTGGCCGATATGGTGAAGAACTCGTCCGAAAATGTCTGCTCGTAACCCTTCCGAAAAACAACACGCTGCTTTGACACTCTGACTTTATCACCGACATTAAATTTAAATGATAAAACGGATCTCTGTTGTTTCATCTTGTACAAATTGTTAAAAACAACCTTTTCATTGGTCTTATTCACCTGCGATGGTGCCATTTTTATTGATCTGTGCAGTGAGTTATTGTATGAGGATGTCAAGTCCTGTAAAACATGAATATAACGTCGTGAATTAGTAGCCGTGAGGAATTTCCACATACGACCCTTGTAACTACGATTAAAACGTTCTACGATGCTAGCCTTGGTGTCGTTATAAGTTGAAAAATGCACAATGTTGTGTACACCAAGCAGCTTGCGAAAGTGTGTATTATAGAATTCGCTGCCCTTATCTGTCTGAACTTTGGAAGGTATACGTCCATCGGCGAGTATGTTTTTAAACGCCTTAGTGACGGCCAGACCCGACTTATTCAAAAGCAGTTTAACCCATGCATATTTTGAAAAAGTGTCGATACACATTAGCAAAAAGCGAACACCATCATTTTCTGCTGAATAGTCAGCCATGTCGACTAAATCCAACTGAAATTGCTTGTCAATACCGCTAACCAATACCCTATTTGTCTTGAAGTTTTTAGGGGCGTTGACGTGTAGTGTATAGGGATCCTGAGAAATTAAATAATTCTTCACAGTGGCAAGGGGCAGGTGCTTCCCCGACGCATCTTTGACTGCGCCAGGGCTGTATTACTGAACAGGCATACCGGGCGAGTGCCAGGGGCCCGAGAGCTCAGGGGGCCCATGAGCTAGAGTCTCTTCGCAGGCCGCCACAGGCGGCCTGCGAAGAGACTAACTGATGGGGCCCCTGAGCTCACTTTGCAGCTGAGACTCTAGCTTATGGGCCCCTGAGCTCACTTTGCAGCTGAGACTCTAGCTTATGGGCCCCTGAGCTCACTTCGCAGCTGAGACTCTAGCTTATGGGCCCCTGAGCTCACTTCGCAGCTGAGACTCTAGCTTATGGGCCCCCTGAGCTCACTTCGCAGCTGAGACTTTAGCTTATGGGCCCCTGAGCTCACTTCGCAGGCGGCCTGCGAAGAGACTCTAGCTCAGGGGTGCCCAAATTCTTTCCCATGAAGGGCCAAAACTCAATCTGGGTGGAGGGCCGAGGGCCAAAAATAAACGTTGTGGAATTACATTAAAATGTATTGTGTTTTATAGAAAATTAACATTCTAAATCTAAAATAACATTTCAATATAATAATCTACTTTTTATCTGTTTGGTAATTGTAATAATTTGCAATTGGTTATATATATTTAAAAAAAAACATCTGCATTTGTGGGGAGCTTAAACATTTAATCAGTAAACACCCAGTTAAAAACAGTTGTATTTTCCACCTTTGTAATCAAGAGAGAAATTTGACTTAATTCACAACTTGAAAAATCCTCAAGGTACTTTGAAAATCAGCTTTATTGTTCATCTTTTGTAAACAATTTGCCATGACAATTTGCAGGGATGCAATCTCAGGAGTGAACACAGTATATCTGCAGCCACATTCAGACACTGTTTCACAAAGTCACCACATGAAAAAGCTGTCCACCCTTTGCAATCAGTGCAGATATCTGATAACTTGCCAGAGTTGCATTCTGGATAAAAAAAAATCGGGGGCAAAAAAAAAAAATTTTTTTTTTTTTTTTTTTTTTTTTGCGCTGTGAGGGGGGGCCCGTGAGGGGGGCATGCCCAGGGGCCCGTGAAGTCATAATCCGTCTATGGACTGCGCGTCTGAGTTTCGATATGCTGGAAAGACCTCCGGGATTAGCAGGGTCATAAAATACTTTATCCAACTGGCTATTCATGGCGGGAGTGAGTGAGTGAACACGTCAGTCAAGCTGTCATTATTATTATCCAACTACAGACAGACATGCGATATGCCTCCTATTAACCGTCATGCAAGTAAGGCCTGATGCATTATGGGAGGATTGCTACAGTAACATGTAGCAACAAAACACAAACGAATGGTTACAGCACTTATTTTATTTTATTTCACAGCATTGGTTGCATGTAAAAACATTTTTTTTCTCATCAATAAGAATAATACAGACATCGTCATACATTTATTTTCATTATCGGTTACACGTAAACATTTTTTTCTTATCAATCATACTCAAATATTGTATACACACACTTAAATGATTATCGCACATATACAGTAATACTTCATCTATTAAACGTTTATTGTTTAGGCTACACACATCATTAAGAAATACGACTAACACAATTAAATGTCCTAAACCGAATACATTATCATCACACGTTAAAAATGAGTTCAACACTTTGCGAACAGACACGTGTCTTCTATGACACAATAACACTAGTTCATCCCATTCAGACACGTTATATCGTACAAACTGGACATGGTTTCTAAAAGTATGATCATTAGAGGCGTGTATAATAGTTGATAGTCTATTTTTTATAAAACACGCCCTACTTGACGAAAAGAAAAAGTGTGCAATCATAGAGAAAAAACACCACATCATGAAAGAAGAAAAAGAAAAAAAGAAAATAAAATTAGTTTCAACTTTACACAGCGATCGTTCGGTTTATAGCACTAGAAGTCAACACGTCGACACTCGATGTGAGTGGGTGGAGCACACCAGATATGAAAACACTCTTTAAGGAATTCTTCATGCTTAGAGCCAGCAGGGTCAAACTCACCGCAACGCCACTCGACTGTATTCGGCCATTGGCAGAGATCCGCCACAATGGCTTCTGCAGCGCCGAGCAGTTTTTCGTGAGGGTGGAGCACCGAGCTGATCAACCACATGAGCCGGCGTAGGGCAAATGGTAGTGGGGGCCTGAAAACTAAGTCATAGATTTCTTTTGTGTACAATCCATATATATTTTCATCAAATGCATACACACATGAATGTTGGATCTGGGACGGGTGATCGATCGCACAGCCGTTACATAGGGCACGGGCTTGTTTCCAGGCTGCAGATCTTATACATCGGGAAATAAGAGCACGCATGCCCACGAGCGACTCGGCGTCTATCCTTGGCTGATTGTATTGTGGAGCAGCCATGAGCTGCCGCTCAGCATGACCGGGGAATGGCGCCCATGCATCACAGTCGCGTGATTTCTAACCCCACATAAGATAGGCAATAACCACGCCCTGTGCCCGCCTACGCAGCAGTCAAGCGCCGGGATTGGCCGCTCACGTGAGCCAATGGGACGGTGATTACTTGACAAGCTCCTGGTGCGTGACAAGCAGACTGACAAGGCTTCAGCCTGCATGCAGCTCAGCGTGCCGCTACAACATGATTTCGGTAAAAGGGTAAATTAACAATGTTTTAACAAATTTTTCTCCATCAAAACTTCTTAGCAAAACTAACACAGTTAGATTGTTCTTATAGCACAACTTTTTTCATCTCGTCTTAATCTGATATTTGAGGCAATAATTATCTTTCTCCTCAGAAAGCCCTGTGAGAAAATCCTATCAACCTGCATCAACCCCAAGAGTAATATCTCTGGGTTTCCTGTTTTGAAGGTCTGCTTTGAATAGTAGCCTATAAAATAAATACCATAGTAAACTTCTGCTTTGAATAGACAAATTAGCCATTTTCATTTTTGCCATTTTAGTTTTGCTTGCATCTTAGACACAAAATGGGTCAATTGGGTGTGAAGTGGAAAAGGCTAATGGTAGCTATATTATAGGCTATAGGTATGTAAAAATAATTACTTTTTTTTACTCTTGTGTTTGATAGGCCTCTATGCCAGACGGCTATTCATACCATGTGTGCTGTTATGACACCCTTAGTGAGACAGCTGACCACGTTAACTTCAGGGCCACTCTTCGGATGGCCTTGTCAACAAAGGATGAGTTGATGGCATGGCTGAAATCTCACACAGTCACCTGGAGGGTGAACCGCACGCGTCCAGCAACGGGCCGGAAAGTTCTTTACAGTGTAAGACACTTTGCATTCAACATCCTACAATCCTATTTTTTTTAGGTTTTTTATTTAGGTTTTTTAGGTTGATGTTCTAGTAAAAAAGAATTGTGTGTGTGTGTGTGTGTGAATTCACATTTTTGGTGGGGTAAATGCAGGTAGTCTATTATAATTATAAGACCTATAAGCTGTTGTAAAATAACACATGTATTGTCCTAAGGTGGACTTAAGATGCCAGCATAAGGTACGACCTTACGTACTCAAAGAAAATGCAGTGCCACGCAGGAGCAAGAACACAAACTGCCCTGCGACGATGACTGTGTCAATCCAAAGCACTGAGCGCAAACAGACTAGGTAAGTAAGGTAAGGCTTGCTCTAAATATGACATTGAGGATGCGGTTTGTTTTCCTAAAGAACATGACATTTTTGTCTATACATTTCTCAGCAGAAGCAAGGACCCTCACATGCTAACCTTTCCTGCAACAGTAACCATCCGCAGCGACCACAACCACAACATTTATGTGGCTGGTGCACTGCGGCACCGCGATGTGGGCAACAAGGCAAAAGAGAAACTGAGCAAGCTTTTTGAAGCAGGACACTCCCCAAGTTCAGCCTTAGATGTGCTCAAGCATGATCTTCAGGTGGAACATGGGGATGATTATGTGTTCGTCACAGCAGACAGAGCACTCTGTCCTACTCTAATGGACTGCTACAGGTAAATATGTTTGATACTTTTTTCTTTTCAAATAAATGCATGATAAAAGTAATTTATTAAACTCTCCTATATAAATTTACTCTTTTTGTCAGTTGTTGCCATTCCAGAAACAGGATTAGTACTTGTGTAGAACCTGCAAAGAATAATGTTTCATACTTGTGCTTCATTCACCTTGTCAGAACCTGTGAAAGAGAAATGTTTTATTCAAGGAAGATATCATTACTAAATAAGAAGCAGCATTAGTTAATTTTGAAAGTTGAGTATACAATTGCCTCGCTAATTTATTGTCTTTGGACAGACTTTACCATCAGATATTCAGTCAGGAGTATGGCAGTTCTGATGGAGTACAGATGGTAGCGGCTCTGGAGAGGCAGATTGAGCAGTACAACACTGAGTGCAAGGACCAATGCGCTAAAGTAACGACATCCAGTGGCAAGCGGCTTTTAATTGCCATCTGCTCCCCCTTGATGAAAAGAGTGCACACCAACCTCAAGCACAGTGGGGAGATGTGCTTCATGGATGCTTCAGGTAATATGGACCGGCATCATTGTCGAATATTCCTGCTGTTGACCCACAGTTGTGCTGGTGGCCTGCCGCTTGGAATTATCATCAGCCAGTCTGAGGAAGAGCAGGTCATATTCGAGGGCCTACAACTTTTGAAGAGCCTCCTTGATCAAGACGCCTTTTCAGGCAGGGGAGAGTCAGGGCCCATGCTTTTCCTCACAGATGACAGCCGGGCAGAGAGAGCAGCACTAAACAGAGCCTTCCCACAAGCCAAACTTCTCCTCTGTTCCTTTCACCTGCTGCAAGCTGCATGGAGATGGTTGTGGTGCAAAGAGAATGACATCAGCATGGGAGACAGGGCTACGTTGTTTGCGCTTGTCAAAGACTTGCTATATGCCCAGGGGGAAAGTTCAATGAACAGCCATTACCATCAGGCTTTACAGAGCTCTGCTTTCAACAGGTTAGTCAATTCTGTGACGTGGACAGCTAGTCTCCATATTTCCATAGCATTTTTTCACTTCAGAACAGTCCTGTTTGTCATTGGAGTTACTGGAATGGTACCTATTAATACTTTTTAATATCCATGCACTGTGTTTGACTCTAAAAGGTATCCGAAGTTCAGGGGCTATTTGGAGAAGCTCTACAGCCGGAGGGAATGTTGGGCTCTCTGTTACAGGGACACCATTCCTGTGAGAAACAACACCACCAACAACTACAGCGAGGCTGCAATGCGCATATTGAAAGACAAAATCCTACATCGCACCAAAGCGTACAATGTTCCACAGTTATTTGACTTTCTGACCACCCGCCTCACTGCATATTATGAGGCCAGAATAACAGCTGCTGCCCTTGGCCATTGGGAAGGCTTTCAGAAGTCCAGGTTGCTGGTAAAGGACAACAGTGTGAAACCTGAAGACATTCACAAGGTAAAACTTTTATTAGATTTAAATTTTTTACAAAGCAGAGTTGGATAGTAAATGTGATTAATTTCTCCTGGCAAAGTTTGAGACTGAAAGAAATGTCCAGGCAGTTTTTTAATATGCATGTTTGCTTCCTGTCTGTTATCCGTCTTCGCTGTCACTTTTCCACATAGATTGATGACAGCCACTTTGAGGTCAAAAGCTCCTCCACTCCTGGAAAGGTCTATGTCGTTGACATACAGCTGGAGATGTGCACCTGTCCCATGGGTAGCAGTGGTGGGCCCTGCAAACACCAGGCAGGTGTCGTCCTCCAGCACAGCGTCCCCAGCACCAACTTCCTGCCACAAACCGCAGACATGAAGGCAAAGCTGCTGTACATGGCAACTGGTAGTAAGTCAAATACAAAGTACAGGCTATGGCAGTGTAGTGTAGTCACAAACTGTAGGCTACTTAATGGAGGTGCGTGACATAAATTTTGGTATCTTGTTTCATTTTCAGAGGATAATGTTCCCCTCCAGTTTCTGCAGCCGTTGAGGGAAGAGGCTGTGCCATCCAGAGGGACAGATGCAGACGTGGACACTGCCAGTGACACCTGTCGAGAAGAGACTGATCTGGTGATGGTAGCTGAAGAGGTTCAACAGGCTGAATCGGAGGAAGGTATTGAGTCAGAACGCGCGCTTTCAACTGTGGCCTATATCAATATTCACATTTTGTTATTCATGTGCAAATACTTTTTGGTGCCGAGTTGGTATAATAGAACCCAATACACCACTAGACAACTAGACAATATTTCACAATTGTTGGTTAAATTACTATTGGTCTCGTTTTCCAGAATCACGTCAAGCTGCTGAAGAGGGATTAGCTGAAATATATAAGGAGCTGTTAGCCATGGTCAACAGCAACCTGTCTCTCACAGCCCCATTACTGGCTGCAGTAAAGGCCTTTAAAAAAATCAAAGACAATCCATCCAAGATCAGCACAGCCTTACATATGTTTGGCCGGTACACAAACAACGGTTTGACATCTGTTAGAGCTAGAGCCATACGTAGAGCTGCCAGGCATGCTGGCCCTGCTATCCCTGCACAGCCAACAGCAGTGGCGAGACGCAGGGTACCCTTGGGGTGAAGACGCCGCCTTGCCACTGGACGCCCCACAAAGGTCACAACAGGACCTGATCATGTTTACGGCCAGCCAGCCAAGAGGGTCAGAGCACCAGCTCCTCATCATCTGACACACTCTGTGTCAGAGAGTAAAAGACACCCAAAATGATACCTACTTCGTCTGAGTAGGTATACTTTGAAATGTAAAAGTTTCCATTTATTCACTGAGATGATTTCCTCGTGTAATTTACCTCCTCTCCTCTTCCCTCTCTCCACTCCTTTCCTCTCCTCCGATATTGTCCCAACCCAGTGACCATGCTGCCTGAAGTCACCTGCTGCTGCTCCTTGTGACCTCTGCCTCCATCACTGATAAGACACAGTAAGTATAGTTTTAAATGTAAAATGTTTCCATTTATCCACTGAGACTATTTCCTCACTATTTACCTCTCCCCTCTCCCCAGAGATGGATGCTGTGACCTGTCCATTCCAGAGACACTGGTCTATTCCATTCCTATTCCCAACAGTTTTATCTAGGTTTTATGATGCATGTTTGCATATAATTTATTTTAATTATAGCTTTATTGGTTGTGGTGTGTTCAACTTTTTATCTATGGTTTTATTGCATGTTTTGTATAGGCTATTGGTGTTTTACTTTATTGCTATTTATAATTTATTATTGATTTTATTGGTTGTGGTGTGTACAACTTTATCTATGGTTTTATATTGTTTTATATGATTATTTTTGTAGTTTTTTTGTTGGGACTGGAAGAGGGATTCCCAGCTGGACTTGGGAAAAATGTAGAAGAAAAAACTGGACTATTTTATTATTGTATTTGATTTTTTAGATAAAAAGTCTGCTTGTTGAAGCTTGGGACTAAAGCACCTGGGTTTATTCATCTTTTAAAATAAAGATGTTTAAAAAACTATTGCTTGTTACATTTATACAGTGCTATACCTTTTCTCTGGGTAAGAATTGAGCTTGACATTAACGATATGATACATTATATTATGAGGAAATTAACGATATGATACATATTATATGAGCTGTGAACACAACACCGTTTATACTATACCTTTTCTCTGGGTAAGAATTGAGCTTGAAATTAACGATATGATACATTATATTATGAGGAAATGAACGATACGTGAACACATGCATGTTTTTGTAGATTGTGTACATTGTGTAGATTACAATTATTATGCGACCATAATTCATTTCAATGTCCGCTCTCAATGTCCGCTGAAATCGCTGTCTGTTCTCAAGAGTTATTCAGTTGGTTCATGAAATCGCTGGGCTGCTGCGTGCCCTCCAGTGTTTGTGGTGTGGGAGATTCCATCTGTCAAAAGAAAAACACAAAAGACTTGCTCCGGCCAATCCCGGTGCTTGACTGCTGCGTAGGCGGGCACAGGGCGTGGTTATTGCCTATCTTATGTGGGGTTAGAAATCACGCATCACAGTCACCGTAGGCGGGGGTCGTCTGATCCAGAAGGTTCTGATTGCTGCTTGCGTTCTTCTGCAGGGTTGTGTCTAGTCTGATTTCCTCCGGTCGGTACAGACCCACAGGACCTAGTTTAAATCCACCAGTCTGGTGCCGTTCCGATGATGCCTTTTGTTGGTAGGTGGGTGTCTTTTCAGTGATGTCCATAGATGTCTGATCTATAAAAATACACAAGGAAGACAACATGTATTAGTAAAAAGTATAACACATGTACACATTAGGGCTGTTGAAACGAATTTTGATATTCGAATATTATTCGAATTTAATAATTATGAACGAAATTCGATTATTATTATTTTTTAAAAACGAATATTTTTTTATTAAAAAAAAAAAAAAAAAAATTTTAGAACACTAGAACAGTGACAAGTTCTGACAACATACTTGAAGAAAAGAGTGTTAACTGAAGTTGACTGTTGAAGCTGCTATACTGATGTAAACCTACCTGTAGCTCTTAAAATATGAAAATGAAAATATGTTCATTCATTGTTAACTCATTGAGTGCCAGCCACTTTTGGAGAACGGACGCTCCCAGTGCCAGAGTTTTCAGAGCGTTTTCAGTGATTTCTCGAGGCCCACAGAATATTGTGTGATATTACTATGTAAACACCGAACACGCAAAAAGAACAAGGAGACTCTATTGTATCATCAGCAAAAAAAAGTTTATTGATACCATTTTCCGTTCTTTAGTTATGAGCCGGAGAAGATAGGTTGTTTTCAGCGTTTTCAGGCATTTCAAATTATAAGCTGAGATATTCAGCCTTTTGTGAAATGCAGCATTTCAAGCACATTCACTGACTCTAGATACGGTAATATTTTCTGATGTAGTGATGTGGTGTAGTTGTGTCCTGCCCTGCGTGCCCCACCCCCCCTCCCCCCCCTCAGCTGAAAACTCCTCCCCACACTAGTAACACACAGCCTCGCACCAAGCGTCTCTAGGAAGCCTGGGAAGCGCCGCCTCCCAGGCAGCGCAACATGGAGAAGCCACACGCGGACTGCAGTGAAAGGTTTGGCTTTTCAGTGTCGCACTGCTGCTTTTCTAGCGGCTAATCATGTGGAGAAACTATGCTGACAGACAGACAGAGGCAGAAGGACTCAGTTGTGTGCGCGGATTGACTGTGTTCGCACGCACCGTCAGTTGCAGCCAGAACAATCTACATGGCTCTGGATTGCAGCATGAGCGGGTTCTCTTTCATCAAGGCTAATTCAGGCTGTGTATTCCTGACATTTCTGTAATCTGGAGAGCACTGTCGCCACCTAAGGGTTCTGTAAAATAGGTTATAGACCTCCAATAGCTACTATAGTTGTACAGGAGCTGCGGAAGGCTTTGATCGACGTCCCACCGTCAAAAAACGCATTGGACGTCGAAGGACGTCCGTGGCACTCTACGTCACTATTTAATTGGACGTCGAAGGACGTCCATGGCATTCAATGAGTTAACTGAAGTTGACTGTTGAAGCTGCTATACTGAATGTAAACCTGTAGCTCTTAACTAAGCTCTGGTTATCTGACCTATTTTCTAATGCAATGAATGTATGTACATTGTACAAGGAACATGTTTTCTTAAATAAACATCATTGCTGGACTATTTGTGATAAGCCTAATATTATTTTGAATATTCATCCACCATTCACTTTTCCATCTACATTTGGTAAAATGCTTAGAAAAAGTTTTACTTGGTCAAACCCAAAGATTCAGCTATATTTAGAATCAGAACATAACATAAGAGAAGACAACAATTCACTCAGACCAAATTTTTTTTTTTTTTTTTTTTTAATTCAATTAAAAATTAATTAAAATATTCTAATATAATTCGAATATTAAAATGTATAAAGCACTGAAATTCGAATTTGATTATAGAGGGAGATTGACAGCCCTAGTACACATACACACAGACACATATCAACAATAATGTTAATATCACAATCCTACCGTTTGCGGTTTGATGTTGTCGAGACTCTCAGCCATTTAAATCAAGGAAGGATCATCATCGACGCAAGCCTCTTTAGCGCTGCCATGGTCACTGTATACAAGACGCTTCCTAACATCACCAAGACGCTCATAAACCTTGTCGCGTCTAATGACCGCATCGACCTTGCTAAACATCGTGCGCAACCTATCCCAGTCGCGATATTGAAGATAAAAAAAAACATCAGTCCATTTTTCCACTCCTGAGTCACCCGTAGCGCGTGTAAAATCGAGCGCGCTAGATACACCAGTGGCTTCCAAATCTGGGCATCTGCTGAGATAGATGAACGAATCTCCACGCGCATTGCAGTCAGAACTACACCAGCGTTTAACTTCGACTCTGTAAAGCTCGGGGCCTGTACGACTGCCAAACAACCAAACCTGCCGCTGCATGGGGCCGTTTATCAATTCGAAGTCTATGGCCCTTGCAACTTCGGTCCCCATCAGGAACGAAAAGGCCTTCCAGTCTTTAACCGACATGTGACCCTCAACGTCGTGTCTAAAAGGGAATGGGGTGCTAGTAAGATAATCATCTTCGAGAGAGCCTCCAGCTGTCAGCCAACGTCGACCCATATTTTCACATGCACTAAAGTAGCTTGATTCTCTTGAGGGTACATTGTGTTTCAGGCCCAAAACAACCCCGCCGTCTCTATAACTTATATTATATACGTATTGATGATACCCTTCAAATTCAAATTCCCCCTCAACCCGCACTACACTTTGGCCCCTACGAACCCTGGCGGGGGCCCCTGGGATCTGGTTGATGTCGCACATACCTGTGTTAACAGCCGTCATCGTGAAAATATAAAATGGAGTAGCGCTCTAAGAGACCGATGGAGGAGTAGGAGTTTCCCGGAGGGCTGTAAAAAAAGTTTGAATAAAACGATGGAGGCGTAGGAGTTTCCCCGGAGAGCTGTAGAAAAAGTTTGAATAAAAACGATGGAAGGCGTAGGAGTTTCCCCGGAGAGCTGTAGAAAAAGTTTGATTAAAACGAGAGCGCCCTGTAGCAGCAGGTTAGGGATGATGAGTTTAATGCTGAGTTGACACGGGCTTTTATGCCTGAAGCATTGTAGGCCCCTCCTACGGGGTGGGCTCTAAAGACAATTGCATTACCAGCCCACCTGACACACACTAATTAACGACGGGGGGCATCCAGGACAGGGGGGGTCTGAGAGACCCGACCTAATATTCACACCTTTTACAATGACCCACTGTCTTCGAGCCCAGCTTCAAAGGACTAATTACCCCGTCTGGGTCCAACATCAACCTTATTTTGTCTCTCTGGCTGATGCCAGAACAGTACTATAACCAGACTAAATAGATTTGCTATGCATGTGTCGCTGAAAAAGACAGTGAACCAGCTAAGCCCTTGATAAACACACATTTTAGCATACAAGACAAGAGTCTGAGACCAAAGCTATTTAATTAAGCACCCTAGGAAGACCCACTTCGTGGGCTATCAATATGCAGCAGCCATTATTTAATTAAGCAGCCCCAGGCAGACCCCAATAAAACCATAACATTAATACAGTTTATATATATTTATTTATATGCATACATAGATTCACAGCACGCCACACTATGACCAGACTAAATAGATTTGCTCTGCAGTATATGTAGGTTATTTGTAATCACATACCTTTCAGACCTTTCAGGCGAAAGTTCATACAGGACAGGGTGTGTAGTGTGAAGGCCACAGAGTCTGAGACCAAAGCTATTTAATTAAGCACCCTAGGAAGACCCACTTCGTGGGCTAGCAATATGCAGCAGCCATTATTTAATTAAGCAGCCCCAGGCAGACCCAATAAAACCATAACATTAATACAGTTTATATATATTTATAGACCCCTTATACAGCTTGTCAACATTGAGCTGCGCGCGCAACGTGTAGGCAGAAAACCTCAGCCCAGCATTCACAGACAGTGAAAAAGCCCCGCTGTCAGGACTGCTCTATGCCCATCTGCAACACACAGTTATATTTTAGTTTTAAAATGCAGTTCTCGGCTTACTACCACAGCTTATCGCCTAGTGATAAGCAATGTTATGCATCGAAATTAACGTTGTTTAATGGGATATGTCTTACAGACCCATACGCACTGGCGCTGTCAATTGGCCAAGCCTAGTCATACATATCGTGCATTCCTTTATAACTGGGGATAGCGTAGATAATTATTCTGTAACTTGCAAAGATATATTGTTATGTTGATAATGCACACAACTCAATGACATTATGTAACGTTACTTGGTCGTTAACTAACCGAGCGATGTGGCTGAGCAGCCTACAGCTACAGGCAGCTTACCTGATTATGAAGAGCACTACAAAGTCGGGCATTTTTAATGATGTCCTCGTTCCAATCAGTTCAACTCAATAATGACATTATTTAACGTTACTTGGTTGTTACCTAACCGAGCGATGTGGCTGTTACTAGCAGCCTACTACAGTTTACCTGATATGAAATGAGCGAGCACTGCAAAGTCGGGCATTTTTAACGATTTCCTCTTTCGGCTTGCAACCAAAGACACCTACGGTTAGCATAAAAGCAGTATGAGTTGACGGGATTCGGTAAAACTTTAGTCCTTGCTTTTAATGCTAACCGTAGGTGTCTTTGGTTGCAAGCCGAAAGAGGAAATCGTTAAAAATGCCCGACTTTGCAGTGCTCTTCATAATCAGGTAAGCTGCCTGAAACTGTAGGCTGCTCAGCCACATCGCTCGGTTAGTTAACGACCAAGTAACGTTACATAATGTCATTATTGAGTTGTGTGCATTATCAACATAACAATATATCTTTGCAAGTTACAGAATAATTATCTACGCTATCCCCAGTTATAAAGGAATGCACGATATGTATGACTAGGCTTGGCCAATTGACAGCGCCAGTGCGTATGGGTCTGTAAGACATATCCCATTAAACAACGTTAATTTCGATGCATAACATTGCTTATCACTAGGCGATAAGCTGTGGTAGTAAGCCGAGAACTGCATTTTAAAACTAAAATATAACTGTGTGTTGCAGATGGGCATAGAGCAGTCCTGACAGCGGGGCTTTTTCACTGTCTGTGAATGCTGGGCTGAGGTTTTCTGCCTACACGTTGCGCGCGCAGCTTGCTTTGTTGTCATTGTGACGTAGGCGTATAATTGGTCTATTTATATGCATACATAGATTCACAGCACGCCACACTATGACCAGACTAAATAGATTTGCTCTGCAGTATATGTAGGTTATTTGTAATCACATACCTTTCAGACCTTTCAGGCGAAAGTTCATACAGGACAGGGTGTGTAGTGTGAAGGTCACAGAGTCTGAGACCAAAGCTATTTAATTAAGCACCCTAGGAAGACCCACTTCGTGGGCTAGCAATATGCAGCAGCCATTATTTAATTAAGCAGACCCAGGCAGACCCCACCAATAAAACCATAACATTAATACAGTTTATATATATTTATTTATATGCATACATAGATTCACAGCACGCCACACCTGAAGCCTGCATAAACCAGCACTGTTGTATGGATTAGACAGGGTTTTTTAGCATACAGTGCGCTTAGCGCAGAGGTGAGGGGCGAGGAGGGGGTGGGCACACATGATGCCCCGTGGAGAGGGGCGTGGCAGCTGCCCCCTGAGAGATGGGCGTGGCAGCTGCCCTCTGAGAGATGGGCGTGGCAGCTGCCCCCTACGAGGTGGGCGTGGCAGCTGCCCCCTGAGAGATGGGCGTGGCAGCTGCCCCCTGAGAGATGGGCGTGGCAGCTGCCCCCTAGGGGTGGGCGTGGCAGCTGCCCCCTGAGAGATGGGCGTGGCAGCTGCCCCCTAGGGGTGGGCATAAGAGGGGGGGTCAATATGCCACCCCCATATTACTACTACCAAGAGAGCTAGCTCCGTTGGCGGAGCTGGTTAACATGGCTTTATACCTGGGGAGTGAGTTTAACCAATCCACTCGCTACCACTCGGGACTCACGAGGAATCCGCGCTGATTCAACTCGGTTACACATACATCAGAAATACCTACATATCATTACAGATGTGTAGAATATACATAAACTACATCACATATTATGTATATACCATTACCATATCTTATATATATAATTATACATATAACTATTACCATCACCATATATATTATATATTACTCAACTCTGGGAGGGCTTCTGCAGAAACTGCAAAGAAGACGAGCCAATCAGCGACCCGCCTCGTAGTTGACATCGTAACCGGCCAATCAGAACGTCGCTAGCAAAACAGTAATGCCGCCTCCTTGCCTGTCCGCCTCAAGGAGTAACGTCAACATTCATCTTGTTTAAACAGCCATAAAGTGCAGTTATTGCAGAAATAGACTCAATAACAAGAATAAAACAAGTACAGGAGTATGCAACAGCAGAGTTTCTGGGCGGAAGTTTATATTAGTTTGACTGGATCCAACGCTGATTGGTTGACGGAGTTGTCTGTCAAGGCAAGTACACCCGCCCAACTTCCGCCCACTGTAAAAGACTGTTGTGAAGGCTTCAGGCCAGACGGGAACGAAGAACGAAATGTGAGTTCACATGACCGGCTGCTTTACCAGGCTAGAGTTTAACAGTCTATATTGAAGAAGATCCCTATTTATCATCCAGTCAAACGCCTTCTGGAAATCAATAAAGCAAACAAAAGAAGATTTTTTTTCCTTAATTCTTGACTGTATAAATATGATCAATACAGCCTCTAGCTATTCTAAATCCATTTAGCTCATCAACAAGCACCCCTGTCCTCTCAGGATGGTCAGTAAGTATACAGTTTAACAATGAGCAGTACAATTTCTACACACAACTAAGGAGGCTTATACAGCTTAAACTGTTGAGGGTTATGGGTTTGTAGGTGGTCAATATGTAATGAAAGGCCTCTATCAAACTTGCGCTTCACAGTGCTTAACCTCTTATCAAACTTTGCTTGCTTTTCCTTAAAATTTACTCTCAGCTTTTTGTCTATCCACCTTATGTCTAGATGCCATGATGCCTTATGTGAAATATGGGTGCTTCTTCCAGTGTAATCCTAGCACCCCCCCCCCCCCCCACCTGTTACATTCCCTCAAATAAGTCGTCAAATGAGTGTATTTATTGTGACAAGCAAGTTTTTTCCCCAGTGTTGGAGTTTTTAACGAGGAAATGCGCAATAATTTAAGCTGCTACAATCAGTCACGTTCTAAACCGGACCTTGCACCCATAATTATTTTACAGCGGGGCATTCCAAAAATAAGGTGGATACCTTAAACACCTTAAAAACGGTTTCTCAGCTGTTCTCACATTAACCCACAGGGCCACAGGGATTGCAGTTTCCAGTAAGGTTTGATCTGAAGACCTCAGATCTGCCCCAACGTTACTTACTTTTAAAAATAGACTAAAGGCTTTTATGTTTACCCTCGCTTTTAACTGCTGACAGCTCTTTACTGCCCCAACGTTACTTACTTTTAAAAATAGACTAAAGACTTTTATGTTTACTGTTGCTTTTAACTGCTGACAGCTGTTCCTCAATCACTATTATACAATTGGTTTTAAAACATAGATGAATTACTGCTAAAAGCTGCAGGTCTGGGGGATGGTTCCGTAATACGGATATACTCACAAGAGGGTGAGGTGATGCGTCAGGAGGGACGCACGCGTAAGGGAAGCTTACTTGAGCCGTGTTTTCTGTCCAGTGTCAGACTGAAGTTTATTTCTTTCTAAGTTGGCATCACCAATTTACTGACATTCTCCCGTAGGGAATTCCCTGTTTGCGCACCTGACCAATTCTGAGGTCTGGGGTTGTCACCCTGATGTGAGTGTGGTGGGGCACGGGAGGAGGAATCACCTGTTTCCCCGTGACCCTAATACAGAGTGAGTCAGTGAGCCTCCCGAGACATCTTTTATGTAGAAGCGGATGAAGGGACTGACTGAGGCCCATGATGCTGCCGCACAGATGTCTGCCACAGACGTGCCTCTCAGCAGCGCCATGGAGGCCACGGCCCTGGTGGAATGTGCTCTGATGCCCTGTGGAGGTTTGGTTCCTGTCATCCTATACTCTAGGGCCTATAGGCCTCTGTGATAGCGTCAGAGAGCCAGTGGGAGAGCCGCTGTGAGGAGAGAGCAGATCCGGGCGACTGGGCCCCGTAATGGATGAACAACTGTTGTGTTCGTCTGATGTATTCCGTGCGTAATACATATTGCGCCAAGATGTGTATTGGGCACAGGCGCTGCGCTGTTTTTGTGAGGAGGGGGAAAGAATCCCTCTCGAGAGATACCTCTTCATATGAAAAAGCTGTCCAGAGGGGGGGTGAAAGAGGGATTCGGCAGCAAGGTGGCTGACCCTCCGTCAGCTCTAATGGCTAGGCACGATGGTGCCATGGATAGAGCACAAGTTACTGACCCTTTAGGCTGATGTAAAAGCCAATAAAAGGGTTGTTTTTAATGAGAACATTTTGAGCAATATTTCGTGTATCGGCTCAAAGGGCGGCTCTCCAAGGGCGCATACGTAGCACTAGCGGTAGGTCCCACTGGGGCGCCAGTGAACGTACGATCGATTTGCTGCGTCTTAATCCTCTCAAGAAGCGATTAAGAAGGTTATTGGAAAAGACCGACCTGTCTCCAAACCCTTCATGGCAAGATGAATTTGCCGCTGCGTAACCCTTGATGGTTTCTGCGGCCAGATTTTTATCTGCCAGAGATTGCAAATATGAGAGGATGGTGGAGAGGGAGCATGATGTGGGCTCTGCATCCCTCTCTATGCACCATTTTTGGAACGTCTACCATTTCGCCATGTAAATTACACTCTGGCATTGTGGATGGTGTGCACCATGCTTGGAGACAACCCTATAGTCTCTTCAAGCGCTCGCGTTCAGCGGCCAGGCCCACAGGCGCTGTGATAACACCGGGGGGCGTTGGAGCTGTCCAGCTGTGACAGGGGAGCTGCTACAGTCTGCCCTTCAGGAGCTGGATTATTGATGGGAACTAGGATGCGCTCATGCGCTCCGGTGCCACCAATATTATGGACAGTCCCTCCTCTTGCACTTGTGCCAAGAGGTTTGCGATAATGGGAATAGGAGGGAAGGCATAGGAATAAGGAGAGTTTTCGGCCATGGCTGGTGGGCGAAAGTGTCCACCCCTAAGGGGGGGGGGTTGTCCCGTGGATTCAGGGAGAACCCCAGTGGGCATTGTGCATTGTCTTTGTTTGCAAAAAGGTCCACCTCTGCCTTGTTGTATCTGCTCCATAATTATTGCACTCGAACGGGATCCAATCTCCATTCTCCGTGCAAAGGACCGCCATGAGACATTAGGTCCGAAGCTTGATTTTACACCCCTGGAATAAACAGAGCCTTGAGAGATAGCAGGTGCGTCTGTGACCATGTCAGCAGAGTCCTTGCTATGTTCAAGAGTGTGGCGGAGCGTGTCCCCCCCTGGCAGTTGATGTAAGCCGCTGGAGTCGTATTGTCTGTCCTGATCAGGACATGATGACCTGTCAGCCAGTGGGCAAAGTGCCTCAGAACTTTTGATACTGTTAACAGCTCCAAGGCATTTATGTGTAAGGAGGGGGGTGTCCCCAACTCCCTCCTACTGCCTGAGACCTGAACTTGCCACCCCAGCCAAAGAGAGAGGCGTGTCCGCGTGTGTTGGCCTGGCCTGCATGGTATCTAATGCCCAGCCTGAATTATGGTCCCAGTCCGCCCCTGATCACTACTCTCATTTGAACAGTTATGAAGTATGAGCTGAGGGGGAAGGGTGTGATGCACTGGTTGGCACTTCCCATTCACAAGTTCCCAGCTATGAGCAATGGGAGAGGGATGCTCGAGCAGATTGTCATGAAGCTGGCAATATGCAATATAGTTTTTCCTTTCCACATGAAGATCTAACGAGTTGTCATCAAGTGGCAGACGGATTGTACAATTCTTCAGTTTGTGCCACTTGGAAGCTCTGGCCTGCCCGCAGATAACATCTGCACTCTCACCAAAGATAATGGAGAGAGGACAATAGGCCGCAGAATGGTAGGGCTGTTGGGCCTTGGCCCGACCTAAAAAAATATTTTTGCATAATTGCGTACATAAACAGCCTGTCTGACAGCCTTCTGTCAGACAGGCTGGATGGACGCACAACCTGGGAATACTGAACAGCAAGGCAGACCAGTCCAGAATGGAGACTGCACCCGAGGTAGTGGAACACATATGGGGTGAGTTCGGCAGAGCCACCATCAATCTGTTTGCCTCAAGAGAAACGTGAACTCTCGTGTTCTTCTGGCTACAGGATGGGAGCGCACCCCTTGGGTTCAGATGCGCTGGCTCATCAGTGGCCAGATGCTCCTGTATGAGTTTCTGCGCAGAGGGTTGTCATAGAGCCTAATATGAAGGCTCTATGACAACTTTGAAAAATGTACCTTTTGGAGCTGAAAATCGGCAGCCATTTGGATTTGAAGGGAAAAAATAGGTCAAATAATCAAAACATACATTCTGAATTCCTCGACCCAGAAAGTCCAAGGAACCATGTACTGTGCAGCATTATAGGCTAAACAATTGAAAAGATGATTGTATTATTTTCACACACAAGAATGCATTTACAATGAGTGGGAGGGGTGGGCATGGCTGTTTTCTCGACAAGGAGCGGTTTTGGTGCAAAACAAATACTTGCAATTGATTCGGCATCATGAAAAACCCCTAGTTTGACCCATCATAAGCTGTTTCATGCAGAATTAACCATTTTCCACTTTTTCTCATATGGTTCTGGGTACCCCAACTTTCAGCAGCTGTCACGGGTTTTCCTCAGGGAGTCGAATTTCAACCTTTATCACATGTGTTGAGAGAGACACTTTTACAAACACAATGATGAAGAGATTTTTTTGGTAAGTAATTTATTCACAGATTGGCCGAATATTTGATAAAATGTCAAAAATCACAATACCTCCGTAACCAATAACTTTTTGTTTCTTTGTTAGATTATTCTTTGGGGCATTTTGCCTTTATTGGATAGGACAGTGCATAACCAATAACGTTAATTATGGTTCCATTCCATTTAGGTGTTCCAGTTCCAGGGCCCTCATTGCTGCTATTAGTTACACCTGTGTTACCCTGCTTTGACTCAAAATGGCTGATATGAAAAGGGTCTATTTTAAACAGATTCTTTAACAACAAATGTATACATAATAAATGCAGTGATTGACTATTCACTCTAACTCTAACTCTATTCCTTGGCTAAATGCCAAAAGCTAACATGTTAGCCAAAAGCTAACATGATGTGAGCATTGCCAGACAGAAGCAGTTTAAATCAGTAGACAGAAAGCAGTGTCTTACTCTGCAGCTCCTTGCATCATATCAGTTGCATTCATTTCCTTTGATGAGGAAGAAGGTTCCTGTGGCCACGCCCAGCAGAGCCACGGTCAGACCCAGTCCACAAAACACAGCAGGTCCGATCCCCAGCTGCTCCTGCTCCACAGCTGAGGAGGAACCACACATCAACACACAGGAACACACATGAACACAGTTAACTGCACTTTTGGTTAAAGCAGTGATTCCCAAACCCACTAGTGGGCCGTGGAGGTGGGCTGCGAGTGGTCTGCCTCTGCCAACACTCCCGATTTTCGTGGGCAATCAAAAATAATGGCTGTAGCAGGGCCATTTTTAAAGCTACAGTGGAGATCATGTTATCAGAAGAAACTAGAAGAGCTAAGGCATCCCTATGTACCAAGCATAATATGCTAGCTTGTCGGGAAGGGGGCTAAATAACGCTCCAAACATAGGTTAAATTTTGGCAAGGGAAAACTATTTCAAAGGGCTTCCTTGACCTGTCAGCTCAATTGATCTGAGTCTCCCCTTTACAGATAAGGTAGCATTTTTTAAAGCCTAGCATTAATGATTTAACAAATTTCAATAATGAAGACTACTTAACAGCCAATGCCCAGTTCAGGTCATATCACAGTGCACGCCCCCTTTCTTTGAGGTTGTATAAATGAAACGGGCGTGCCTAACAAGGAATGAGGTTATTATAACCTCATTCATTGTTAGGCACGCCCCGTTTCATTCATGCTCCTCATCCATTCACAGTTTCCCATGCTGCTTCCCCTCATTTGGCAATAACCAATCAGCCCAAGCTATTCCTTTCCTGCTGAGCCAATCACCTAACCAGCGTAGTATATCAGAGTCCATGTTTTACTCTGTTTGCTATGTGCTACGTATGTGCTATGTGATTCTCAGTTGCTGATCATCATCGCTGAAGCAGTTGTTTTCGCCCCACCTCCTCCCCTGACCACCACCATCGTCATGACTCCTGAAGAATTCCCTATGGGGGATTTCCTATCCTATTCTTCACTGACAACGCCCTCTCATCTTCTCAGGAGAGCGTCATCATAGCATGGAGTCATACGCCAAAATTAATTTGTTGTATCATTAAAGTTTGTTCAACGTTCTACTCATTATTGAATAGCTTGTGGATTGATTGCTTCTGTTGTTGCTCATCACATTTTGTCTCAACAAATGTGAAATGCATACAAATACTTCTGATGAATAAGGAGGGAGAAAATGTTGGCAATCTGTTTTTTGGTATTTAGCCGAAATGTTTTTGTATGTGGATGGATTATTAATTTCCCTTATGCCCCAGTTCACATGCTCTGTTAATGAAATAAAAAATATATAATATTAAAAAAAACATTAGGGAAATACATAATTTTAGTCTCGTGTGTTGATCAGAGTTGTGATTAAAGGGTTGGGTGTGCCCCAGAAGATTTTCAGATTTCAAAGTGGGCTGCGCCATTCTTAAGTTTGGGAACCCCTCGGTTAAAGGAAGGCTTTGCCGTTTTTCAACCAGATTCCTTTATCTTCCCTCAGTCATACAGGGAGAGCTCCCAGTTCATTGTCTGGCAAAACGCTCCGTTGTGACGCGTTTCATGCAGAAGCTCTGCTCAATGCTGTCGAGGCGGCTTTCAGGGCGGCTGTTAATGTTTATTTTTAATTTTTTAAGTATGCGCACATCCACGGAGAATCACATCGAGAGCCTAAGGGGACATTCAAACCAAAAGCGCTTTTGGAGCTGCCAGCGTCTTTCTGCAATTAATTCTCTAAGTAAGGACGCGCTAAACGTGCTCCTCTTTTAATGAACGCACCTGCGTTTAAATGCTGGTGGCGTCTCGTCTTTTTGACGGAGCGCTCTGGGCATTTTAAAGCTGAAAAGGTTGAACATTTGGAGGAAAAGCGCGCTGCTCATCTTTTTACTCCTACATTTTCTCCTCCCAGAGGTATCCTCTACCTCGCTGCTGCCAGAATTGGCAATAATCTGGCTTTCATGTTGACAGTGAACAACATCAAACAGACAAAACCAGCTGGCTACCGTCCGTGTGGTCGTTGTGTGCCCAACTCTAGTGCACACGACTGCAGGGGAAAATAAAACGAAGTGGAAAAAAAACGCTCCAACATGATTTTCATAGCGTTCTGACTGAAAAAACCCGCTTTTGGTGTGAATGTCCCCTTAACGAGCCTTAATGACTTGCAGCTGACCGGGGCAGAGTTTCTGCAGGCAGACAAACCAAGGATATTTCTCCGTGTGGAAAACATATAGAGAAGGAAAACACTGCCCATCTGCTTATATTACCGAAATTATAATGATACAAAGTGGGATCGGCAAAGCCTCCGTTTAAGGTGTTAGCTAACTGCAGGTATTTTGGTTAAAGGGATAGTTTGGTTTGTTTGAAGTGGGGTCCTATGAGCTACCTGCATACAGTCAATGTACTACTAGCCTACATGCAGTAGAATGTAGCCGGCGTGGTCCCAGTTTGGAGAAATGGAGACCGGCTGCATCAGGCAAGTAGAGCTGTCTCCAGAGTGTGAAGGGGGCCATGAGCAAAAACTTAAAAACAACAACAGAAAAATACATAAAATACTTCCATACTGCTCACCTGGTATAATCCAAGTCTCCACAAGCCCTCAGATGCCAAATTGACTTGAAAAGATGTCATTTACACGGTACACCCTGTTTTAAGCTGAAATATTCACTGTAGCCAGGTAGCTAGTAGTACAATGAATGGAGTTACTGAACCTGACTACATTCATGTAAATTCTGTGTTTTCATCTCAACTTGGCATCTCAGGGCTTGTGGAGACTTGGATTATGCCAGATGAGCAGTAGTTATTTACATTCTTGCTCATGGCCCCGTGTTTTAAAGACAGGGTGAAGTTTCAAGCCTACCGTATCATGTTTTTTTGTTTGTTTTCAAAGTGAAAATCTCTGTTTGTTGGCAGGTATGTTGTCTTTCTTTAAATAATCTAAAAAAGACAAAGGAGGAAAGGAAAGATTTTGTTTTGTCAATGTGGCTCCTGAGTAGGGCAAGGTTGCATACCACTGGTGTTAGAAGTACAATAATCATGGGTAACATGCCCCTTAGCTTACTTAAAAAAGGTTGATTTTATTATCATTCTAATGGCAACTTATGTTTTTGTAGACTCAGACACAGATACTAGTGGTGATGAAGGCCCTTCAGCTTCTCCTGCACATCAGGGTATGTATACATTTGGCTTATTTGTCTGATTTGACTTGGGATGGGGATCTAGTTGGGACAAACATGGTAAATTAACGCTATTCTGACGTGTGCCGTGTGCATGCACAGTGCGAGCGAGTGTGTGTGTGTGTGTGTGTGTGTGTTTTTTGGCTAAAAGTCCAAAAAACATCAAATTTTCTTCGCCTCTGCCCTGGCGGGCGCCGCTGAGGGTCCCTTCCTGGCCACCCCTTCATAAGTCTGTGCCCCACTTGTGCCATCCTGGTAAAAAAAAAAAAAGTGTGGACATGCCACTGCACTGACTATATGCAAGTACAGGTACTTATACAACCCCAGTTCAAACAAACCGAACTATCCCTTTAAGGTGTTAGCTAACTGTAGTCTAGGAGCTGCCAAGTTTCCCCAAAAGTTTGGAGTGAGACTTCAGCGCAATGGACCTTGAAAACTTTTTGGCCGTTTGAAGCCAGGTTTAGAGTAATATCTCATTTTAAATTAACAGGATTACACCATTGTGATGGCATTATTGGTCTTAACCATTTGCTAATTTTATTATGATTTCCTTATGATTATCATGATATTGGTTTCAATCACCCAGCCCTACTTTTGGTATAGCCCCCCTCCCCCTGGACAAAAATGCACCAGCCACCCCTGGAGGTCCGTCTAGAAAGTAACATTATTTAAACCGTGAGTTAATGAGCAAGTTGTCGACAGTTTGTAGCTATTTATTACAAGTGGCACAGGCAGGTATATTGCTCAAATCGTGCAAAAATAAAACAGTGGGTTATCTATCATGTTGGTTGATATCTGTATTCAATTAATTCAACTAACTTAATGTTCATACTAAAGAATCTAGTCTCTTTAACATGGCCATGCTGAGCAGAACGGTAACTGTCTGCCTTTCCGAAACCCTGCCACTCCGAACGTTAACTTCCATTATTCGGACTGGCGGTCCTTCACCTTTTTTTCATAGTCCCACCATTACGAAAATTCCTGCCTTCATTATTCGAAATGTCGGCCCTTCCTCTTTTTTCTAAAGGATCCACCATTCTGAAGTTTGGCAATTGTGGAATATGGCACAAAAGTGCAGACATTTCAGTCGCACACTGTGCGTCTGAGCAGCGCAGCAGTAGCCTATTAGAACTGGGCTTTTACTGATGCTTTCTGAAGGCTATTTACTTGATTAGACTTCTATTTTCGTTAGGATATAATTTTTTTCGTTATTGTTTAATTGTTTTCAGTGAATCAGGCAAGCTTATCCTATTGGAATTTATAATTATTTCGTATGACATTTTACACAGCTGCAGGGCGCATGGAGGGACAACAGAATTTTAGGCTATGTTCCCGCAGGCGTGTCAGCATGTGTGTGCGCTGCTCTCTAAGCAGGGTGTGTGCGTTGTGCACCCACCTATAGAGACACATAGCCTATCACTATCTTGCACATTGTGGAGTTAGAGTGAGCACCAACAACACGGGCCCTATTCTCCCACAAGCCTTCGGCGCTAAAACGGGCCTTAAACGCAAAAAAACGTGCCCTGCGTCTGTTTTGGGACGATATCAATATGGCTTTACGCTGCCAAATGCGCTTTAGGCCGAATGGGCGTGGCGCAGTCCTAGAATGGGCCAAAGTGGGCGTGTCGGCGCTAAATACCGGCGTACTGCTATCTTCCGACCTGGCGTACATTTAGCGCTTTGCGCTTTTGAAAACCAGGCCTATTCAGAGTGCGCCAGTTGCGCGGAGCGCTCCCCTCTGGCTCTCTCCCTCCCCTCTGGCTCTCTCCTCTTTCACCCTTCTCTGTGTCACCTCTCTCCCTCTCTCCTCAGTCTGACAGGCACAATACCGACTGTCTCTGACTCCCTCGCTCAGAGTCCCATAGAAAAAATAAGCTGTAACTTCACTGCAATGTGAATGTCCCAACATGCATTGTGCCTCTCCATTTCGCTACTAAATAGCAACCAAATGAGCCGAAAACCTATATTAAGGGAGGATCTAAATAATGTGTAATGGTAAGACAACCTCCAATTGTAGAACATTTCAATATTGGACCAAATAAAACATCGAAATGAACACCACCCTATGTGAAACATATATGTCCTACTGGGGCTATAAATATCCCTTGTCGATTTAACGTGATTTAGATAAGTGACAGCGGAACGCGCTTCGGAAGCTTCTACTGTCATCTGCTATACTGTGATGTCCGCTCCAATAACTTGGCCCTACTCCACATTTAGTTTTACAATAAAAACACATTTATGCAATGACTTTACATAATGTAGGCTATATTTATGTGCATCATCCTTCCTGCAGCAGGCGAGAGAAAATGATATCTTTCTGGACAAACTTTCACCAATTTAATAGGCTATATTTTTCTAGCTGATGCATTTAGAACATTATTTTCACTTTGATCTTGCTATAGTGTAGCGTATTTACATGCTTGCAGTATTGAAACTGCAGTTAGATTGGTTTGAGAAGCATAATAATATGGAATAATAGCCTATAATGCAGACAGACAGACTGGATGAAGGGAGGGGGGGGGGCAGAGCGTTTGGCTTTCGTCTGGTTTTGCGGGACCACTGGAATTGGAGCTAAAAAGGCAAGCGTGCGATTCGTTTATTGCAGTTATCCAATGAGCATGACGGTGCATAATTTTACGCTTAAAAGGCGTGGTTGTAATGCTTTAGGCTGCGTGTAGCGCCAGCACGACGATATCAAGTGCGCTGGTCCACGCCCACTGATTTGCGCTGCGCCAGGCGCTCGGCCTAGAAACAGCGCCGATGCAACGATAGGGACCCACGTCTTTATTTTAATTTTGTTAGGCTCCACAATCATTTCAAGGATTCGAGGCAACCCATTTAGCAGCATCTGAGAGAGGTGCCTGTCTGAACGAGGTTCAGCTGCCTCAACGTGAACTGGAAGTCAAATCAAGTTCGGAGTGGCGGACCTTATGAAAATCGGAGTGGCGGGATTTCTGAGTGGCAATATTTCTGATTGCCGATATTTCTGAGTGGCGGAACGTCGGAGTGGCAGCACGTCGGAATGGCGACATGTAACCGAGCAGAACGAGATCAAAGAAACCATGCACATTACACAAGCACAGCAGGCTACTGCGCTTACTGTACTGCTCCATTTATCAGACTTTCACAACAAATTGTGTCATGAAAGTCAATATTCCAGGATATCTCCCTTCCAGTACTCTGTCGCGATGTGGCAATAGAGAGGCAAAGTGGAACGTCACTTCCTGCTTCAGCACTGTACCAGAGATTTTCATCATCCACCATTTATTTTCCCATTTCATAAAATGCTTATAAAATAGTTTTACTTCGTTGAACCAAACGGTTCAGCTAACGCTATAATCGGGAGAGACCATAGAACATTTCTCAGACCAAAACTTAAAAAACCAACATAGAAAAAATATTTTCTTTAAAGGCCCATTCCGTTGGTTCTGGCGAGAAATAAATGTGCACAAAGTGTTTTTTATTGGCAATGAGTGAATGCGCCTTGACGTAACTTAAAAATGGCGACCAGGGGCGTTTCTCTCCGACCAGCCGTTCAGAAGATACATGGAAATACCTCAGTTTCGAAGGGGTTAGCATTTCCCGCCACAGCTAGAGGATGTGACGTCTCGCGCGTTCATGAGCTTGTCTCTTGTCCTAGACGCTAACAGGAAATGGCTAAAGTAGCTTATAACGTTACGTTCGTCGCTAGCTGCTAGCAAAAGGAAACAACAACACAGACTCCAGAAAAAGGCCACACTAAATAAATAAATAAATATTTATCTAATGAAGCCCGTCTGGCCAGACAGCAGCAATGTGACCGACATCGGGGGGAAACTAGAGTCAGGACTGTGTTTTCGGTTCATGAAGGGAACTTGCTGCTTGTAGCTACTGTAATGTGGTTTTGACCAGATAACGTTAGAGTGCTTGCTAATGGATTTTCAAGATTCAAGATTTTTACTGTCAGGAGGTACGGTGGTGTAGTGGTAAGCACTATCGCCTCACAGCTAGAAGGTCGTGGGTTCGATTCCCATCTGGGGACGAGGTGAGCGCTGAAGGAATGCGTGCCTGTCCGTATATCCCCGAGTGCCACCCCTATCGCCCGGGTGGGGGTCGACCTAGGCCCCACGGCCTTTCTGTGTGGAGTTTGCATGTTCTCCCCGTGCCTCCCGGGGGTTTCCTTCATATAGGAACCCCCTTCACTAAAAAACATGCATTGTCCTGGTTGCTAGTGTGGTTCCTCCTATCAACGTTGAGGGGCGCCTGTTCAGGGGGAGGGGAACTGGTTGGAATAGCGTGAGCCTTCCACGTGCTATGTCCTACCGGTGAAGCTTCCCCTGTCAGGTGAAAAGAAGTGGCTGACCGACTGCCCATGTCTCGAAGGAAGCATGGAATCAGTCTCGGCTCTCCCTGATCGGCATAGGATGAAGTAGCAACCAGGATAAACTTAGAATCAGCACTAATGGGATAAAAAATCGGGGGGGGGAAAAAAAAAAAAAAAAAAAAAAAAAAAAGATTTTTACTGTCACTCCGTAGTACAAGTATCTGACCACCTGGTCAGAAACTCTGCTAACATTACCGTCTTGTGTGAAGTAATGCAACCCTAACGTTACTACCGTTATGCTTATGGTCATGGAACATTTTTGTTTGACTGTAGTTAGCTGCGGTGGTGAGTCTGCCTATTAGAACCATAACGTTAGCTTGATGCTATACGCGGCTAACTAATAGATTTAGCTATATTTATAGAAATTACCACCAGCCCCACTAATAACGTTACTGTCTTGTGTTGATAATGAATCTAACAGTCGGAAATATGCCTAACGTTAGCCTACTGTCTGTTATGCTTACGGTAAATTGTTTGACTGTTCAGTTTGGTCAACTCCAGGCATTACACGGTACCATACATGGGGACACCTCGGCATTCCGAAATGTCGGCACTCCGAAATACCGGCATTCTGACAAAATTGAGATCTGTCTCGCCATTGCGAAAGAACCCTCCCCCAGACCCTAACCCTAAACCTAACCTCTCCCACCCCCCACGCCTAAGCCTAACCTCCCCCAGAACCTAACCTCTCGGCGAAACATTTTTTGGAGATAAAAAGGGCCGCCTCTCCGAAAGCATAGAAGTCAATGATCGGAATGCCGACACTTCGGAATGGCGAGCTGACCCCACCATACATACAGGGGGAGAAGGCTATTTCCTGGCTTGTGCTAACATGAGTATCCATTTCCCCGCAGCCAGCAGGCTCTGGCTGCAGTGGGACTGCACATAGTTAACGTCAGCTTGATGCTAATCGCGGCTAACTAATATTAATTTACATTTATAGAAATTACCACCAGCCCCACTAATAACGTTACCGTCTTGTGTGGATAATGAATTTAACAGTCCTAAATATGCCTAACGTTACTGTTATGCTTATGAAACATTGTTTGATTGTTCAGTTTGGTCAACTCCAGGCATTACACGGTACCGTACATACAGGGGCAGCAGGCTATTTCCTGGCTTGTGCTAACATGAGTATCGACTTCCCCGCAGCCAATGCAAGCCAAAATACGGCCAAACATAACGTCCCCTAATTCATCCAGAATCCTTCCTGGGCATCTCGAGGCTGATCTGACCGATAAATTGTCCAGGTTGCCGTTTTCAAGTGACTTTTATGAGTTAACGTTCCAAAGCAACCAACAGCTCTGCTGTTGCCAGGCAACTGCTTGTGCGCGTGCGAGTATGGTGCCCGCGCGTCAGCTCGTTCACACGCTGCCTGCAGTTATACTAACGGCCACCGGCGTCAGTAATAGTGAGTATTGACAGATTGGGCCTTTAAACCTGCATTTTTTTAAACGTTTTGGTCCCAGTGAAATGTTATGCGATCTGTCCTGTTTCTAAATATATCTGTGCCGTTTGGTTTGAACCAGTAAAACTATTTTTATACGCATTTTACGAAATGTGTATGGGAAAATAAATGGCGGATGAAAATCTCAGGTACAGGGCTGAAGCAGGAAGTAGGCGGTCACTTTGCCTCTCTATTATAATACTGTAGCGAATCAGGTAATCGCTAGTATTGTGGTGTTGCCGTGTTACCTAGGAACTAATATGTGTGGGTGTGTTCCTAGGGGGGTGGGGGTATATGGGACCAGCGGCCGGGTGCCGGATGTGAGTCTAGCTATGCGAGCGAGCTGACCGGGTGTCGTGTGTAGAGCTAGCTGTGAAGCTAGCTGCTAGGAGCTGAATGGTCCTGTGAATAAAGAACCTTGTACCAACTACAACTCTCCGTTCCTGAACGAATACTCGATTCGTTACAATACTTACTCATACTTTCCTCTCAGCACCTGCAAGCCACCTGGAGCATGCCCTTACTGCGTGGAGAGCTCGGTGCTGTTCTCGAGTCGCACGTATTTCCTTCTGTGAGGAACCCATATATAATGCTGATTATGGCGTTTGTGACCCACTGAATGTGTCTGAGCTGCGGGTTCAGGGGAGTTTCTCGAGATGGAGAGGAGAGCAGGGATGACGCATGGCGCGCCTGCATGAATGCAAGAGAGAGAGAGAGAAGGCAATTTGCGATTCTGGCTGTGTGAAATAGAAGGTGTGGCGTGTGTGAAGAGGTTGTGTGACTTGCACAGTCAAAACGTGAGACTTGGCAGCTCTGGTTATAGCTACAGTAACTGTAGTTTTGGTGGGAGCGTACCTATGTTCCCCGGGTTCTATGTTCCCCGGGTTCTATGTTCCCCGCTCCTGCTAAAAAGGGTCCTATGTTCCCCGGGTCCTATGTTCCCCGCTCCTGAAAAAGGGTCCTATGTTCCCCGGGTCCTATCTTCCCCGCTCGTATGCGTAAAGTCGGCGAGTAGCGCACCGCCGGACGCCTCCACAACCATCCTTCACTTCACCCCCAGCACCCAACACCCACTGCCCAGAGACAGCGCACCTTTTTCAGCGTGACTCCATACTACAGTGCACTGCCTCGGGTCTCTGGCTCTCTCTGGCTCATCTTGAAAATATGGGGTTCGGCTTGCAAAAGTTTCTGCGATGCGCTATGGCGCAGTAGGCTATGCCTCATGTTTTCCTGGCACAATGCCACGATAAGAAAGTTTTAACTAGCAATTTGTAACATTTATACATAGGGATGCACGATATATTGGCAATCATATCGGTATCGGCCGATGTTAGTCATTTTTTAACATATCGGTATCGGTCCGATGTTGCAATGTTAATATCGGTTATCGGTATCAGCCAAATTCTTCACATTGAGATGAAATAATGCAGTAAATCTATGATTTATGGGCTTTTACAAATGTTTTTGAAGAAATGCATAACTTTTTCAAATTCAGTGTTTACATGTGTTTTTCAGTATGTACAAAATTTTATTATCATAGAAATGTGTTTTTATACAGATCATATTGACATCGGTAAATATCGGTTATCGGCCATAACAGCAATCTTAATATCGGTTATCGGCATCGGCCAAAATTTTCATATCGGTGCATCCCTATTTATACAGAGGCTAGAGAAGCATATGTCGGCCACGTAGTGATATAACACTTATTATTTTGCTTTATTTTTTCTTCGCCCATTATGCTTGCGAAGTAGCCTGTGGGAAGTAGCCTGTTGCAGAGGAAAGCAAAATTAAACAATTTATTTGAATGGCTTTACAGAACTTGTGCATGTCTGTGGGTTATATACAGTGCTGTAGTGGTAAAAAAAAAAGGTGGGTAAACTATACTTTTGACTCGAGGCAGCTTTCTCACGCGGCACCGGCAGTGTTATAACGGCGGATAAATAAGCTTCCGTGACCGATATACAAGACAAAATATGAGAGTATATAGAACAACTTAATCTGAATCATATAGCCCTATAAGGTATATCAGGGGGTTCCCCCACATTTCTGAGTAGCCAGCCAGATAGAAAAAGTAGCTGGCTATGGGATGGGCCTTGCCCCTCAAGGGGGGTCCGGGGGGATTCTCCCCCGGAAGATTATTTTTTTACATTTTAAAGTAAAATTCATCAACCTGGTGCATTTGAGAGCAAAATGAACTACATACATCTCTAATGTGTTGTGACTTTACAAATAATTAGGCCTAAACAATCAATATAAAATGTATTTATTGAACATTTGTTGAATTTCTCCAGGTATGAAAAGTTAAATTATACAGTAGGTAGCCTACTTTAAAGGACCTTGTATGAACCCAGTATATACAGTTTGAAGAGTAATATAGTTCTCTCTCTCACACACACTGTACCTGTGATTGTCAGCTTCAGCTTTATAGCTAAAAGTATGTAGACAGATTGAATCTGTGATTCTTGAATACCAATATATAATTCAAACTGTCCACAAACACATTGGGCAAGGATAGGTATTAGGTAGACAACATAGCCTACTGTACATGGAAATAAAAGTGGTTCTGCCACTCTGGCCACTAAATTTTAGTCAGCCAATATTTATTTATACAGATCTCGGCACAACAAACACCAGTATGTTTCTAGATAGTTTTCAACATGGTCGTATTATATTGGCTTTATACAGTAGCACCTGGACTATTCAAGTCGACTCGCACGCACCTAATGTTACAAACTTTACTTGATCAGAGGGAAATCAATCATGTTTCTTACACCAGTGATTCACTCTTCAGTTGTAAAACGGTGAGCCTATATGATTTTCCCCACTCCGGACACACATTTTTAACCAACCTTACCTATGTTCAGCTCACCATGAGCTGGTCTCCAAATGCGCATTGCGCATCGCTGGCACAATGGCACCGTTAAGTTGTTTGAAGGGAGCGCTGTCTGGGCAGGCAAGCACAGCTCGATAAAGGCACCAACGTGACCGGGGCCGTGTACGTTTCCCGCGGAGCACTCCACAAAAATAGGCTACGGTTCGCGGAGATCCTGGTCAGTGCCATGCCCATGTGTAATCTTTTTTCTTTTCTTTTGGTGTGTGACGTGCTTGGTCTCCGCATCAACGGAGTTTACGCGAACGTGTTAAAACTCGTGCAATAATAAGTGTGCATAAACGATTTAAACATGTGAGTAAACGATCTTAAAAGGTGCCTAAACGCTGCAGAGCATTGAAAAAGGTACGTAAACACCGTTTACGTGCGTTTAGCCACCACTACAGCCCTGGTTATATAGGCAGAGGCGATTTGTGCTGCGTGAATGTTGCAAATATTGATCTCTCTCTCTCTTTCTCTCTCTCTCTCTTCTCTCTCTCTCTCTCTCTCTCTCTCTCTCTCTCTCTCTCTCTCTCTCTCTCTCTCTCTGAAAAATGTAATATTATGGATAGCATGTTGCTGCTCCTGCTGCTGAATGTGTGCATATACTGTATCTGAGCCTATAGACTCGAGCTTTCCCTCATGCAGTCTGTCAATGAAGTCTCACAACCTCGAGATATTGTGGTTTGCACTCGCCGACTTTACGCATACGAGCGGGGAACATAGGACCCTTTTTCGGGAGCGGGGAACATAGGACCCGGGGAACATAGAACCCTTTTTAGCAGGAGCGGGGAACATAGAACCCAGGGAACATAGGGGATCATGTCTATGTTGGGGTTCTATATTCCCCGTTTTTCACTAACCTCTCCCAGCCCCCACGCCAAACCTAACCTCCCCCCATGCCTAAACCTAACCTCCCCCAGACCCTAACCCAAAACCTAACCTCTCCCACCCCCACGCCTAAACCTAAGGTCGGCATTGCGGGTGGTTGGCATAGCGGGTGGACACCATTTGGGAAAAACGGGGAACATAGGACCCGGGGAACATAGGGATGACCCCTTTTGGTTGGTGTTAGCTAACTGTAGTTTTGATTGGTGTTAGCTAACTGTAGTTTTGGTTGGTGTTAGCTAACTGTAGTTTTGATTGGTGTTGGCTAACTGTAGTTTTGGTTGGTGTTAGCTAACTGTAGTTTTGATTGGTGTTAGCTAACTGTAGTTTTGATTGGTGTTAGCTAACTGTAGTTTTGGTTTGTGTTAGCTAACAGATAAAGGTGTATCACCCCAGAATCGGGTCAGCGGGCGGCTCAAGGCTTGGTGCTGCACAGTACAGCTGTAGGTGTCTCCAAGCTGTGGCATGAAGCTCAGCCTGGAGACCTGCTTGAAGGTGCCATCTTTGTTGGGGTAGGGGATGTTGAGTCTGGTTCCTTCGGTCACGTTCTGGTCATTCCTGGTCCAGCAGACCTTGACGGGAGCGGGGTAGAACCCGGTCACATGGCAGATGAGGTGGTTCTCCACTCCGAGCTCCACATCATCTCTGGTGTAGATGGAGCTGTGAGGGGCCTCTGAACAATAACACAACGTAAACATCATGTAAACATGAACAACAACACCATGTAAACACCAGGGCCGGTATTCACAAAACATCTTAATGGAAGGTGTACGCTTTGTTCACACTATACGCCAACCATACACCAATACCACGCTAAAGTCATGCTGAAGCTGAGTGAGTGTCATGCTAAACCGGTCACACCAGAAACACTCTCTTTGCTTCAGTGCCTGGCTCGGGGCTGCTCCTCCGGCCCCTCCCCCCCTCACAGCCTGCATTGACTTCATGCCTGGCACGTCAGCTGCTGTGCGCTGCACGCTTGGAAAATAGAACAGAATCTGAAATGATCAGTTCAGCATAGCTTTAGCGTGGCTTCAGCATGGCTTCAGCATAGCTTCAGCATGGCGTGGCATGTAGCTGGTGTGAACGGACTCGCCTGTTAACAAGGACGCCGAAATTAAACTGCGTGGCTTCAGTGTGACTTCAGCTTATTAATGTTTATAGTCATGCATAACAAGTTATAACAAGGTTTATAAAGGATTATAAGCGGTTGATATAATGTCTTATACGTATATGTAATGTCTTACGTAAAAATCTTTCTTCTTCTGTATCTTGCTCTATTTCTCTTTCTTCTCTTTCTTTTGTTATTGTGTATGTATAAACATTTGAACTGTTAAATGAGGTGGAGTGTGCCTTATAAGCCCTCTGGGCTTTCTTTGCCTCCTCCTGCACAGTACTCCTGTCTGTATTTTAGCTCTGTAAATATCTCATCTGACTTGTCATTTGAACTGTCAT
Source organism: Poromitra crassiceps (assembly GCF_964638095.1). Classification (NCBI taxonomy): domain Eukaryota; kingdom Metazoa; phylum Chordata; class Actinopteri; order Beryciformes; family Melamphaidae; genus Poromitra; species Poromitra crassiceps. The sequence goes on along the minus strand of NC_139644.1, from coordinate 46,855,149 downwards.
AATAATGCCTTTGTTTTGTTTCTACTGTGCGAATAAATAACACCTAAAACCTAAACCTAAACCTTATAAGTCCAGCATTCATAATGCTTTATATCTCCAAGCACAAGTGTTTGAAAGAAGAATCTCAGTCCTGGGTTACATAGCACGTTATAACTACCATAACTTTAGCCAGTTATAAAGACACACAGAGAACTGCACTACCGTGTCATAACAGATAATAAATTATATGTTTCTGGATTGGAATAATAGCTTATAAACAGCAATAATGCATTATAGCTTGACTTTGGGGGCTTTAAGTAAAATGACAACACTGTATAAGGTTATTAGCAATTGTATGATGCTAACACAATTATGGGGATTTATGAGCAGTTTTGAAATGGAATAATATCTTATAAACAACATTAATGCATTATAGCTTGACTTTGGGAGCTTCAGCCATGGTTATTATAGTCTGATCATTATTTTTTTGATTATTTTTTTTCTGGGTAAAAAACAAATACAAACATCTAGTCCAGGTCCTTATGTATTTTCGTTCAAAATTTTTGGAGAGTTTGTAAACTATACATTTTTGGAAAGCTTAGAGTGTGACGAAACCCAAAACCAATGTTGCCATTTTTTTCAAAGTCACTATGGTGGCCATCTTGGCCTTTTAAAATGGCGACCACCAAAATTAAACACCTGCACTGGAAATCCCTATATGACCCAGCAATGTAGTTTCCTATGAGCATTTATGAATGGAATGTCATCTATAGGCGTAGTGGATGAAATTGAACTTGGTTGCTAAGAGTTGCATGTTGAGAAATTTGAGTAATTCGCATAATGAGCCAATTAATTGCCGAAAACTGGAAAATGGCTATAATTTTGCTTCCAGTTAACTTAGAAAGATGATCTAAGAGTCTAACTCCATGTTTGTTATGTGCAGGACTTCATCTATTACCATAGTGCAGTCATGCAACCTTTCCTAATTAGCATAATTCGTATAAATTTGGTTAAAAAAAAGGTAACAATCAGGAAATCTTCTGTTTTGGGCAACTTAGAACGATTATCTTAGAGTCTAAGTCTATGTTTTGATGTCTAGAAATTAATGTCTTGCCATAACTAAATCATGCAACCTTTGTTCATTAGCATAATTTGCATAAATTATATGATTAGGCTGAAATGGACATCTATATTTTGGCTTTAGTCAATTCCATTTTGGATTTTAAAAATGACAAATGTTCAAAACACTTTAAGTAAAAAGGGAAGGAAAATCAATTGGATATAATATAAAGTAAATATATTTATAATTTGAATTCAAGCATCCATAACAAATGGATTGTAACAAAAATCTCTGTACGTCAAGGCATATTGAAATTCATCATTTGCAATTATAACTAACTTCTGTTAGTTAAAAACCCATCTCATTCAAGATCTTCAGCATCACTGCCATCTGAATCCCGGTTTTCAGATCTTGAGTCCTCATCGTTCTCACATTGTGTACTGCAAAGGCAAAGGTCAGTGCATTGTAAGTTTCTCTTCCTACAGGAGCATCTTGGTGTTGAACAATCTCCTTTGCAGCGGCATCTCACCATTTCAATGATGGACTCAGGAGCTGGTAGTACATTAGTGGTAGTGGATCTTAACTGGCCTTAATCATCCTTGAAGTAGCCATTTTTGAGAGGATTTAAAGGTACTTGCTGCTCAACGCTTGCCTGTCCCCAAACATGAGCTTGCACATGTACCCTATCAATGTGCTTTTTCAAGGCACCCTCTGTAGGTGGTAGCCTTTAACTCTCTGCCATATACTTGCAGAACATGTGCCAATGCAGCTCTGGAATGTTTCTTAATGTTTATTCCTTTTGGGCAGTAGGCAGCACACACAAACCTAGCCAAGCATTTCTGTTGTTCCTCCGTTACTCTGGAGTCATCTGAAAGCTTCCGTACTTTAGCACGCATAGTGCACAGACTTGAATGCTCTTACCTTTTATTCCATAAAAGTTAACCTTTGGAACCACCCAGGTGACGTGACGCTGACGTGGAACACCGCAGCCGCTCCTGAAGGCATCACCTGGCCGAACCCTGTCTGTGATTGGATGCGACCGTCAGCCATTTTGTAGCGGCCCGCCAGACAGGGAACCCCACTCCAAGCATTCAACATTGAGCCAAGTATATACCCGGACAGCAAGGCTGGATAGTGAGAGCGCTCGCTTTCACTCGTAAAACCTGGGTTGTTGCACAACCCCTACGTTTTACTTCGCTTCAGCTCGAGCTCTCACTTACGGCCGGGACACACATCTTGCGTGTGCTGTGCGTCTGCGTGGCGTCTGCGTGGCGTTTTCATTTCGGTTCCCATGTTAACAGGTTACAGCAGCCACACCACCGCGTCTCAAGCGCGTGTCTTGCGAGCGTGAGACGCGCGTCATCTAGAGCAGAGGTTCTCAAATGTTTTTCAGTCAAGGACCCCTTACAAGATAGAAAATATACCGGGGACCCCCTCATTCTGATTTGTGATTTTGGGCTAAGCTTAATTGTTTCCATGGTAATGTAGGCTACTTGACTTTTAAATGGATAGTTTTGTTAGATTAGAATGTAATCCATGAACCATTTTAGATTTAAAGCATAAAATATTTTCGTTGAACTATAGCTTTTGCAACAAAAAAAAGTTTTTATTTTTATTTTCCTGAAAACTTTTCGCGGACCCCCTTGCAAAGTGCCACGGACCCCTGGGGGTCCCCGGACCCCCATTTGAGAACCAATGAGTTAGAAAACACTTCTGCCACAGATCTAAATCCAACTGAAACCACATTGGATTTGGTTGAAGTTGAGGATGAACTTGAAAAAAATTAATCTGGAAAATAACTGAGTTTGAGATGATATAAACCCCCCCCCCCCACCCTGCCACCCACAAAAAAGTAACTTTTACTCAGAGTACATTTTAAATGAGCAACTTTTTACTTTTACTCAAGTAGATTTCTTAACCAGTAATGTTACTTCTTCTTAAGTAACATCTCATCAAAAGTAACAGTACTTCTACAGTACTTGAGTAGATTTTTTTAATACTCTTTCCAGCCCTGGTAACGAGGCTATTTGTTTGTACTTGAGTACTTTACGCCTCTGTAGCTTTAAAAAAAAGAAACGCTGCACAAATCTCTCTCAGCTCCCACGGTGCTGGTGGACGTGGAGGAGGACGATGCCCTGATGGAAGAGGAGATATTCGGGCCCATTCTGCCCATCATCACCATGGAGTCTCTGGAGGAAGGCATCGCCTTCATCAACCGCAAGGGCAAACCCATGGCCCTCTACGTCTTCTCTGAAGAGGCCTCTGTAAGAACATACCATGCATCCCTTTTCCCCTCTACCACCAGTGTTGTAGTCCAGTCCGACTTGACTCAAGTCAGAGTCCTGGACACATTTTCAGGACTCATGACTCGACTTGCCTTGGCCTTGGACTCGAGCATTCATGCATTCGGAGTCGGAAGTTTGAGATGAGGACTTGTTAATTGATAAAGACTGGCTTTTTGTTTTTGTTAGTCTTTTTGTAATAAGGCCCTAATAATTTGGTATACGATGATAGCTACTGTATTTAGAGAATAGAAGCGAAGCCTATTTTTTCCTTTTACCGCGCGCGTGTCTCTAGCGTGTCTCTACACAGACACAAAAAGACATTAAAATGATATTTTACAGGGGCAGCCACAGCCAATCAAGGCTCGTTTTGATTTGAGACGAGAGGATGAGCTGAGCTCACAGCTGCAGTTCTCCTGCCCTCTGAAAACCACATGGCTACAACGTGGCTTCGTTCCTCCCCTCCCCACCACACACACACACACACACACACACACACACACAAATCATACTGCCTCGATTCTGAAGTGAGCCCAAGCGATCTTCAGTTAAAATCATCATTGTATTGTTTATAGCAAATTTAATAAAAGGTAAACTCTATAGGAAGATAGTTGGCAGACAGGCAGCAGCGCAGCAGCTGCACGCACCAGCCACGCTGCCTGTGTGGATGCCGCGGGTGTGCCAGCCGCAGCAAGCACGCCACGCACACGCCACGCACATGCAAGATGTGTGTCCCGGCCATAATGCTACCTACAACTGCTGCTGCAACGAACCTTCGGACGAAAGATGAAGCAACACCCCGCATAGCGTGAGCTTTAATGGCCTCCGGTGGAATCTTCCCAACGGCAGAGTAGGTTAGAGTAATGGCCTCAACTATCCAATGCGACAAGCGCTCCTTGGACAGAGGCTTACCTAAAGCTGTAATGATTTGCGAGCGACCTCTGACCTATGACCCCTCCCCTGAGAGTTAGAATAGCGTCATCGGAGCACTCCCAAATCACGGAGGCGAGAGACCGTGATAACCAGCGGATCTCTTCCTAATAGAGGCTATCCCATACGACTATAAATACCCAGAGTAAAAGGCAGACACGTAAGTTCCCCCCGATGAGTAACAACACGTTAATCCTTTGTCCACCTCCGGGTCTTAATCTAGGACCTCTACCCCCTCCTCCCCGAACATCGGGTGGGCAGTCTACCGATACAGGTGGCCGTACGGCACTTTTTCCCTCCAGGGTGAAAGAATTTACTAACCTATATAGTAGAATCACCCAGTACATATTTTCTCTGGTGAGAACGAAAACGAGCTGAAGCCCGAGATCATTCTGTCATTTCTACATGCATGGAGGAGGCTAATTATCTGAACCCAAAATCATGCCTCTTACCTTATTAGATGTGTGGACCCTTCTCAATGATGTTTTGAAGAAGAAAAATAATAAAATGAAAAATCCTTGGTTTTTATAGGTTTTATATATAAGTTAACACTTCTCCTTACAAAGCATACTATCATTGTCCATTACATTCAGTCCAATATACATGACATCATTATCCAATGTACGTTACCTTAATTTTCAACATGGAGTTCATTATACTCTCCCTATTTAAGTATCACTCTTGGCTTTTAAAGATTTATTATCTGAGGTGGCCAACCTCTCTAAATGAAACCTTGTTTTGTCGTTTAGATCATTCCTTTATTCTAATGGCCTGACTAAAGGCCTCTGTTCTTCGTGCTCCACCCGTAAATTCACAGGGGATTTCCTGCACGGGCACCCAATTCAGTGCTTCTTTTATCCCTAATTCCAGAACTTCTTTTAACTTCTCTTAATCTAATGGTCTGCCTACAGACCTCTGTTCTTCGTGCTCCACCCGTAAATTCACAGGGGATCTCCTGCACGGGCACCCAATTCAGTGCTTCTTTTATCCCTAACTCCAGAACTTCTTTTATCCCTAACTCCAGAACTTCTTTTAACTCCTCTTAATCTAATGGTCTGCCTACAGACCTCTGTTCTTCGTGCTCCACCCGTAAATTCACAGGGGATCTCCTGCACGGGCACCCAATTCAGTGCTTCTTTTATCCCTAATTCCAGAACTTCTTTTAACTTCTATTAATCTAATGGTCTGCCTACAGACCTCTGTTCTTCGTGCTCCACCCGTAAATTCACAGGGGATCTCCTGCACGGGCACCCAATTCAGTGCTTCTTTTATCCCTAACTCCAGAACTTCTTTTAACTTCTATTAATCTAATGGTCTGCCTACAGACCTCTGTTCTTCGTGCTCCACCCGTAAATTCACAGGGGATCTCCTGCACGGGCACCCAATTCAGTGCTTCTTTTATCCCTAACTCCAGAACTTCTTTTAACTTCTCTTAATCTAATGGTCTGCCTACAGACCTCTGTTCTTCGTGCTCCACCCGTAAATTCACAGGGGATCTCCTGCACGGGCACCCAATTCAGTGCTTCTTTTATCCCTAATTCCAGAACTTCTTTTAACTTCTCTTAATCTAATGGTCTGCCTACAGACCTCTGTTCTTCGTGCTCCACCCGTAAATTCACAGGGGATCTCCTGCACGGGCACCCAATTCAGTGCTTCTTTTATCCCTAATTCCAGAACTTCTTTTAACTTCTATTAATCTAATGGTCTGCCTACAGACCTCTGTTCTTCGTGCTCCACCCGTAAATTCACAGGGGATCTCCTGCACGGGCACCCAATTCAGTGCTTCTTTTATCCCTAACTCCAGAACTTCTTTTAACTTCTATTAATCTAATGGTCTGCCTACAGACCTCTGTTCTTCGTGCTCCACCCGTAAATTCACAGGGGATCTCCTGCACGGGCACCCAATTCAGTGCTTCTTTTATCCCTAACTCCAGAACTTCTTTTAACTTCTATTAATCTAATGGTCTGCCTACAGACCTCTGTTCTTCGTGCTCCACCCGTAAATTCACAGGGGATCTCCTGCACGGGCACCCAATTCAGTGCTTCTTTTATCCCTAACTCCAGAACTTCTTTTAATCTAATGACCTACTCTTAATCTAATGGTCTGCCTACAGACCTCTGTTCTTCGTGCTCCACCCGTAAATTCACAGGGGATCTCCTGCACGGGCACCCAATTCAGTGCTTCTTTTATCCCTAACTCCAGAACTTCTTTTAATCTAATGACCTACTCTTAATCTAATGGTCTGCCTACAGACCTCTGTTCTTCGTGCTCCACCCGTAAATTCACAGGGGATCTCCTGCACGGGCACCCAATTCAGTGCTTCTTTTATCCCTAACTCCAGAACTTCTTTTAATCTAATGACCTACTCTTAATCTAATGGTCTGCCTACAGACCTCTGTTCTTCGTGCTCCACCCGTAAATTCACAGGGGATCTCCTGCACGGGCACCCAATTCAGTGCTTCTTTTATCCCTAACTCCAGAACTTCTTTTAATCTAATGACCTACTCTTAATCTAATGGTCTGCCTACAGACCTCTGTTCTTCGTGCTCCACCCGTAAATTCACAGGGGATCTCCTGCACGGGCACCCAATTCAGTGCTTCTTTTATCCCTAACTCCAGAACTTCTTTTAATCTAATGACCTACTCTTAATCTAATGGTCTGCCTACAGACCTCTGTTCTTCGTGCTCCACCCGTAAATTCACAGGGGATCTCCTGCACGGGCACCCAATTCAGTGCTTCTTTTATCCCTAACTCCAGAACTTCTTTTAATCTAATGACCTACTCTTAATCTAATGGTCTGCCTACAGACCTCTGTTCTTCGTGCTCCACCCGTAAATTCACAGGGGATCTCCTGCACGGGCACCCAATTCAGTGCTTCTTTTATCCCTAACTCCAGAACTTCTTTTAACTTCTATTAATCTAATGACCTGCCTATAGAATCTCTGCTCTCTCCCTGGTGGATTCGAGAGCATCTAAGTGACGGTCTCCCGTCTGACTCCCTGCCTATGCAGGAGAGCACCAAGGCTCTGAGGTCCAGTCCTTTTATCTGTCATTGTTGAGGGTGTGTTCTATATTTTTGCTGACTCAATGACTTCAATTCTTATTGGATCCAACATGATCCCTCTCCTAATGGTGGCCCTGCCCATCTACTGGGCCACCTCCCTTAGGTGTCTTGAACTCAATGATACTCTAAACCATCCTTATCTAAAAACATCCATCAACTGGGACACCTCCTATGGTCTTGAACTCAATGACACTCTCTTCCCACTCTCATCTGAAAACATGTTATGTAACAGGCTTACTTCTGCACACAACAATGCATTAATACAATTGTCATTTCAAACTTTGTGCATGTAACACAGACTATTTCAGCATACAATTAAAATCCATTCATATTGAGATTACATTCTCCACTTGGAAGTCCATAGACACGTGTTCACATCCCTCAGTCAACACAATGCATTTCAACGATATAATACAATCCATGTTTCACGTGACATATGGTTATAACATTGTGACTTCAGTGCACACAGGATATATAGAAAAACTTTGGTGAATAGGATTTTGATTAAATAGGAGTCTCCTCTCCTCCAGTCGGCTTTGCCCCCTCGCAGGTGGTGGAGCAAAAGTTCATCCAAAGTTCAGCTTTGCCAACAAAGCCTGAGCTCCATGGCATACCAAGAGCTGGTTAGAAGTGCGCAATGTGCGCGTCATATTCACATAGGCTAGAAGCGCCCGTACGGGGCAAAGCGCCTGCAGTCTCCTCTCCTCCATTGGATCCGAGTAAGGAGGGTTAAACACTACCAGATCTATGGTCATAGACCTGAACCCGGCCCTAATGTTCTTGGGCTGGTAAGCGGGGTTGGGGTATACTTTGAGGGACTGTGGCGACTGGCCCGCTTCGTACAGGCCTTGGAGGAAGCAGAGAATGCACTGTATGCCATAATACACTGACTGGATCCAGGTCCTTTTCCGCACACCAGCGCGCGAAGGACTGCCACTTGTGAGTATACCGTATAACCGTTCCCCTTCAGGAACCAAGCTGCCAACTTCCACTTGTGTGGGGAAGCAGATCTGCGACGGCCAATGTGGGGCTACCAGAATGAGCTGCAGGCCCTGCTGCCTCACCCTGGCTAGCACCTGTGGAATCAGGGGGATTGGGGGGAACGCGTAGAGGGCCTCCCCCGGCCAGACGTGCGCCAGTGCGTCGTGGCCCAACGGTGGGTCGTCCCCGAGGACAGAGAACCACTGAGGGCAATGGTGTGCGTGCCGCGATGCGAAGAGATCGACGCCGGGCTCGACCGAACTTGGCCCAAATTTCTTCCACCACCTGTGGGTGGAGAACCCATTCCGAGTTGTGCAGGTTGCCCCGCGACAACAAGTCTGCGCCCAGGTTGAGGTGGCCCCGAATGTGGGCCGCCGACAGGGATAGCAGCTGAACACGAGCCCACTCGTGGATGTCCGTCGCTAGTTCGTTCAAGGCCTGCGACCGGACACCGCCCTGGCGATTGATATACGCCACCGTGGCAGTGTTGTCCAAGCGTATCAGTATATGGTGACCCAATATCAAAGAAAGATCATCATTCTAAGATGACTAAAAGTAAAAGATCTAGCCATTTCCTAATTCTGACCTAATTTTTACATACCTTATGCAAATCATGCAAATTAGGAAATGTTGCATGTCTGCACTATGGTAATAGATGCATTTCTGGACATGACAAACATGGACTTGGACTCTTAGATCGCATTTCTAGGTTAACTTGAAGCTAAATTTTAGCGATTTGGCGATTAATTAGCTCATTATGCTAATTACTCAAATTGCTCAAGATGCAACTTTTAGAAACCACTTTTAATTTCATCCACTAGGCCTATAGATGACATTTCAGTCATAAAAGATAATAGGAAATAACATTGCTGGGCCATATAGGGGTTTCCAGTGCAGGCGTTTAATTTCGGTGGTCGCCATTTTGAAAGGCCAAGATGGCGACCATAGAGACTTTGAAAAAAATGGCAACATTGGTTTTGGGTTTCGTCACACTCTAAGCTTTCCAAAAATGTATAGTTTACAAACTCTCCAAAAATTTTGAACGAAGGTTAAAATCAGAACATTGGGAACCTGACTAATCACAGGATGCAGGTATTGCCCAAAGGATAGCACATCAAAGTATTTACACACTTGTTTCCAATGTGGTCTATGAGGCTTCTTATATGGATAGTATACCTGCTAATCGTTAACGAGCTGCAAGACATGTAAGAGACTGACAATTAGCTGCACATACAGTATACTTTGCTATAGTCAGTAGCCCAAGGTTCAATGTAGTCTTACTACTATATTACTACTATAGTATATATACTTGTTGGGGATATTTTACCAGATGAAGCGCTTGGTTGTAAGACAAGCTTCCCCAGGCTCTTTTACCAAGATCGTAAACCCACTCAGACTCAAAGATAGACAGACTCGAGTTCTCAGTTTTACTTGCTGAGCAAGGAGACAGTGTCGAGCGGCACCTCTGCCCGTCTCCAAAACACTTCTGCTATCCACCTCCCGTGCTCAGTCTTTTATTTACTATAACTCGTGGTTACACATGAAGCAACATGAAGAAATGGTCCTCCCAGTTCCTGTTTATCAGATAGTACACGTATGCATATTTTCAGCACACATCAACAACGGTTGGACTGAACGCTGACTGCGCGAGCTGTTATTCTGCAACGGCAGATGAAGACTTCCTCATTCTAAAGCACAGCACGCACTAGTGAACATCCGTTTTGCATAGGTCGTCTTATTTTGTAGACACACACATGACTGTTCCATTCCTGCACAAGCTGCAAAATATATAGGTCACAGTGCAGTAAACCCGTTCAGTCAGCAGAGTGGCAGAACACAGGCCAACAGATAAAACATGTTTAAGCAAATATGAAAACACTTTCTTCAAACCCTAACAATACTGTAGGAGCCATTTTGCTTGTTTTATAAAAAGAACTACAAGGCGCTTAGTTGAGGGCGCGTGATGATGCAATCACTGTGCGTCGGACAGCAAGACTGATTTTTGATTTGACACCCCTGCTGCTGGCTGGGTTTGAGATGCCAGACAGATAATGTTTTTCAACCGCAAGTACCAAGTAAAACCGGACGCAAACGCTTTAGTATTTTTTGTTTGGAACTAAAGTCGCTTTTTGTTGAACGTTTAAGAAATCCACATCATGTTTTAGATGCATGCATTGAGCCTTATTTTTGTTAATGTAGCTAATAGCATGCACTTCCACACTCATACACCTTGCCAAGACCTATCTACAGACCTTCAATCAAGCCATCTCATCAAGTAAGTGAACCAGAGGATTTGCGTGTTGGAAACAAGTCCGTCTTAAAACGTCTCCCTGTTGAAAGTCGTAACAAAAGTTGAAAAACACCTCTGAAGCATACGGACTGGAAAGGAAGGATGATATTGGACATCGCTATGAATAATAATGGATGTTAATGGATCATAACTGGATGACTGCTTGTATCATTAAATTAAGAAGTTTGTGCACGTTTATGAAGTGGACTGGATGCGCTTGGAAGTTGTGACATTTCATTGTACGGAGAAGCCGTTTGATGTCGCAATTATATCTGTTCACTATTAACGTTACGTGCTGGAAAAGCTAAAACCAAGCTAAAACCACAATGAGCAAACAGCATGGTCTGCTACCGCAAGGTAAAACACACACTACTACGGTCAAGAGCAAATCAGATAGCGATATGGTAAAAATCATGCTGAAGCAGAACGAAATAACAGAAATGCTTATTAAAGAACAACGGCTTTCGACTCTTCCATCAAGAGAAATTCCTGTTTTTAAAGGCAACCCTCTTCACTTCATGACTTTCATTCGCACCATCGAGCATTGTATTGAAGATAAAACAAGTAATGATCGAGACCGATTGTTCTTTTTAGAACAATACACAGCGGGCCAACCTAAAGTACTTGTCAGAAGTTGTCTACATATGAAGCCCAAAAAGGGATATAAGAAAGCAAAGCAACTACTGCAGCAACATTATGGAAATGATGTGCTCATTGCTTCTGCTTATCAGGAAAAGGCTTTGAATTGGCCAATACTCAAATCTGAAGACCGAACAGCACTACAGGAGTACGCCCTGTTTATGAGGAGTTGCTGCAATGCTATGATGGACATTGATGCTCTGAGTGATATGAACAATGCATCCCACATGAGAACAGTTGTCTCAAAACTTCCCTTTAAGCTCAGAGAAAGATGGAGGAGTGTGGCTTATGGTCATTATGAGCACACCAAGAAGAGAGCAAAGTTCAAAAAACTTGTTGACTTCATTGAAAGACAATCAAACATGGCGTCTGACCCACTGTTTGGGAATATTCAGGATGTAATACCAAAAGAAGACAAAAGAAAACTTCCTAAAATGAAGTTTGACTCAGTAGCACGTAAGAGCAGCAGTTTTGCTACAGTAACAGCAGAAGAAGCAGTTCAAAGCCCAGCTCCACAAATCAAGATATGTCTGTACTGCAAGAAAGATCATATGACAGAAGCCTGCAAAGAGTTAAACAAGAAGAAACACACAGAGAAAGTTGATTTCTTTAAAGCAAACGGTATCTGTTTTGGGTGCGTTAATAAAGGACATATAAGCAAGGATTGTAGAAAGAGACTGAGCTGCAAGCTCTGTGCATTAAAACACCCCACAATCTTACACATTGAAAGAAAGAAATCAGAAGAAAACAAAAAAGAAGATGCAAGCATCGTAGACAAGGAGACATCAGTGAGCAGCGCTTTAGTTTCATTGAAGAAGCGTGCTCATAATGGGGCTGGTGACATTCAGACACTAGCCATCGTTCCTGTCAAAATAAAGCTGTCAAACAGTAACAAAACTGTGCAAACATACGCTTTCCTTGATCCGGGGAGTTCTGCTACATTTTGCACCGAGGCCCTCCGAAAACAATTGAATGCCAAAGGGAAGAAAACACGCATTCTGTTAAAAACACTTGGACAAGTGAAAACCGTGAACATTGATGTAGTCTCTGGTCTTGAGGTATCAAACCTTGAAGGAAATGACTTTATAGCACTGCCAGCAACATATACACAACAAGAAATACCGGTTTCAAAGGAGCAAATTCCCACATCAGAAGCTTTGAAAGAATGGGAGTACCTAAAGGAGGTTGAATTGACCCATATTGAAGCAGAGATTGGACTTCTGATCGGAATAAATGCACCTAAGACCATGGAACCATGGAAAGTGATTAACAGTCAAGGTAACGGACCATATGCTGTTAAAACCAAGCTAGGATGGGTGATCAATGGACTTCTAAATGGCTGCAGTCGCACTGAAGGTCAACTTGAACAGGTTCATAGTCATCGAATCTCAGTAGTTAACTTGGATGAACTCTTGAAACAACATTTCAACCATGACTTCCCTGAGAGGGTTTATGAAGGAAAAGCAGAAATGTCCATGGAAGACAAGCAATTTATGCACATTGTATCTTCCTCTGCCATGCTAAAAGATGGACATTACCAGCTACAGCTTCCGTTTAAGAAAAGTGAAATCTACATGCCAAACAATCGCCAGCTAGCGGAACAGCGAGCATTGACCTTGAAAAAGAAGCTCCTCAAAGACACAGATTTCCATCAAGAGTACAGTTGCTTCATGGAAGATGTCATCCAGAAGGGACACGCTGAAATAGTACCCCAAGATCAGCTGAGTCAAGAGGATGGGAAGGTGTGGTACTTGCCACATCATGGCGTACGACATCCTAAAAAACGCAAGTTGCGCATTGTGTTTGATTGTTCAGCACAATTTCAAGGGACCTCACTGAACGAGGAGCTAATCCAAGGACCAAACCTCACAAACACACTGTTGGGAGTCCTCATGCGCTTTCGTCAAGAACCTATTGCTGTAATGGCGGACATAGAAGGAATGTATCACCAAGTCAAAGTAACACCAAATGATTCAAACTTCCTTCGGTTCCTGTGGTGGCCTAAAGGCGATCTCAAGCAGAATTTGACCGAATTCAGAATGACAGTGCATCTTTTCGGTGCAACTTCCTCAGCAAGTTGTGCGAGTTATGCTCTAAGAAAAACTGCAGAGAACAACAAGGAGCAGTATTTGGAGGAAGCTGTGGACACTGTCATGAATAACTTTTATGTGGATGACTGCTTAAAATCTGTCCCAAAGGAACAAGAAGCCATACATCTATGTGAGGAGTTGAGATCTTTATGTGCTGAGGGAGGTTTTCGACTAACAAAGTTAATCAGTAACAGCAGAGCTGTGTTGACCTCCATCCCAGAGGAGGAGCGTGCCAAAGAAGTAAAGGACCTTGATCTGGACAAAGAACGTTTACCTGTTGAAAGAGCCCTTGGGGTTGAATGGAGCATCGAAGAAGATTCCTTCAAATTTCATGTGGCTTTAAAACCTCAGACTTGCACCAGAAGAGGAATCCTTTCTACAGTGTCTTCTGTTTATGATCCCCTAGGATTTCTAGCTCCCTTTACGTTCACTGCAAAGTACATCTTGCAAGAACTTTGTAAGCTGAAATATGGATGGGATGATGCAATTCCAGATGTCTATCAGAAAGCATGGCTGAAGTGGCTCATTGGATTGCAGCAAATGGAGAGCTACAGGATAGAAAGATGCATCAAACCCAAGGACTTTGGAGAGATTACGTCTGCTCAGCTTCATCATTTCTGTGACGCCAGCGAGGCAGGCTACGGCACAGTAACCTACCTGCGTTTGATGAATCCTGAAAATGCAGTACACAAAACCTTTCTTTTTGGGAAAGCCAGAGTGGCACCTTTGAAACTGGTAACCATCCCAAGAATGGAATTGACTGCGGCCATGTTAGCGGTTAAAATTGAGAAGATGTTAAAAACAGAGTTACAGATCCCGCTAATTAAGTCTGTGTTCTGGACAGACAGCACATCTGTGTTAAAGTACATAAAAAACAGTCGATCAGTGGTGATATATTAACACCAGAAAGAACCCAGCAGACTATGAAACCCATAGTATTTCTGCTGAAGCATTCCTCAAGTGTGATGCTTGGAAAAGAGGCCCTGATTTCTTACTTGACACCAAAGAAAGGTGGCCAGTCAATCCTGAGGATTTGGGTTCAATTTCCCACGACGACCCTGAAATCAAGAAAGAACCAGTCACAATCAATGTAATTCAAACGATGGAACAGAAAGCAACTGACATGTTTATGAACTACTTTTCAACATGGACCAAACTCATACGAGCAGTAGCGTGGTTTCTTCATGTAAAGAGCCTCCTGAGACAGTTAAAGGATAAAAGGAAAGAGATAACTGCCAGCATAATAACTAAAGAGCTGGACAAGACCAAGCACGAAGCCCTCATCCAAAAAGAAATGAAGACGCATAAGAGCGCCTTGAGAGCTCAAAAACTCTCATTGGAGGATTTACAGGCTGCAGAGACTTCAACTGTAAAATTCTGTCAAGCACAAGGCTTCTCAGAAGAAATTGAAACGTTGAAAACGGAACATCAGAACGTCAAAAGACAAAGTTCAATTTTTAAACTTGATCCCCAGCTGGATCAGGGCCTACTAAGGGTAGGTGGAAGGCTCAGTAAGCTGGCCATGCCGGAAGAGACGAAGCATCAGACAATCTTGCCCAAGAATCATCATGTGTCTCGACTCCTTCTTGAACATATTCACAGAAAAGTAGGACATAGTGGAAGGAATCACATGTTATCTCACTTACGTCAAAAATATTGGATTCCCTGTGCCAACGCACTGTCCAGAAAAATTCTGAAAGACTGTGTAGTATGTAGACGCTTACATGCGAATGTTGGTGAACAGAAGATGGCTGATATGCCCAAAGAAAGAGTCACACCTGATTTTCCACCTTTCACACAAGTTGGAGTAGACTTTTTTGGACCCATCGAAGTCAGACGTGGAAGAGGCACAGTGAAACGTTATGGAGTAATTTTCACTTGCTTGACCAGTCGTGCTGTGCACTTGGAAGTGGCCCATTCGCTTGACACGGATTCATGCATAAATGCAATAAGACGTTTCATCTGTAGGCGAGGTCAAGTGACAGAGATAAGATCGGATAATGGGACCAATTTCATTTCCTCAGAAAGAGAATTGAAAGAAGCCGTACAAGCTTGGAACAAAGACAAAATCGAACAAGCCTTGCAGCAAAAAGGTGTGAAATGGACCTTTAATCCTCCCGCTGCTGCACATCATGGAGGAGTTTGGGAGAGATTAATCCGCATGCTGAAAAGGATTCTGCTATCTGTTACAAGACAACAAACATTGGATGATGAGAGTCTCCTCACAGTCATGTGTGAGGTGGAAGCAGTCCTTAACACGTTCAGTGCCAGCGACGCCATATGGCGTCATTAGAAATTTACCGTACAGTGCCAGCGACGCCAAATGGCGTCATAACTCCAAATTGTTTTTTTGACGGGGGGGTGTCGATCTAAGCTTCTTACGTCGCCTCTAACAATATTGTAGCTATTGGAGGTCGATAACCTATTTTACAAACCCATTAGGTGGCGACAGCACTCTCCTGATCAGAGAAAAAGGAGCCAAACACACAGAAATAGTCACTGGGGAAAATGAGGAAATCGCATCGCATCCGTCCGTATGCATCGACGTGCCTCCATAAACGAGCACAACGCCAGCTGTGCCCCCAGCAGCAGCATCTGCTGTCACAACTGAGCACCTCCATGTACGCTGCAACAGCACATTCACATAATCAGCCTTATTATTCCGAACTGGAAGCATGCCAGCCCGTGACAAACACACGCGGAACCAAAAAGCTGAATGTCGCGCACCATGTGTGTGCGCAGCAAACTCAGCAGAGACTGAGAGCCACCAGACACATAAGACACACCCAGGAGGCGTGTGCAGTTGAGGGGGGGGGGGGGGGGAGCACGCAGAGCAGCAGAGCAGCATACACTTCACCCAGACAGACCCAGACATCAGAAAATTAGCTTCAGAGTCAGTGATGTGCTTGAAATGTTTAATTTCACAAAAGGCTCATTATCTCAGCTCGTAGAAAAAAAGGGATGTTTTTGCTTCAATCAAGCTATCTTCTCCGGCTCATAACTAAAGAACGGAAAATGGGATCAATAATTTTTTGCAGGTGATAGAAGAGAGTCTCATCGTTATTTGTGCGTGTTCAGTGTTTACATAGTAATTATTAAAAAAATTATATGACTGTTTTAAAATGCATTGCGGCCTATGTGGCACAGCAAGCAACCTTTTGCCCAAGGGCCGTGGCACTCAAAGTGTTAACAGCCGCCCATTGACAACAACGTCAGATGATCCTAATGACTTAGAGCCACTGACACCAAACCACCTGCTGTTGCTCAAAGTTCAGCCCATGCTTCCACCAGGCATCTTCAAGCAAGAGGATGTATATGCTAGACGCCGTTGGCGCCAAGTACAGTACATAGCGGATCTGTTCTGGTCTCGTTGGGTGAAAGAATACCTTCCCCTGATGCAAGAGCGCCAAAAATGGAACAGAGTCCGAAGAAACTTTGTACAAGGAGATATTGTGTTGATAGCTGATGCTAATGCTCCACGAGGCTCATGGATAATGGCTAAAGTCATTAATACCAATCCTGACAGAAGAGGAATAGTGAGGAGTGTAAAGCTTCAGACCAAGACCAATGTTCTAGAGAGGCCAGTCACTAAGATCTGCCTCCTGGTTCCGGCCAGCAACTGAAGTCTTACATAAATACACTCACATCTAGATTTTACATTTTATAGACATTTTTTGTTGGCTCCAGTGTTTTGAGTTATTGTTATTAGCACTTCGCCCTTAACAATAGGGGCCGGTATTGTAGGAGCCATTTTGCTTGTTTTATAAAAAGAACTACAAGGCACTTAGTTGAGGGCGCGTGATGATGCAATCACTGTGCGTCGGACAGCAAGACTGATTTTTGATTTGACACACCTGCGGCTGGCTGGGTTTGAGATGCCAGACAGATAATGTTTTTCAACCGCAAGTACCAAGTAAAACCGCACGCAAACGCTTTAGTATTTTTTGTTTGGAACTAAAGTCGCTTTTTGTCTTCAACCAAACTTCAGCATCTGCATCGTTAGACTGTCCTACACAAAATTTTCAGATTTTTGTTTGATCCAAAATTTAGCCCACAGTGCACCAAAATGTTTTACTGTAAACGGTACTACTGTAAACAACTACTGCAAATTCTCGCTAAATATAGCTCAAAACTTCACACATTTTTTGTACAAAGTTTTGCTGTCACAGTAGTTGAAGTGTGTAAAATCTTAAAATTGTATCTCAAAAACTACATTTTTGACAATATTTTGAATTCTGCCCTCATAGCCTAAAGAGCATCGATGCCTTTGCCATCCTGGGGAACCGTGGGACATGCTCTCGCCATCCTGGGAAAACACACACACATTTTTTTTAATTTTTTTTTGCAAAAGCTTTATTGTTCAACGAAAATATTCCATGCTTTAAATCTAAAATGGTTCATGGATTACATTCTAATCTAACAAACCTATCAATTTAAAAGTCAAGCATGTTACCGTGGAAACAATTAACTCATTCATGGCCAGTTTAGGACTGCCAATATTTAGCACAGGCCAAAGATTTTCATAATTGTTGGTCATCTTTCAAGACCCACAGTAAATTATCTATTAGCACCAAAGTGATTTGCAATACCTCAAAATGAAGATGTACGTCTCTGGGTTCACCAGAAAAAAAAGTGAGCTTTTAGCATGTTCTGTACTCTACTTATAGCCATTTATATACACCCTGTTTTCACCAAAAAGGTCTCTCTGAGAAGAGAAATTGCAGAAAATTGCATTTTTGTAAAGGACACAATCTCAGGCAGAACTCGCTCTCAATTCTTTTATTTTGAACTGTATTGACATCAGACATGTAAATATTATTCGTTATGACACAAATGACAAAAAAAAAATATATATATATATATATATACATGAAGTGCTTTTTTTACATTCAACAATACAGTTTACTCAGTGTGAGTGAGTGTGAATGTGTGTGTGTGTGCGCGGGGCCCATGTGTGTCTCTTTACATTACATTACATTTCGTCATTTAGCAGACGTAAATGACCGTCCTGACCGTCCTGACCTCATTCTGAGATGTGGGCTCACAATCGGCTCCTCATCTGAAATAAAAGCAACATATCCTCAGTAAACTATATAATCACATTTAGTACAGAGACAGTGTAGTGTACTAGTGTCTCAGTAAACTATACGATCATAGAATGCAGAGATCAGTGTAGTCTCTCTCTCACACACACACACACACACACACACACACACACACACACACTCCTTACCGCGAGATCATCCGGGTCCTGTCGCATTGGAGTCCAGTCTTCCTCGCCCTCACATGGAAAGTGGCCGTGCTGCTTGGCTCTGTGTGAAAGCAATTTCTGTGGCGAGGCTGCTGTTCTCCTCCTCCTCACAAAGTTGTGACTCCGTCTCGTCTCTTTCGGGCTGGCACACAGGAACGGGGTCCAGGAACCAGGATCGATCATGTTGGTCACGGGTTTGACTACCGCGAACAACTGATCCATGTCCGCTGCCCTGCAGCAAGGCGACCAGCTCGTGCAGCGCGCCGAGGGGCGTTTCAATGGCGTTTCTCCTCTCTGCACAAGGAAGCGTTTCTCCGTTTTCTGTTCTTTCCTCCTGCTCAATTTCAAAACAACAGCTGCGTAGTTGTTTGTTCACGTGTTGTCGGCTTATCTTTGAGGCCAGGGACCTGATACCATGTCACAGGTTAGGGAAGTCTTTGAACTACGCGCTGCACTAATAAAAACAAAAACACGTCAAACACGTCTTTGGCTGGGAGGCACATTCCTGATAACACGTTAAAGACGTCTTTGGCCATGAATGAGTTAAGCTTAGCCCAAAATCACAAATCAGAATGAGGGGGTCCCCACCCGGTATACTTTCTATCTTGTAAGGGGTCCTTAGCTGAAAAACATTTGAGAACCTCTGGCCTACATGCTTTGACTCCCTTCGTTTTAGCTATATGCAGTGTTCTAAGCAGACTGGATGGCATGGAGCACATGATAGAACTCTCATCCATAAGAGATTGAGACTTGACTTGGACTTGTGACCAAAGACTTGAGACTTGACTTGGACTTGTGACCAAAGACTTAAGACATGACTTGAGTATATAGCTAAAAGACTTGAGACTTGACTTGGACTCTAGCTCAAAGACTTGAGACATGACTTGGACTCTAGCTCAAAGACTTGAGAGTTGACTTAGACTCTAGCTCAAACACTTGAGACTTGACTTGGACTCTAGCTAAAAGACTTGAGACTTGACTTGGACTCTAGGTCAAAGACTTGAGACTTGACTTGGACTTGTGACCAAGGGTGAGACTTGAGACTTGACTTGCACTCTAACTCAAAGACTTGAGAGTTGACTTGGACTCTAGCTCAAAGACGTGAGACTTGACTTGGACTCTAGCTCAAAGACTTGAGACTTGACTTGGACTCTAGCTCAAAGACTTGAGAGTTGACTTGGACTCTAGCTCAAAGATGTGAGACTTGACTTGGACTCTAGCTCAAAGACTTGAGACTTGACTTGGACTCTAACTCAAAGACTTGAGACTTGACTTGGACTCTAGCTCAAAGACTTGAGAGTTGACTTGGACTCTAGCTCAAAGACGTGAGACTTGACTTGGACTCTAGCTCAAAGACTTGAGACTTGACTTGGACTCTAGCTCAAAGACTTGAGACTTGACTTGGACTCTAACTCAAAGACTTGAGACTTGACTTGGACTTGTGACCAAGGGTGAGACTTGAGACTTGACTTGGACTCTAGCTCAAAGACTTGAGAGTTGACTTGGACTCTAGCTCAAAGACGTGAGACTTGACTTGGACTCTAGCTCAAAGACTTGAGACTTGACTTGGACTCTAGCTCAAAGACGTGAGACTTGACTTGGACTCTAGCTCAAAGACTTGAGACTTGACTTGGACTCTAGCTCAAAGACGTGAGACTTGACTTGGACTCTAGCTCAAAGACTTGAGACTTGACTTGGACTCTAGCTCAAAGACTTGAGAGTTGACTTGGACTTGCAAAAATAGACGTGAGCATGTCTGTCAGTGCCCGGCCACGACACATTGCTGCGCAGCAGCTATAATTATTATTGTATTTTTCATTAGATTTTATTTTCTATTTACTTTATTGGCATTTAGCAGACGCTTTTATCCAAAGCGACGTACAGAGATTATGTACAGCATAGCAATAAAAACAGATACAGTACAAACCAGCAACAAACAGACAGCATAGATAGCAATAATAATATGAATAGACAGCAATAATAAATTAATTCAATGATTCATGCTATAATCAGGTGAAACAAATTGTCAAGTCTAATAGTCCATTGTTTAAAAACAATGAAAAGGTGGTGCATGAGGAAAGTCAGTCAGGGGGGAATCAGATGGGATATAAAAAGATGTGTTTTTAGTTTTTTACGAAAAGAGGGTAGTGTTTCTGTGGTTCTGATTGCGGGGGGGAGTTCGTTCCACCATTTTGGTGCGAGGTGTGTGAACAGTCGTGAGGTGCAGCGATATGGTCCATGAAGCGGCGGATTTCCCATTTAATTTTTGTTTTCAACTCAATAAACATATGCACCAATGCCTCATGCTTGTCGTGTTGACACATAACCAAATTGACAAAGACTAAAACTAAAGATATATATTTATTTTATTTTAGTTAATGTTGTACAGTATCCACCTTATTTTTGGCGGCCATTTTTGCCTGATCTGCATGTGGGTGCTTCTTCCGGTGTGATCCTCCCAGCCTTGTTGCTGACAGCTTGACACCCGTCTGGGCGAATGGAGCAAATTACTAATCAGGTCCAGCTTGGCAGAAATCTCGTCGATAAATATCCCTTTAAGAGCGCAGTGCATTCATGGGTAATCGCCTGCTGTGGCTAATATTAACCATTTCGAGTAACACTGTTTCCATACGGATCACCAGCGTTAGTTTGTTGTGTTTATAACGTGGCTATATTCATAACGTTTTCTATCTCGGATGCGTTATTTCGAATCGCACATAGGTTGCGCCAAACCACACATAGGTTACGCCTGGCGCAACCTATGTGGGTTTCAGGACGAAACGGACTTGAGCCAGTAACGTCATCTTAAGAGCACAATATTCCTGGAATGCAAGTTTAACTAAACAGTTACATGTCCTCTGCATTCTACATAAAATTAAGATATTACGGGTTGTTTTATTTTGTATGTTTGTTACATACTTATTGACCAAGTTATGTTCAATTCAGCCAGGGTACAAGAGACTGAGTGTAGGTGGCCATCTTTTCAAATCAAGTAGAATACATTAGGAAATGGCAAGCTGCAACAATGAGTCATGTTAAACCGGAACTTGTACGCACAATTATTTTTTACAGTGGGGCATTCAAAAATAAGGTGGATAGTACACAATATCGTTTCAGTTAGTTTTTTTTAAGTGTAGGTTTTCTTTTTAGTTTAGTTCACTAATAATCTTGCCTCCTACAGTATTTATATCATGACTTCACTGACAGAGACCCAAAACAGCCAAAGACCCAAGCCAGCCAATCACAGTTTCATGAAACATGACATCATCCATAGCAACAGGGCTAACCCCGCCCTTTCTCTTAGCTTAAGAGTTTTCCCTGTTCCTTAGTACAAGTTGGTCTGAGCAGCTAGTTAGGAACTTTTAGTGCTTTTAGTGCTTTTAGTGCTTTTAGTGCTTAGTGCTTTTAGTGCTTTTAGTGCTTAGTGCTTTTAGTGCTTTTAGTGCTTTTAGTGCTTAGTGCTTTTAGTGCTTAGTGCTTTTAGTGCTTAGTGCTTTTAGTGCTTTTAGTGCTTTTAGTGCTTAGTGCTTTTAGTGCTTTTAGTGCTTAGTGCTTTTAGTGCTCTTAGTGCTTAGTGCGTTTAGTGCTTAGTGCTTTTAGTGCTTAGTGCTTTTAGTGCTTAGTGCTTTTAGTGCTTAGTGCTTTTAGTGCTTAGTGCTTTTAGTGCTTAGTGATTTTAGTGCTTAGTGCTTTTAGTGCTTAGTGCTTTTAGTGCTTTTAGTGCTTAGTGCTTTTAGTGCTTTTAGTGCTTTTAGTGCTTAGTGCTTTTAGTGCTTTTAGTGCTTAGTGCTTTTAGTGCTCTTAGTGCTTAGTGCTTTTAGTGCTTAGTGCTTTTAGTGCTTTTAGTGCTTAGTGCTTTTAGTGCTTAGTGCTTTTAGTGCTTAGTGCTTTTAGTACTTAGTGCTTTTAGTGCTTAGTGCTTTTAGTGCTTTTAGTGCTTAGTGCTTTTAGTGCTTAGTGCTTTTAGTGCTTAGTGCTTTTAGTGCTTAGTGCTTTTAGTGCTTTTAGTGCTTAGTGCTTTTAGTGCTTAGGAGTGGTAAGATGAAATGTTTTGTGAATACTGTACCGGCCCTGGCTGGCCCATACAACAACACAATGTAAACAGCATGCTAAGATCTGAACAAGCCAATGTACAACATAATGTAAACATTTGTACAACACAATGTACAATGTTATGTCTCATGTCTGTCATTTAAAAAAGGGCTTTTATTTTCCCAGTAACATTAAACACTATAAGAATGATTTCATGCAGGCTTTTCCTACATTACAGTGTGTTAAAAGTATAAAACACTGCAGTTCCTCATCTGTAAATTGTTGAACAGCAGTAAATTAAACTTTGTCATGTTTCCTTACCGAGCTGCAGAGGAGGGTTCTTGTAGGCTTGTCGATTTCCTTTCAGGTTGTGTCTGCAGGTCTCCTCATTAGCCACAGCGAATGCATAAGTAGCTGCTGGGATGCTCACATGATCTACAAACTTGGGCTGAGGATCAACTGCTTTCTTGTTGATGAAGTCTACGTACCACCTCTCTTCACCATCCAGTCCATACATAAACTCTCCATCAGTGTCTGAACAGCCAGTGATCCGAATATCCTTATGTACAACTGAGAGGACACAAGAAGAAAAACAAATGTCAAACTTCTTCACATCCAGAATCACAGACTGAATGAATTGTTCACATCCTGCTGCCAAATGTTATCCAGCCATGTTTGTAAAGAGTCTGTTTATTGTTTTCATATTAAAATAACAGTTTAATAACAATAACAACAGTGAAAAGCAGAATCCTGTCCTTCTCTCTCCTCTGAAGTCAAGCAGAAAGCTGTAAACATCTCACAGACTCTAAACCTCTGTGGAGAAAGTCTGGAGCTCACATCAACATCAACATGAAATATCAGAGGTGAAAGGTCAATGTGCTGTACTTACCACCTGCTGTGACACCAAGGAGACATGAGAGAAAGAGGAGGGTCTGTGAGCTCTTCATCTTCACCGTGTTGACTTCACACTGACTGCTGCAAACTGAAGCAAAACTGAAGCAACGTTATCTTACACACAGCTCCACCAATCACATCGCAGCTTTGACTCGCATCATCAGTTTCCAGGTAGACACAGTGGGCAAGTGCTGAGAGATGAAGTGAATTGATGATGGAGAAGAGTTGACTCTACACTTTATTAGACTCACACAATGACTCTATTCATGGTGTTAATCAATAATAATAATCACTTTATTGATACAGCTTTTTTCAAAGTGTTCTACAGAGACCAGGAAGTAAAACAGAAGAATACAACAGACACAGAACAACCCAGTCGGCAGAATAACATGTCTGCATTGTATGTTTCTGCAATATACGTAGAATCTCAATGTACATTTGAAACAAAACATCTGCATTTTATGTTTTTAAAACTTACTATCTCACCATACATTTGAAAGCCTTGCTGCCTTTCCAATGTTAAATGCAAATAAAACAAGTTAAACAACTTTGGTTATGTTTAGACATCTAGAAACGTGATGTTTTTTTGGTTCACAAAATGTTGACATTCTACACGTACAAAGCCAACATTTTAGTCTGGCAGGCTGGACAGAAACACAAAGAGAAATAAGAAGAAAAACTAGAAGAAAATTGATGAGAGAGTAAAAGTAGAATTGTCAGGAATCCAGCCAGCCTCTCTCTCTCTCTCTCTCTCTCTCTCTCTCTCTCTCTCTCTCTCTCTCTCTCTCTCTCTCTCTGTATTGTCAAAGCATGTGACTATAACAATATGAATAATGTGAGCTGAGTGACACAAGCAAAATAAAAACATGACACGTTACTACAATTGTAACATAAATTATTTTAAACAGACAAAATTAACTCATTCTGGGACGTGTACGTGTGTGTGTGTGTGTGTGTGTGTGTGTGTGTGTGTGTGTGTGTGTGTGTGTGTGTGTGTGTGTGTGTGTGTGTGTGTGTGTGTGTGAAAAACGGTGAGGAAAAAATGGGACAAAAACACGATGGGACTTGAACCGACTCACAACAGCAAAGTTGTGGGAAGACAAGAATGCTACAATCACACCCCTTCATCCTCACCTGTCAGTGAGCTGCTTCAGTGTAACACACGTCACTTCCTGCTTCATCCTCACCTGTCAGTGAGCTGCTTCAGTGTAACACACGTCACTTCCTGCTTCATCCTCACCTGTCAGTGACCTGCTTCAGTGTAACACACGTCACTTCCTGCTTCATCCTCACCTGTCAGTGACCTGCTTCAGTGTAACACACGTCACTTCCTGCTTCATCCTCACCTGTCAGAGACCTGCTTCAGTGTAACACACGTCACTTCCTGCTTCATCCTCACCTGTCAGAGACCTGCTTCAGTGTAACACACATCACTTCCTGCTTCATCCTCACCTGTCAGTGACCTGCTTCAGTGTAACACACGTCACTTCCTGCTTCATCCTCACCTGTCAGTGAGCTGCTTCAGTGTAACACACGTCACTTCCTGCTTCATCCTCACCTGTCAGTGACCTGCTTCAGTGTAACACACGTCACTTCCTGCTTCATCCTCACCTGTCAGTGACCTGCTTCAGTGTAACACACGTCACTTCCTGCTTCATCCTCACCTGTCAGAGACCTGCTTCAGTGTAACACACGTCACTTCCTGCTTCATCCTCACCTGTCAGAGACCTGCTTCAGTGTAACACACATCACTTCCTGCTTCATCCTCACCTGTCAGTGACCTGCTTCAGTGTAACACACGTCACTTCCTGCTTCATCCTCACCTGTCAGTGAGCTGCTTCAGTGTAACACACGTCACTTCCTGCTTCATCCTCACCTGTCAGTGACCTGCTTCAGTGTAACACACGTCACTTCCTGCTTCATCCTCACCTGTCAGTGACCTGCTTCAGTGTAACACACGTCACTTCCTGCTTCATCCTCACCTGTCAGAGACCTGCTTCAGTGTAACACACGTCACTTCCTGCTTCATCCTCACCTGTCAGAGACCTGCTTCAGTGTAACACACATCACTTCCTGCTTCATCCTCACCTGTCAGTGACCTGCTTCAGTGTAACACACGTCACTTCCTGCTTCATCCTCACCTGTCAGTGAGCTGCTTCAGTGTAACACACGTCACTTCCTGCTTCATCCTCACCTGTCAGAGACCTGCTTCAGTGTAACACACATCACTTCCTGCTTCATCCTCACCTGTCAGTGACCTGCTTCAGTGTAACACACGTCACTTCCTGCTTCATCCTCACCTGTCAGTGAGTGCTTCAGTGTAACACACATCACTTCCTGCTTCATCCTCACCTGTCAGTGACCTGCTTCAGTGTAACACACATCACTTCCTGCTTCATCCTCACCTGTCAGTGACCTGCTTCAGTGTAACACACATCACTTCCTGCTTCATCCTCACCTGTCAGTGACCTGCTTCAGTGTAACACACATCACTTCCTGCTTCATCCTCACCTGTTGACCTGCTTCAGTGTAACACACATCACTTCCTGCTTCATCCTCACCTGTCAGTGACCTGCTTCAGTGTAACACACGTCACTTCCTGTTCATCCTCACCTGTCAGAGACCTGCTTCAGTGTAACACACGTCACTTCCTGCTTCATCCTCACCTGTCAGTGACCTGCTTCAGTGTAACACACATCACTTCCTGCTTCATCCTCACCTGTCAGTGACCTGCTTCAGTGTAACACACGTCACTTCCTGTTCATCCTCACCTGTCAGAGACCTGCTTCAGTGTAACACACATCACTTCCTGCTTCATCCTTACCTGTCAGTGACCTGCTTCAGTGTAACACACATCACTTCCTGCTTCATCCTCACCTGTCAGAGACCTGCTTCAGTGTAACACACATCACTTCCTGCTTCATCCTCACCTGTCAGTGACCTGCTTCAGTGTAACACACGTCACTTCCTGTCAGTGACCTGCTTCAGTGTAACACACGTCACTTCCTGTCAGTGACCTGCTTCAGTGTAACACACGTCACTTCCTGTTGAAGACATGATTGTTCTGAGTGTCACAAAGAAATTAATCAAAACGTGTCCATGAACACGACTCAATATGACACAACGTGACTTTCAACATCAACAGCTGTGAGACTGGTTTGTCTGAGCAGACTGACTGCTCGCCCCTCACTCAGACTCAGACTAAAACTGATGGAGCCTCAAACTGTGGACTCTGTTCCACTGGACTGGAGCGTCACTGTTCATGACTTCTAACTTTGTTGTCATGAGAGAGCCACTTCCAGCCATGCATCCAGTTTTTAACCCCGTTGTACCTGTTTTTAACCCCGACCCAAACCATAACCCCTAACCCTAAACTTAACCAGTGAGTCCAGCTCTGGCTCCTACAACACATTACTGAGCTGAGTAGGTGTTCACAGAGCGGTGAAAAGTGATGAGAGAAACTGGACGAACAAACCCCATCTTTATTTTTGTGAAAGACGACACACCGCCACATACACACACGGCAGCCAGTACACACACACACACACACACACACACACACACACACGCACGCACGCACGCACGCACGCACGCACACGACACACGCACACACACACACACAGACACACACACACGCACACACACGACACACACACACACACACACACACACACACACACACACACACACACACACACACACACACACACACACACACACACACACACACACACATAATGTCAGCAGGATTACAGAAAAACTACTGGGCCTATTTTCATCAACCTTGGTGGAAGGGTTTAGTATGGGCCAAGGAGGAACACATCAAATTGTGGAGCGGATCTGATCTGAGCTCATGAAATGTGTGCACAGCAGACTGGACTCTACACTCTCTGAGTGCACTGCTAGTTTTTAACAATTGTACGTTCTTATTTGAAATATTTGACTCTTGTGAAGCACTTTGTGACTTTGCTCTGTGAATGCTGCTGTATGACTAAACTTTACATACGGACAGCCTACTTATTGACTTACTTATTACTAGTAGTAATGGTACTGTAATCGTCAATGTAACAGTAAACTGAGCACTGTGGTCTGTTCAAGTTCACAGTTTCTGTTCCAGGTTTTTCTTCTCCATTTCCCACCAAACCAGTCGACCAGCCTCATGGTGCCTTCAGGTGCCTTCAGATAAAGCAGGACTTTACCTCTCTTCACCACAGAGAGCGAGGAGGAGCTGGCCAAGTCCTGACTATATTGAATCTGTCATAGAAACAAAGTGAATCAGATCTCATCACTTCTTCACTTCTAGTGTATTTCTCTGCAGTCAGCAGCTGGTGGATATTGTGTTCTAACATGCTGATATATGAAACACATCATTTTAACCTTGAGTCAGCCTGACAGAGCGTGGTGCAGGATCATTTTAACATGTCAGCCTGACAGAGCGTGGTGCAGGATCATTTTAACATGTCAGCCTGACAGAGCGTGGTGCAGGATCATTTTAACATGTCAGCCTGACAGAGCGTGGTGCAGGATCATTTTAACATGTCAGCCTGACAGAGTGTGGTGCAGGATCATTTTAACATGTCAGCCTGACAGAGCGTGGTGCAGGATCATTTTAACATGTCAGCTTTACAGAGCGTGGTGCAGGATCATTTGAACATGTCAGCCTGACAGAGCGTGGTGCAGGATCATTTTAACATGTCAGCTTTACAGAGCGTGGTGCAGGATCATTTGAACATGTCAGCTTTACAGAGCATGGGGCAGGATCATTTTAACATGTCAGCTTTACAGAGCGTGGTGCAGGATCATTTGAACATGTCAGCTTTACAGAGCGTGGTGCAGGATCATTTGAACATGTCAGCTTTACAGAGCGTGGTGCAGGATCATTTGAACATGTCAGCCTGACAGAGCGTGGTGCAGGATCATTTTAACATGTCAGCCTGACAGAGCGTGGTGCAGGATCATTTTGACATGTCAGCTTTACAGAGCGTGGTGCAGGATCATTTGAACATGTCAGCTTTACAGAGCGTGGGGCAGGATCATTTTAACATGTCAGCTTTACAGAGCGTGGTGCAGGATCATTTTAACATGTCAGCTTTACAGAGCGTGGTGCAGGATAATTTTAACATGTCAGCCTGACAGAGCGTGGTGCAGGATCATTTTAACATGTCAGCCTGACAGAGCGTGGTGCAGGATCATTTTAACATGTCAGCTTTACAGAGCGTGGTGCAGGATCATTTTAACATGTCAGCTTTACAGAGCGTGGGGCAGGATCATTTTAACATGTCAGCTTTACAGAGCGTGGTGCAGGATCATTTTAACATGTCAGCTTTACAGAGCGTGGTGCAGGATCATTTGAACATGTCCGCTTTACAGAGCGTGGGGCAGGATCATTTTAACATGTCAGCTTTACAGAGCGTGGTGCAGGATCATTTGAACATGTCAGCTTTACAGAGCGTGGGGCAGGATCATTTTAACATGTCAGCTTTACAGAGCGTGGTGCAGGATCATTTTAACATGTCAGCTTTACAGAGCGTGGTGCAGGATCATTTTAACATGTCAGCTTTACAGAGCGTGGTGCAGGATCATTTTAACATGTCAGCTTTACAGAGCGTGGTGCAGGATCATTTTAACATGTCAGCTTTACAGAGCGTGGTGCAGGATCATTTGAACATGTCAGCTTTACAGAGCGTGGTGCAGGATCATTTGAACATGTCAGCTTTACAGAGCGTGGTGCAGGATCATTTTAACATGTCAGCCTGACAGAGCGTGGTGCAGGATCATTTTAACATGTCAGCTTTACAGAGCGTGCAGGATCATTTTAACATATCAGCGTTACAGAGCGTGGTGCAGGATCATTTGAACATGTCAGCTTTACAGAGCGTGGGGCAGGTTGAATTTCTCTTTAGCTGGAAGAGAAAGTAAAGAGTCGGCACTTTCCAGAGCTGTTGTTAGTGAGAGATGAGTTCAGGTGCAGCATCTAAACTCGCCCTAACACCAGCTCAACTCACAGTATATATAAAGTACATTATTTGATGCATTCAGCAGATTTAGAGTTTACGAGCAGCCCCTGAATGCAGCAGCATCTCTGGAAAATCCCTGCTGGCTCTTTACTTTCACTTCCATGTCCAGACTCCAGTCCAGTCAGGAGCCAATGAGAAACACAGCTAGTGGTTGTGTCACCTGTTGCTAGGTAAAGCATTTTGGATTTGACAGGAGCAGAGAGAGATAGGGTTGCCATGGGTCTGGAAAGTGCTTGGATTTATGAGGTCCTTGAAAGTGCTTGGACGTAGCACGTCCACGTCCTACGTCACTACGTCACTGTGTTTGTGTCTGTCGGAGAGTACTGCTGGCGTCGAGTGTGGCTGCCGCTTCTTCGTCTGACTGTTTGTCTTTTCCCTGTTTTTGTAACGTTACTTTATTCTTTTATCGACTTTTGTTTTGCTTTCTCTATACCGTTTTCGTCTCTGTCCGTCTTGTCTAACTGTTTCCCTACCCCCCCTACCTACGCTCCTCTGCTAACCGGCTGTTAGCTCCATCTGGCTAGCCGGCTAGCTAACGTCTGTTGAGCTGCCCCCGGCTCTGTCCCTAATTTCTCCGCTCGTATTTCTCACCCCGACTATTTCCCTCTGCTCATTCGGACTACCACTACCCTTACCTCACTCACTGGACCCTCCGGACACCACTCTCCCTGGCCTCATTCATCACAAACGCACCTGTACCGTGAGTAGCACCGTAACGCTTGCCCTGTGCTAACGTTACTCTCACCCCACTTTCCCACCCCTCCGCTGCCATTATGGGTCCCGCATTCAACTTTCTCCTGTTCCTATTCTCCCTACCCCCTGTTTTACTCCATGCCACTCCCTACCTGTTTTTCCCTCAGCCCAGCTTCCCCCCTCATATCCACTACTCTTCCCATGAACTCCTGCTTCTTAATAACAACTACAGGCTCCACCATGATGCACTCATCCCCACTCGCTCTGCTGGCATCCTCCGCCGCCGCCGATATCTCCACCGCAGCCCCAGACACCCCCGCCATCCTCATTCCTCCACTATCTCCAACATCCATCCGGTCTCCTACATCCATACAATTAGCTCCCACCGTCCCCCCTCCACTGTAACATCCCGCACTGTCAACCTCGACAACCTCCGACCTCTTCTGTTTACCCCCATTACTCCACCCTCCCATCCAACCACTTTTGCCCTCCTCAACACCCGATCACTCAACAATAAAGCCCCCCTCCTGCACGAACTAGTACTGGACAACTCACTTGACTTTCTCCTCCTCACTGAAACCTGGCAACAACCTGATGACTTCTTCTCCCTCAACCAATCATCCCCCCCTGGCTTTAATTACATTTCTAAACCCCGTCCCTCCCGCCGTGGAGGTGGTCTTGCAGTAATATTCAACCAGAACTTTCGGACTTCAGAACTCATCCTCCCCACTGTCTCCTCATTTGAATCACTTGCCTTCAAAACCTGCTTCTCACTGACTGTTATTCTCATCTACCGGCCCCCCAAACCAAACCCATCTTTTTTATCTGATCTGTCTGAACTTCTCACAATTGCCTCATCCCTCTCCTCCCGTCTACTGCTCCTCGGCGACTTCAACATTCACATCGACTCACCAACCTCCAAGTTCACCTCTGAATTCACCACCTTACTGGACAACTTCAACCTCACCCAGCACGTCACTTTCCCCACCCATGTCAAAGGCCACATCCTCGATCTCGTCTGCTCCCTCAATCTACCAGTCCACAACATCCATCCGTCCCCATTCCCTCTGTCAGACCATAGCATCATCCAGTTCACTGTCCCATCCCCAACCCCACGTCCACAGATCCTCAGGCAAATCACCTTCCGGAAAATAAAATCCATTGACCCCCTCCAACTCTCCGATCTGATCTCCAACACTCTCCCCCAGGAACCTCCCCCCACCTCACCTGATGATCTCACAAACAACCTCAACAACACACTATCTGCTTCCCTCAACCTGCTGGCCCCTCTCAAAACAAAAACCGTCTCCTTCACTACCTCTGCACCTTGGTTCACACCTCAACTCCGCACACTCAAACAGACCGGCCGCCAATTGGAAAGACTCATCATGAAAACACCACTCACCGTTCACCTCGAAGCCTACAAACTCCACCTCTCAACTTACAAAGATGCCCTCACTGCCGCCAAGTCTGTCTAATTTTCCTCCATCATCAACGATCCCAGCCGTAATCCCAAAACCCTCTTTTCCACCGTCAACAGCCTCCTCAAGCCCCGCACCGACGCCTTCCCTACCTCCTCATCTGAACAATGCACTGCTTTCCTTCACTTCTTTGCTGACAAAATCACCACCATCTACCAATCACTGTCCCCTCTGTCCCCCCCAGCTGCCCCTACCCCTGCTTCTCTCCTCTCCATCCCGCTTGCCTTTCCTAGCCCCCCCCCCCACCGCCGTCTTTCCCGGTTCACCCCTGTCACTGCCTCCACCGTCTCCAAACTCATCAGCTCATCCAAACCCACTACCTGCTCCCTTGACCCCCTCCCCACCCCCCTTTTGAAATCATGCCTTCCTGTCATCTGCCCCTACCTCACAAACCTCTTCAACTCCTCACTCTCCCATGGCACTGTCCCCTCTGCTTTCAAAACTGCTGCCGTCACTCCCATCCTCAAGAAACCTGGTCTTGACCCATCCTGCCTCAATCACTACCGGCCTATCTCCAACCTCCCCTTCCTCTCAAAAACCCTGGAACGCATAGTAGCCACCCAACTTCAACACCACCTGCACTCCAATGACCTATTCGAACCCCTCCAATCTGGTTTCCGCCCCCTCCACAGCACTGAAACAGCACTCCTTAAAGTCTTCAACGACCTCCTCACCTCTGCCGACTCCGGATCCCTCACCATCCTCATTCTCCTCGACCTGAGTGCAGCCTTCGATACCGTGAACCATAACATCCTGCTCTCCAGATTGGAAGATCTCGGTATCGAAGGTACTGCACTCAGGTGGATTCACTCCTACCTCTCCAACCGTTCTCAGTTCATTTCCCTACACAACCACTCCTCTGCTCCCTCTATAGTTTCACACGGTGTCCCCCAAGGTTCTGTACTCGGTCCATTTCTGTTCATCACTTACATCCTCCCCCTCGGTCAGATCCTCCGTCACTTCAACCTGGACTTTCACTGTTATGCCGACGACACTCAGATCTACCTCAGCACCACCTCCCCCCACAACCCACCCCTCTCCCACATCAACTCCTGCCTGTCTGCCATTAAATCCTGGATGCAAGAAAACTTTTTACAACTCAACAGCAATAAAACAGAACTTCTCCTCATCGGCTCCAAGTCCACTCTCTCCAAAACCAACAACCCCACCCTCACCATCGACAACACCACTGTTTCCCCTTCCTCCCAGGCACGCAATCTTGGTGTCATCATTGACCCCACCCTTTCCCTTGAACCCCACATCCGTCAAATTGTCAAATCCTCCTTCTACCACCTCCGTAACATTGCCAAAATTCGCCCCTCCCTCTCACACTCCACTGCTGAAACTCTCATTCACGCCTTCATCTCCTCCCGCCTGGATTACTGCAACTCACTCCTCCACGGCATCAACTCCACCCTCATCAACAGACTCCAACTGGTTCAGAATGCAGCAGCTCGACTCCTCACCCACACCAAATCCTGGCACCACATCACCCCTGTCCTCAAAGAACTCCACTGGCTTCCCATCCCCTACCGCATCAACTATAAAATCCTGGTCATCACTTACAAAGCCCTTCATAAACTGGCCCCCCCTTACCTCACAGATCTCCTCTCCCCCTACCAACCCTCCCGGTCCCTCAGATCCTCCTCAGCCGACCTCCTTTCCACCCCGAAGTCCAAACTCCGCAGCTTTGGGGACAGAGCTTTCTCTCGGGCAGCTCCCAGACTCTGGAACGCCCTCCCCCAAGACATCAGAACATCAGAGTCCCTCACAGTCTTCCACTCCCGCCTCAAAACCCATCTCTTTTCCACCGCCTTCCCTTAGTCCCTCTGCTCCCTCCCCCTATCCTTGCTAGTGTGCTGTCTCTGTCTACTGTCCTGTCCCACCACTATCGCCCCCCCCCCCCACATAGTACTCAGTGTTTAGTGTAATCTCTGTCGTTATATGTTCACTAACGTCTCCCCCCGCCCCCCTCAGTGTTTAGTTTTGTTTAGCCTATTGTAAAGCGTCTTTGAGCCCTGGAAAAGCGCTATATAAGTCCCATCTATTATTATTATTATTATTATTATTTACCCTCTGAGTTTGAGCCTCATTTGATCTCAAAATTCACCTAAACCGTTTTTATGATACATGTGGAGTGCTGGGCCAAGCTTGATATCACATGATTTGCCATCTACAGGAACCTGTTTTGAGGTGCTTGAAAACTGGCACAAAATCTGGCACATGCATCAGAAGAGGTGAAGATGTTCATCTGATATGGGTCTTGGTCTTGGGCGTGACAAGATGGCTCGCTAGCTCCCCACTGTGGCTGTGGTACACCCTGACATGCACAAAGGTGTCTCAGCTGCTCACTGTATGTGGTCACTGTGTGTGATCAACTAAAATACTGACACCAGCTAATTGACCTGATTAGCACCTTCAACCTGATGAGTGAACTAACCTCTATGGTAGCCTAGGTAAACCCAGCCCCCACGTGACCTGCTCTCTCAGTTCCCAGTCACTAGCGTCTAGACTCCGGGCCATTCAAATCGATTTCTGGGGCGATTGAAAGACCCGCGCAGACCCGCAGCCAATGAGTGACGGCGTGACTGCCAACATCAGTCCTGCCGTGATCGGCCAATCAGAGAGTGCGTCTTTGTCAATGACGTGTAACAGCTGCTGCGGCTTAAGCACTGGTAGCCGTTAGCATTTGGCCTCTCTAAAGCATAGCTCCCGAGCTAGCTACTAGCTATATGGCTAGCTATATGGCTATGCAACTACATTGAGGAAATGAAAACAGCTGTTAATGTTAATGTGGGAATCATGGTGGAACCGAATAAAAATGTTTTTGTTTGATACTCTATTCTGTTGTATTGTCATGTGAGAATGAAAACAGCTATAGTAATAGTACTTCAAAACAGTGGTTCTCAAAATGTTTCCACATAAGGATCCTTAAACTGAATAATGTGATGCTAGGTCTGTTGATCAAAATAACACCTATATCGAAATCGGATTTTAGCGGACCATACAAGCCGGCCGGGGCTTCAGAGCTGATCACCTGGACACATTTTACGGCGAAATTATCTGATAAACTTGTCTGTGCAGCTCTGTGGTGATCAGCTAATGTCTTCATAGCATTGTGATTATGATTTAATGCATTATGGAAGATAAACGCTGGAAGGCTGGGTAGCATTAGCTAACGTCATCCAGGCTACAGTAACATTAGGCTATTATAGTTATGAAACGCTGATTCAAACGTTACAATAATAAGACACAATAGGAGCCAGTTACCCTACAGTAGCTAGAGAGTAATTTCAGACCACCAGATATCACCATATTTATGTTATTAAATGCTGTAACGTTAACGGTAATTCTCATGTGTATGGTTTATTTATAAGCATTCATTGATTGAAGCAGAGTGCTGGTCGGTTAAGTTTCTCTGTAGTCATGTCCTCTGCTCCTATCTTCATTCATAGTTTCTTCTGTCTCTCGTCCAGCAGCTGCAGATGTCATCATTATCCACGTTATTGATGATTATTTATAAAAAAAATCTCATTGTGTAAATATTTTGTGAACGCACCAATAGTTAGAGAAGGAAACCTCTCTTTGCATTTTATTTTGTTTTTTAATAAAAGTAGGCTACTTGTGATATCTCACGTGGTCGATCATCATTGCAAATTTAGCCCAATTTGTAGAAAATGCAGATGTGAACAGCTAGGTGTAATGACAAATATGGAATATCACCCAAGGAAATACCACGGTTTAATGCCAACAGATAAACCATACAGATTTGTTGTAATTGTGAACACATAAGGGAGCAAAGACATGGTTTTCAAGTATAACACAATGTACAACTTTTATTCAAAGACAGGATTGAAAAATATAGGTCACTTGTATTCACTTCAGTAATGTCAGGTCTCAGTCGCATTCACGCTAACCTCTTAACGTCTAGCTATAGCTAGGTTACATCTGGATTATGTATAATATACAGTATAATACTACGCTCACTAGGTCATGACATTCACATTAACGCCTCCAAAAATCTACTGTAGCTAGCTAGCGTTAAATAGGTTTATCTGTAACCACGCTGAAATGTGAGGGCATTAACGTTAATATTTCAATTAGGTCAAACACACCTTACCGTTATGACTGCGGCCGTTTTTGATTAACATTAGCGTTAAGTCCATGATCAAATCTAGCATTTCGGTATATTCAGTGTGTGTGTGTGAAAAGGATGTTAGCATGCTAGCATTAGCACAGAATGTATACAGTCCATGGTACAACGTTAGGCCTTCAAGTCCTGAGGCGAACAGCGCCGGAGGATGAAGTCTGCAGACTGGCATTCAGTGTCCAGCATAACAAGCACGCCTGTTTCCTCATCAGGTTGGCAGCAGCTGACCAGTTGCCCTTCTCCACAATACCTGCGGCTGATGTGGGGCATGGCACCCTGGTCTGTTTGGAAGGGTATCGAATGAATACCTGAAAGAATAAACAGAGAGGACGTCAGTACTTACATTGCAAGTTGTGATAAAATAAACAGATCATGACAGGAGTCTATCCAGAGAGAGAAGGAGAGACAGCTGTTGAGGTTGAGGTCTGTTGATCAAAATAACACCTAGCGTTATCGAGCTAGATACTCTGACGCTGTAGCTAGATACACTGACACAGAAAGGCAGACAAGCTAGCAGCAGGGATCTTGTCACACTGATTCCAGATAAACTCGTCTGTCTAGCCAGCTATACAATAATACTGTAGCCTACATACCACAAGCTAAATGCAGCTATGCCAATGTAAGGCTGGGTAGCATTAGCTAACGTCATCCAGGCTATAGTGACTAGACAGAGAGATATGTAGTGTGTGTGTGTTGTTTTGCCAAGGCAGGCAGGCTAGCTAGCTAGAAACGTAGCCTTAGATTAAAACTAAAGTACCAGGAACAGCGTTACATTTATGATCTTTTAATGATGTTAGTAGACACATGTAACAGTATAGATCCCCGTTATGGGGTCTGTAGATCAGAAATCGCGTTTTAGTGGACGGGCAGTGAGCATCCAAACTGGGGTTCATAGCTGGTCTACGGCTAGCTAGCAACGTAGCCATTGATTAAAACAACGATACATTTATGGTATTTTAATGATGTTGGTAAACACACGTAACAGTATAGATCCCCGTTATATAACCTTTATTTAATCAGGTAAAATCACATTGAGATCAAGATCTCATTTTCAAGTGAGAGTTATGAGGTCTGTTGATCAAAAGATCACCAAAGGCTATATCGAAATCGGGTCTGAGCGGACGGCAGCGACCATACAAAGGACAGCTTGTACAGCTGGGGCTTCTCATCACCTGGACACATTTAACGGCGAAATTATCTGATAAACTGGCTGCGCATAACATTACTTATTTGCGGGAGTGCACGGGGGAAGTGTAGATGAATCGTGCTGCACTAATACATAAGGTTACAAGTACATACCTCAGTCAGACTCTGGCAAATCCGACATGATTTGCTATCCTGTTGGTGTAGTTTCACACCAACCCTCTCCAGGCGTAGAAATACCCCCTTCTCGAGTGGTTTGCAGCTGCCCAACTTGCCTTTAGAATGAAGGTTTCTCTTACACAACCTGCAAAAATCGTTCACATTGCTAGTAGCCATCGCGCTCCGGTTGTGGTTGCTAGCAGTAGCCTAGTGAGTTAGCTAGGTGGAGTTAGCTTGAGCGCTAACAACAAAGGTCGCAGAGTGATGACGCCATCTGTTGCACTGCGCATGTGCTCTGTGCACCAAGCTGATTGGATGACGGTTGGCTGGTGGAGTGGTCTATCGAGGGGGGCCCAACACTCCCTAGAAATCGGTTTGAATGGCTCATTCTCCAGACCATAGTGACTGAGAACAGGTCTGAGAGCAGGTCACGTGGGGGATGGGTTTACCCAGGCTACCTCTAGGGTGGTTGGTCCTGACAAAACATCAACATAGGATGCTTTGGGAATAAGACCGGCTGATAGAGTCAAGATTCACTTTATTGTCCCACAGGTGGGACACTTGTCTTGGGCTTACACCCATCCTGCAGCTATAAGAACATACATGTACAAATACATGTTAATAAAAACAGACAAATGAGTCACAGTGAAATGCAAAAAAAAAGTATCTCCACAATGAAGTTACTGGCAGATACTACAGTCAAAAAAGTCATTCACAATAACCAAGTGGGTAAGACACACATTAGACAATAGACACACATGTGAACAACAGTTGAACTGAAACAGGAATCTGATGAAGGTCTTTGGACTGAAACGTTATTATTTCTGTTAATAAACCTTTTTGCAAGTGGAGACAGTGTTTGGACTGTAGTTGTACAGATAAGTTACCAAACCAAGCTGTCAGAGATATGAATTTGAGATGCTTAGTGTTTGAACACAAACAGAAACCACATGATTTCTGTTGAGTTGTGTCATCTTAGTTCATAATGTAATGCAGTCAACTGTTTATCACAGCTCAGGCTCATTACCAGCCGTGACAGCGATGGTATTGTTTTCACCTTGTGTGTGTGTGTGTGTGTGTGTGTGTGTGTGTGTGTGTGTGTGTGTGTGTGTGTGTGTGTGTGTGTGTGTGTGTGTGTGTGTGTGTGTGCACGCGCGCGTGCGTATGTACGTGTGTGTGTGTGTGTGTGTGTGTGTGTGTGCGTGCGTACGTGTGTGTACGTGTGTGTGCGTGCAGTGATAGGGGTCGAGAGAGTACATACAATCTTTGTCACGTGACGTGAGTGACCCGTGGTGACCTGGAGGGCCCCCCTCTATTTAGACCCAGGTCACCCCGGAACCTTCCTCTTCCAGAACCTTCTCACCAAGATTCTGATGGGACCACGGAAGCTGTTTTGACCACTTTGTCTGTCTGTGTCTGGAGAGATTTCGTGCACGCGATGGCATCTCTCTCTCTCACACACACACACACACACACACACACACACACACACACGATCTGTGTTGGTTCCTCAGGAACATGTGACCGTCACCACTAACAAAATGGACTGCTTCTGCTGAACACTAAAATAAATGGTTTTGTTTCTAAGCAGAAGTAAACATTTTATATGACTGTTTCCAAGGTAAAAACAAACAAAAAAGCATTTACAACCTCCCAAATTGTAGGAAAATTACTTAAGAAAATGTATTAAACAAATGGCATAATATGTAAGGTTACATCTCCCTCGTATAGTTATGTATTGTAAAAAGAAATTGGTATGTTTTTTGTTTTTCTTTGTCTTGTGTTTTTTTGTTTCATGTCTTGCTTGATCATTCAAATTGTGAAAGTGATGGTTTCATATTGTATCCAGTTCAATATTTCGTATGATATAATGTAATGCAATGGTGAAATGAATAAAACAACGTATAGACACTATACTGTAGTGACAGTGATATTAACTATAGTCATTACTTCAGACAGTATATACATATATACACTATACTGTAGTGACAGTGATATTATCTATAGTCATTACTTCAGACAGTATATACATATAGACACTATACTGTAGTGACAGTGATATTAACTATAGTCATTACTTCAGACAGTATATACATATAGACACTATACTGTAGTGACAGTGATATTAACTATAGTCATTACTTCAGACAGTATATACATATAGACACTATACTGTAGTGACAGTGATATTCACTATAGTCATTACTTCAGACAGTATATACATATAGACACTATACTGTAGTGACAGTGATATTCACTATAGTCATTACTTCAGACAGTATATACATAGACACTATACTGTAGTGACAGTGATATTAACTATAGTCATTACTTCATACAGTATATACATATAGACACTATACTGTAGTGACAGTGATATTAACTATAGTCATTACTTCAGACAGTATATACATATAGACACTATACTGTAGTGACAGTGATATTCACTATAGTCATTACTTCAGACAGTATATACATAGACACTATACTGTAGTGACAGTGATATTAACTATAGTCATTACTTCAGACAGTATATACATATAGACACTATACTGTAGTGACAGTGATATTCACTATAGTCATTACTTCAGACAGTATATACATATAGACAC
Source organism: Poromitra crassiceps (assembly GCF_964638095.1). Classification (NCBI taxonomy): domain Eukaryota; kingdom Metazoa; phylum Chordata; class Actinopteri; order Beryciformes; family Melamphaidae; genus Poromitra; species Poromitra crassiceps. The sequence continues at coordinate 46,815,400 of NC_139644.1, read as the reverse complement.
TATACTGTAGTGACAGTGATATTCACTATAGTCATTACTTCAGACAGTATATACATATAGACACTATACTGTAGTGACAGTGATATTAACTATAGTCATTACTTCAGACAGTATATACATATAGACACTATACTGTAGTGACAGTGATATTAACTATAGTCATTACTTCAGACAGTATATACATATAGACACTATACTGTAGTGACAGTGATATTAACTAAAGTCATTACTTCAGACAGTATACACATATAGACACTATACTGTAGTGACAGTGATATTCACTATAGTCATTACTTCAGACAGTATATACATATATACACTATACTGTAGTGACAGTGATATTAACTATAGTCATTACTTCAGACAGTATATACATATATACACTATACTGTAGTGACAGTGATATTAACTATAGTCATTACTTCAGACAGTATATACATATAGACACTATACTGTAGTGACAGTGATATTAACTATAGTCATTACTTCAGACAGTATACACATATAGACACTATATTGTAGTGACAGTGATATTCACTATAGTCATTACTTCAGACAGTATATACATATAGACACTATACTGTAGTGACAGTGATATTAACTATAGTCATTACTTCAGACAGTATATACATATAGACACTATACTGTAGTGACAGTGATATTAACTATAGTCATTACTTCAGACAGTATATACATATAGACACTATACTGTAGTGACAGTGATATTCACTATAGTCATTACTTCAGACAATATAGACACTATACTGTAGTGACAGTGATATTAACTATAGTCATTACTTCAGACAATATAGACACTATACTGTAGTGACAGTGATATTAACTATAGTCATTACTTCAGACAGTATATACATATATACACTATACTGTAGTGACATATATTAACTATAGTCATTACTTCAGACAGTATATACATATAGACACTATACTGTAGTGACAGTGATATTCACTATAGTCATTACTTCAGACAGTATATACATATAGACACTATACTGTAGTGACAGTGATATTCACTATAGTCATTACTTCAGACAGTATATACATATAGACACTATACTGTAGTGACTGATATTCACTATAGTCATTACTTCAGACAGTATATACATATAGACACTATACTGTAGTGACAGATATTAACTATAGTCATTACTTCAGACAGTATATACATATAGACACTATACTGTAGTGACAGTGATATTCACTATAGTCATTACTTCAGACAGTATATACTAGGGGTGTCACAATATATCGTCCCACGAAATTTCGCGATAGTAAAACGTCACGATATGTATCGTTGAGATGAAATCTCATATCGAGAGGAAAAAAAAAAAAAAAAAAAAAAACTTTTTTTTTTCTTCCAAAAATAGACTAAGAAACGTCTTTGTTTGTTGAAGTTCAATGTGTGGAAAGTAGTTCAGTTGAACAAGTCTCTGAAGAGACACATGAGAAGTTATACAGGAGAGAAACCATTCAATTGAGTTTCTGGCAAAACTGTTTACTTGACAGGAAAAACTGAAGATGCATAAAAAATAGATTAAGAAAAGTCTTGTTGTTTGAGTTTGAAGAAAAACTGAAGATGCATAATCAGAATTTATACTGCTGGAAACCTTTTAGTTCAAAGTAAATCTAAGTGACGGTGTAACTCATTCTATTTCAAGATAAGCCTTATCTCCAATCTCATGTTTTTTCTAGTTGTTATTGTAATAACAATTTCCCACAACAGCATGTTTTGTATTTGTGCATTTCAAATAAAATACTACTTTTCCAGTCATATATTGTCATTATTCAAGTTTAAAAAAATATTGTTAAAATCGTATCGTATCGTATCGTTATCGTGAACCCAGTATCGTGATACGTATCGTATCGTGAACTGAGTGTATCGTGACACCCCTAGTATATACATATAGACACTATAGACCAAATCAGCGGGATGTTTACATTTACTTCCGGGTACCCCTGGGTCCACACATTATAATGGCGGTGGACGGCACAAACTGACGTGTTGAAGACAAAAACAGACAAAGAAGACAAAAATGGTTCGTCCGTGTTGTGTTGTTGTTTAATATCATTCATAACAACACTTTAACTAACGTTAGTGGAGACCAGACTAGCTAATTTACCTGTTGGACCAGACTAGAGTAGACTTGAAGCTAAATTAAATTGATGTGGCGTCAGTAGCTCTGTCTGTACCAGGCTCTTCCTCGCCGAGAAGAGCCTGGTGACGCGAGGTTACTCTGTCTGTAACGTTAACGACTCTGCACTAAAACAGCGAGTTTGACAGACAAACAAACGTTATTAGCTAGCTAACACTACATAAAACAAACACAGAAGAAAGGCTAGATACGTCGGACAAGCATGTTTACCAACCGTTTAACCATTTAAATTGAAAGTAGTCGGCCGAAAACAACGAGAGGGTTTGACAGCATTTATTTGACAACACGCACGTTTAAACCTGCCGCCTTCCCCAAGTGGTACCCGGAAGTAAATTTGTTTACATGGTGACGTCACGGTGATTTGGTCTATACTGTAGTGACAGTGATATTCACTATAGTCATTACTTCAGACAGTATATACATATAGACACTATACTGTAGTGACAGTGATATTCACTATAATCATTACTTCAGACAGTATATACATAGACACTATACTGTAGTGACAGTGATATTCACTATAGTCATTACTTCAGACAGTATATACATAGACACTATACTGTAGTGACAGTGATATTCACTATAGTCATTACTTCAGACAGTATATACATAGACACTATACTGTAGTGACAGTGATATTCACTATAGTCATTACTTCAGACAGTATATACATATAGACACTATACTGTAGTGACAGTGATATTCACTATAGTCATTACTTCAGACAGTATATACATAGACACTATACTGTAGTGACAGTGATATTCACTATAGTCATTACTTCAGACAGTATATACATATAGACACTATACTGTAGTGACAGTGATATTCACTATAGTCATTACTTCAGACAGTATATACATATAGACACTATACTGTAGTGACAGTGATATTCACTATAGTCATTACTTCAGACAGTATATACATCTATACACTAGTTAGTTGGTTTATTTCGGTCCATTCAACAAAACATGACAATACACACATACAATGAGTTGTGGCAAGAAGGGCCGAAAAGGTGTAGGCTGAAGCTGCAGCTTATTTTGCCTACCCTATGTAAATAAAATTACAAAAACAAAACATGTTAACGCAGTTTCAATCATGGTATTTAACTAAACTGCAGACAGAAATTTTAGAAAGATATTTACAAGTGATCGTGCTCATATATAATACATACATATATAGATTTATTTTAACATATATATATATATATACATATACTTCAATATACCATATATACACCATATTAGACAAGTCAATGCAGTTGTTTCAGGTTAGTAACAAATACATTGGTCCTTGTTTGTTTAATTTGGTTTTGGTTGATCATTGTACAATCTTATCTTCGATTTTATTGGTGGTTGGATTGTTTTTCATAATGTTTTATATTTATTGAGTACCGTATATACATATATACACTATACTGTAGTGACAGTGATATTCACTATAGTCATTACTTCAGACAGTATATACGTATAGACACTATACTGTAGTGACAGTGATATTCACTATAGTCATTACTTCAGACAGTATATACGTATAGAGTCTATACGTATATACTGTCTGAAGTAATGTAAAAAGGTACTGTAGTGACAGCGATAGCAGACAGTATTGTCTCCAGGTTAGCTCAGTGAGTCTCTTTCCTCGTCCCGTCTAGTTTATTTCCCCGCAGTCAGATGTGTCAACATGTTGATCTGTGATATGTAGCAGGGTGAGAGTTTACGAGCAGCACCTGAAGGCAGCAGCATACATATGGCTCTGCTGGAAAGTCCCCTTTATTACTTTCACTTCCATGTCGTCAGCAGCCAATGAGAAACACAGCTGGTGGGTGTGTCACCTGTTGCTAAGAAAAGCATGTTGGATTCCACAGGAACAGGGAGCGAAGAGCTGAGATGCCCCCTAGTGGTTCATTATGGGTTAGTAGTTTATTTAAACCTTTATATTGTGATACTTCCATGATTTAAACCTAGTTAGAATTAATCTGTATGTTAAACAGTGTGAAACACCTTATTCTGACTGGTTTCAACAGACTGACTCATTTATGGAAAAATCCTGAAACAAGTTGATTTGCAGTTGAAACAAGCCGTTAGTCAGTGGTTAGGTCTCTCCTCACTGGCATACCTTTTGTTTTACTAAATGATTTTAGGACTCAACACTGAATGACTTGTTAAAATAGAGATTTTCAAGTAACAAGCTTTAAATAAACCAAACCTACCATAGAGACCATTTTGCGATAGGATCACACCCATCTTTGAACCCGGCCTTCATTGTGATCTGAACTACACACCTGTAGAGTTTCCTGTCTGAGCCGCCTTTTTCACAGCAGCCATTTTTTAATTCCTTCCATTAAAAGGCAGGAAGTAACACAGGTGCAAGCAACACATTAATGAGGGCCCCAGCACTGGAATACCTAAATGGATTGCAAGTTGGAAACCCTTGTTAATGTTCTGCTTGCACGTGTTACTTCCTGCCTTTTAGACACAAAATGGTTCCTGTAGAAAAAAGGTCAATTTGCTCATCGGCACCGAGGAATCAGCACCCCCCCTCCCCACCCCTCCTTCTTGGCCGAGGACACGGCCACTCTGCCACCCAGTCTGGAGACATTTCCACCGCTTCTGGACTTAGGGGCCTAAACCAAGGAACCGGAAACCGGATACATATGTGTCAAAAAAGTTACATAATACATCAATCAAAACCTTGATGCAATAAGGCATCGCCACCTGTACGTAGTTATCCTACACAACTCAAACGGGGGAACGGTAAGAATGTGACAAGTATCCTGTTTACATGTTCCGTTTCCGGGGTCTAGGGCGGAACCAGCCGAGAGGTGTAATTCAAGTATAATGGGAACCAGGCTCTTCTCCTCGGGAAGAGCCTGGTGACGCGAGGCTACTGCCACCTGCCTACCTACATGAACAACTGGCAATGAGTTAGCCAATCAGAACAGAGGGGTCGTTAACATTAATGAGCCTTAAGAACAGCAACAGAAACGGCCAGTTCTTGGTTCAGAGAGATGCTGTGAAATGGATTGAGAGTGTTTTAGGTACCTGACACCACACACAGCTTTCCATGGCCCTCAAGACACTAAATAACAGTGGAGGTTATGGACATTTAAACCCTGAAGAAGTGGCAGGAGACACTGATGTTTATTTCTCCTTTTATTTGAAACAAGACCAAATAAAAAACAAAAAAGACAACAGACAATTCACTGGAAGTTAACAATAGTCTCTTTTCCTCAAAATCCATCATTGAAACATCAATAAAATTACTTCATTTGTATCAACTGAAAGCATAAAGGTCCAAAAGACAGAAAGACAGAAGGCTAATGTGGTCACGGAAAACCAAAGAGTCACCAATGTGTCACAATGTAACCACATCAAATAAAATATGCACCGATTTGACAACTCAACACAAGTTGATAGAGTTAAGACCCACTGAAGGAGAAAGCAGGACAGCACCAAGTGACCCGTTTCTATTCCCCACAAACACCAAGCGCTCTTCAGAATCAGCTCTCCCCACGTTATCTATCCCTCTGTTATCTATCTGTTATCTATCCCTGTTATCTATCCCTCTGTTATCTATCCCTCTGTTATCTATCTGTTATCTATCCCTCTGTTATCTATCTTATCTATCCCTCTGTTATCCCTCCGTTATCTATCCCTCTGTTATCTATCCCTCTGGTATATACTGTATCCCTCTGGTATCTATCCCTCTGGTATCTATCCCTCAGTTATCTATGCCTCTTCCCAACATGAGCTTTTGATACATATCTGCTTTTAATGAATCAAAACTATCATAAAAGCTGACAAAATAAAAAACATTTAAATATTTATATAGACACGTTAAAACTAAAATACATACTGTGATGAAACATTACCGCCGCTCAAAAAATACAGTTTAAGGGGCCGTGTCCACAGGAAGCTTTTGTTTTCTTCAGGTCAGAGTGCTTTAGAAATCATGTCCAACCCGCACACACACACAGACACAGACACGCAGAGCGCTTATTTAAAACAGTGACATTGATCAGTGTGCTCTTCTCTTCTCCAAAAATTGAACTTTTCTCTGCTTGAGGCGCTCCGCCCAAAAAACTAGCCGCAGAGAGCGCTAAGCGCCAGGTGTGATGCTGGGAACTCAAGAAACGCTTCCTGTGGACATGACCACTAAAACACTTGTGCAGTAAACTGGTAAATATACAGTACAGGGAGGGGCCAAATCCTGACGGGGACATTTTTGGAACATCCAGAATTTTGTAAAAGGTGATGGATTTAAAAATGGATTTAATGTTTTTTTTTATGGATTTAAAAACTGGATTTCAAGTTGAGCTATTTTTTTTGAAACATCTTAGATTGAATGTTTCCATCATGGGGAAGGAGTGTTGAGTGGTAAAGGCAGTAGGGAATATCACAGACTGAAAGACACCCGACTTCAGTGTTGCCAGATCTGACGAGAGAAACAAGCAACCAGGAAGTTAAGCTCCAGCCCGGAGGTCTGAGGCCCTTCTCCCCGCCTGGCCCCGCAGTCTTGAAGACCTGGTTGCTTGTTTCTCTCGCGAGATCTGGCAACACTGCCCACTTTGCCAAAGTCAGTCTTCATTTGTTCCGTGGCACCTCCCCTCTACATGGGACAAACAGCCCAATGAGAGGTTCATCTATGCTTTTAAAATGCGACTCCCCCTTTACAGCCCAGCTATAATAATAATACACAAGGTTTTGGCAGCCTCTATTAACATTACAATGTTCAAGTTTAAAGCTTTGTTAGCCTCCAGATTAAAATAGAATACCGTATGTTTAGTGGCATGGCTACAGGCTAGCATGGCTACAGGCTAGCATGGCTACCAGCTAGCATGGCTACCAGCTAGCATGGCTACAAGCTAGCCCATAAACTAGGCTGACTATAGTTAACCAAGAGCAATTGCATAGTTAGTACATTTCCCCCCCATACATTCTCACCAAAGCCCAAACAAGGAGGCTATACATTTCATAATTTTTGTCAACAAAAGGGTATACTATCCTATATACATCACGCATCACCACATAGGTTAGCTCATGGCTAGTTTAAGTTAGCCTTAGCGTTAAGCTAGCTACGGGTAGCGTTCTACCACAGGTCTAGGTTCTCAGTGTTGGCGAAACCCGGTTCCTCACGGAGCTTCCAGTAGGTTTCGTTGTACAGCCACACTTCCCTGCCCGCCTCGTCCACAGATTTCCTGATGACACACACGGACAGAGGAAACCGTTAACTGGCTAGCATAGCCGGCTAATGGCTAATGCATCCCAGAGAAAACGGCCTATAAAGATCAGGTGCATGGACTGACATGGACTCCACTTCATATACTTCTGATTCATTTACAAGTTTCTGTTGTTGAAATGAACCACCTGTAGACAAATGTATTCAAAAGCAGCATCGCCACATTAATATCACTGTCAAGATGGGGGGAAGGGGGGGGGGGGGGGGGCTGGGCTGAATGGGGGACGGACAGACGTCAAATTACGCTTAAAGATCCAGAGTTCCTCCACATCTTTTTTTCCAGACCTTGATTTGTTTTGAAGATGTTGTCTGGTGTTCAATATGATTTAGGCAGGCTAACTAGGTCACTGTATAGAGAGGCAATGTGACCGCCTACTTCCTGCTTCAGCACTGTACCACAGACCTACTTCCTGCTTCAGCACTGTAGGCCTACCAGAGATCTACTTCCTGCTTCAGCACTGTACCAGAGACCTACTTCCTGCTTCAGCACTGTACCAGAGATCTACTTCCTGCTTCAGCACTGTACCAGAGATCTACTTCCTGCTTCAGCACTGTACCAGAGATCTACTTCCTGCTTCAGCACTGTACCACATACCTACTTCCTGCTTCAGCACTGTACCAGAGACCTACTTCCTACTTCAGCACTGTACCAGAGATCTACTTCCTGCTTCAGCACTGTACCAGAGATCTACTTCCTGCTTCAGCACTGTACCAGAGATCTACTTCCTGCTTCAGCACTGTACCAGAGATCTACTTCCTGCTTCAACACTGTACCAGAGATCTACTTCCTGCTTCAGCACTGTACCAGAGATCTACTTCCTGCTTCAGCACTGTACCAGAGACTTTCATCAGCCAATGTCTATGGGAAAATAAATCTCTGGTACAGTGCTGAAGCAGGAAGTAGGCGGTCACTTTGTCTCTCTATACTGTAGATGAAGACTGTTCTTCACAGCCACAAACACATTCTTGACTGGATGTGATTTTGATGCAGGGGATTTGACATAATACATGGTGAGAGCGGCTGGGTCATAAGAGCATCCCTCTAATCTGAGCATTACTTTGAGCATCAACAAAAACAACATAAAAGCTAGATTTATGTGTACTGGATCTGAACCACAACATTTCCCAGACATTTTTTCAAATTCCCAAACTATTCAAGACAAGGAGGCATATCTTACGCCCAGTGCAAGTCAACTACATCTTTGATAGTTTCTAGCACTCAAAATCTCACCATTCTTCTTTTAATTAGCACTGTGTCCGTACAGCAAAGATGTGTTTCAGCGACCAGTGGTAATTATAAGAAAGAAGATATTTTGAGAGCTAGAAACTAGCAAAGATTTTGCATTTTGAACTGGGCATATAAGATATGGCCCAAAACCTTTCCAGACCTGCATCAGAACCTGAAGACCAGGTTCTCTTTCAAACCAGAGAGAGCTGAGGGTCTCTCTTTCGTCTCACCTGAAGAACCTGGGGACGTGCTCCTCTCCTGTCTTGGCCATCTCCTTCCTCCTCTCCCTCTGCTTCTCCTCCACCTCGTCCTTCTTCTTATCTGCCTCCGCCACCTTCCCCTCCTCCAGGATCCTGACAGAGCCAGAGACAACAAGCAACAACCACATCAACATCTGTCATATTAACCAACAGAGACATAGAGAACTGCAGGAATGAGTCCGGAGCTATACTTCTGGGTTCATAAGAGGAAAAGTGAATGGGCTTTTAGAATGGGGATTTTACTTAAATGCATAAAATAAGGTCTGTGGTTAACACAAGTGTATGGGAATGCTAATTTGAGTTCAGCAGGATAATCTTCACTTCATGTGAATAACTTTTATGACTTTTGGAACATAAATGCATTTTTTTCATGCTTCAAAAGGCATAAAAGTGATTAACATTCATGAAGATTATCCTGCTGAACCCAAATCCGCGTTCACATAAACGTGTGTTAACCACAGACCTTATTTTACGCATTTAAGTGAAATCCCCATTCTAACTGACGAACCAAAATGGCGGCAGTTTCTGGTTAAGCCTACAAAAATACGTCATCTCTGTGGTACTCTGTCAATGCTATAGAGCTCAACAGTCACTTGACACCTCGGTTCCAGAAGAGTATTTCCTCGTTCATATTCTGCAATGAGATTAGTCATAATGTCGTAACCACTCAATGTAGACTTCACACGGGTGAGCTAGTGGTGAAACGATGGTACATGTTCCTGTAGAAGCCACAAATCTGTATGATAGCATCCTCGTTTATTTTTAAACATTTTTTATTCAATGTCATGGAGAAGTTCTACACGACCACAATTCTAAAGTTAATATGGACGCCTTTGATTGGTGGAGCTCGCTGTATGATCGTCTGTGATTGGTGGAGCACGCTGGGTGCTAGTGCACTAGTCTCTCTAGTATCTAGTACAGGGGTGGGCAATTATTTTCCATGGGGGGCCACATGAGAAACCCAGATTGTTGCCGGGGGCCGAACAAATATTGTCATGCCGTAACCCATGGATGGGTAACTTTGATGATAGAGAGGGCCACAAAATATGTCCTCGCTACCAGATTTTGCTGAGGGCCGAACGGGGCCAGCGCGAAAAATTTGGTGCATTTGAAGCCAGGTTTAGAGGAATAACTCATTTTAAATTAACAGTTGTGATGTCATTATTCAGTCTTAACCACCAATATTTGATCCTTTTCTCACTCACTCCTATGTCACCACCTGCTCTCAGGGCTTGAAATTAACTTTTTTGACCACCTGCCAATATGGCTGCTAGATTTTAAAGTTACCAGCCAATTAAAATTTCCACTAGCTGAACTGTTTTTCTTGAAATAAATCAGAATATGAGTGGGTTAATTTAAGCATAAGTATCAGTAAGTGTCCCGGGATGATCAAAGCCTGTGTTGAGGGTCACACGAACAAAAATGCAGTCTTGAAGCTAAATAAATCCAAAACCACTGAGTTATTTGAGTTATTTAAATTTCTACTTCAATGTAGCCTTTTAGTCATAAAGATTATTGAAAGATATTCCATATTCCAGACTGAAATGCTATAACAGAAGTGGAATATTGGCCAGAATATTATATGACATGAACATTTGGACACTTATTCAGTGGGTATCTTGCATGTTGCGTTCAGGTGCACTGTGTGTAAAAAAAAAAAAAAAAAAAATTGTTGCAATTCCATCGCGGGCCACACGGGTGGCGCCCGCGGGCCGTATTTTGCCCATATTTCGTTCACATTAATGCACGGAAACGCGTCTATATACGATAACGTTAGCCATTGAGCTAATGTCTAATAGCGGCCGTTAAAGACTACTGGTCCCGGCCACTGCTCCGTTGCTCAACCATCCGCTAATCTGATGAGGGCAGCCAGTTTGCTCCAGAACGCTCAGCACACATCAGCTCCCGCCCCAGGGCACCAGCCGGGGTTACACCCCCCAGGGCACCAGCCGGGGTTACACCCCCCAGGGCACCAGCCGGGGTTACACCCCCCAGGGCACCAGCCGGGGTTACACCCCCCAGGGCACCAGCCGGGGTTACACCCCTACTCTGGCGAAGAGTGCTGATGGGATCTTTAATGGCCACAGAGAGTCAGGACCTCGGTTTAACATCTCATCTGAAGGATGGTGCTCACTCACAGGACAGAGTCCCTGTCTCTGCTCTGGGGCATTGGGGAGATTATTCATCAGATCAGAGGGCAGAGCAGCTCCTACTGGTCCTCCAACTCCAGTTCCAGCACCAATCTCTCATCCAAGGAGGATCCCCAGCAAGACCTGCTTAGCTTCCCCAGGAAAGCCAGTAATGTAATGCAGGAGCCACTGGTGCTGAAGTTATGCATGGCTGCAGTCCCAGGACAGTGGCATGGTGTGTGTGTGTGTGTCTGTGTGTGTGTATGCATGCATGTATGTATGTGCGTGCATGTGTGTGCGCGTATGGATGTGCATGTGTGTATGTGTGTGCATGTGTGTGCGTGTGTGTGTACCTCTGGTCAGGTCTGAAGCGTGTATCAGTGGGAGGAAGAGCATCCCTCAGCTCAGGCGTCAGCTCGTTTAGCTCTCTGGCGTAACGAGAGAAGCCGTAGTACAGGAAGTGGTCATCAGGCTGCACATCTAAACAGGAAATGACATCACACCTTTAAGACTTGGGTGTAGGTGTGGGAAAGATGCACACAATTTGGGGGGGGGGGGGTGATTTTGCTTTGAAGCTGCAACGGGTAACTTTGCACGTTGATGCCTCCAATAGACTACTTGCACAACTCCACTGCTTCCTGAAATGAGTAGGGCATCTTGGTTTCCTGTCCTACACTATTGGATGAACTGATTAATGTCAGGTGTGCCTGATCACTGTTGTTGTGACTGCAGCAGTCAGGCACACCTGACATTAATCAGTTCATCCAATAGTGTAGGACAGGAAACCAGTATGCCCTACTCATTTCAGGAAGTAGTGGAGTTGTGCAAGTAGTCTATTGAGGTAGAAGCTTGAAATTGTATCCGTTTTCTGATTTCAAGAAAAAGAAAAAAAGTCTAAATTCCCTGATTCCAGCTTCTTAAATGTTATTATAAAATGGGTACCTCAAATCAAGCAATCTGATTGGTTCACAGCCATTGTATAATTCCAGTAACCGAGTTCAATAACCCATGGCCATGGGTTATTGGTTACCATGGCAACTCTCTTACTAAATGGCAGCACTGCGCTCGAGCCAAACAGCTTTCTCCTGATCTGCTGTATGGAGGGTCACTAGTCCTTCAAGTCTTTGTACAATGAGTCATTATGGACGCATGATGGCGCAACTCTCTTACTAAAAGTACGTTACTTGCTGTCGGCATACGGCTCTGGGGCCGGTTGCACCAACTGGTCTTACACTGGTCTTAACTGCCTGTAACAGAGATCTCCGCGCAGACCTTTTTGACCGTCATCGTCGTAACTGCGGTCAACTGAGCCGTGTTCGTCGTAACACCGCCAGTTCGCTGTCTTTGAAAGCACGACGTTAGATTATAACTAACTAGTTGTGTGGCTTAGCCTTCCAAAATGTTGCCGTTAGTTTTTTAGAAGTTAATACATAGAATTGGGAACGTTACATTCAATTTCATTCAGACTGTCTTTCTGGCTCAATCGCCGCCATTGGTGCAACCGGCCCCTGGTCGGGCTTTGCTCTCAGCCAAGCGCCAGGATTGGCCAATGTCAACTTCAGTCTCCAGAACGATCCAATCAAATCACCCGCAGGTCTATCTTCTTGCTAGAGGTCCCGCCTTACAGTAGTGTTTCAACTGACTCTCAGAATACCATGCCAGTCGGACTTATAGTGTTATTATTATTATATTATTATACTTGGAACCCTTTTATAAAAGCAATATAGCACTCGAGCAGCGTGTGTTGTGGAATATATCCCCCTGCTCAGTTGTTATCCCACTCGGCCTGCGGCCTCGTGGGATAACAACTGATCAGGGGGATATATTCACCACAACACACTTGCTCTCGTGATATATTGCTTAAATATTTTTCTGGTTTCTTTACTCCTCTAGGACAGTTGTGAACAAAACAAGACATTTGAGGATGTCATCTTGGGCTTTGGGAAACATTGATCAACATTGTTCACCATTTCGGAACAAACAATAATTGATTACCGTAAATTTCGGACTATAAGCCGCGGCTTTTTCCCCGTTTTTTGGCCCTGCGGCTTATATAACGGTGCGGCTTATCTATGGATTTTTTCAAAAAAAAAAAAAAAAAAAAAAATCTCTCTTTTTTAGCACTCTTTCTAACTATAAATCCACTTCTGTTTTAATTTCCTCTCTTGCCCTCTTTTCACCACACCGCGGACACTGTGTGCACTGTAAAAAAAAACACAGGTGGTGTTGTGTTATGTTGTTTTGTTGAAATGTTAATAAATGGGAGCTTCCTCAAACAGCCATCTCTTTCCCGACAATCCCCTCTGTGCATGAACCCTTACATATGGTAATTATTGTGCTTGCTGACAAGCAAGGCACAATCTTGAAATCCCACATACTTATTATTATTCTATCTGCCAAAAAGTTCTACGACTAATAACTCCCCCAATTTTTGCGCCACATAGACATGCCAGACCTCAAAATGACCGGCTTATTGAGGACAGGTGTGCTATGACTTTGTTAAGGGTTTGTGAAAGCGGTTTGGCCGCAATTCGCCATTAAGCGCCATTTTTTTTCCCATTGACTTGCATGGGGTTTGGAAAAATCTTGCAAAATCTTGCAGTAAATTAGCTGTCATTCAGAAACCATAACAGCTAGAGCTACGAAACTTGGTAGGGAGGTGCACTGAGGGGTCTTTTACTATCCCCGAAGAAATTGCACCAATTGACCATATGGTGGCGCTATAACAGCCCTCCTTACCTTTTGCTCGATAACTTTTGAACCGTAGGGTTTATCATCAAAATTATTTTTTCCCTGGATTCCTTGAGTCCTCCCGCATCTACTCAACTAGGCCACGCCCATTTCCGTCTGACTAGATTTTCCGCCATTTTGCATTTTGTCCAAAACCGTTTTTTTGCCATTTCTCCTAGAAATTTTGTCCAATCTTCACCAAACCAACGCACACATCATGTTAGGAGTGTCCTGCACAACACTGATTTGGAAGTTAAAAAAAAAACACACCATTGCGATATAATCCACTTCCAATCTTCTGTGGGTGGGGCCTATTTCACAAAAATCGTCCGATGCTAACCAAACTTGGTACAGGTGTGGAGGGATGTACTCTGAGCCTATATCAGAAGTATTTAGTCATTTAGCCTTTAGGGGGCGCTATAGCAGCATTCAGTGCCTGTCCCTTCTAAATGGTTTTATTTTGAAGGGCGGCAGGAAGTGCGGATTCATTCTCATTATGGCCAGCCTTCCTTCTTGTATGACACTTGACACTTCTGAGTTGATTTCAGAAGAGATAGTGTCATTTGGCGTGTAGGGGGCGCTATTGTTTGCCTATGGGGGGCGCTACAGCAACGTATCTCCGCAACCGTAACTCGTAGAGACTCACGGATGGCGGCGTTGGAATCGGGGTGAAAAAGTACGCTAGTGGTGGGCGGAATCACGATTGCACCTTCCGTTTCCGAGATAAAAGCAATAATTATTGTGCTTGCTGACAAGCAAGGCACAATCTTGAAATCCCACATACTTATTATTATTCTATCTGCCAAAAAGTTCTACGACTAATAACTCCCCCAATTTTTGCGCCACATAGACATGCCAGACCTCAAAATGACCGGCTTATTGAGGACAGGTGTGCTATGACTTTGTTAAGGGTTTGTGAAAGCGGTTTGGCCGCAATTCGCCATTAAGCGCCATTTTTTTTCCCATTGACTTGCATGGGGTTTGGAAAAATCTTGCAAAATCTTGCAGTAAATTAGCTGTCATTCAGAAACCATAACAGCTAGAGCTACGAAACTTGGTAGGGAGGTGCACTGAGGGGTCTTTTACTATCCCCGAAGAAATTGCACCAATTGACCATATGGTGGCGCTATAACAGCCCTCCTTACCTTTTGCTCGATAACTTTTGAACCGTAGGGTTTATCATCAAAATTATTTTTTCCCTGGATTCCTTGAGTCCTCCCGCATCTACTCAACTAGGCCACGCCCATTTCCGTCTGACTAGATTTTCCGCCATTTTGCATTTTGTCCAAAACCGTTTTTTTGCCATTTCTCCTAGAAATTTTGTCCAATCTTCACCAAACCAACGCACACATCATGTTAGGAGTGTCCTGCACAACACTGATTTGGAAGTTAAAAAAAAAACACACCATTGCGATATAATCCACTTCCAATCTTCTGTGGGTGGGGCCTATTTCACAAAAATCGTCCGATGCTAACCAAACTTGGTACAGGTGTGGAGGGATGTACTCTGAGCCTATATCAGAAGTATTTAGTCATTTAGCCTTTAGGGGGCGCTATAGCAGCATTCAGTGCCTGTCCCTTCTAAATGGTTTTATTTTGAAGGGCGGCAGGAAGTGCGGATTCATTCTCATTATGGCCAGCCTTCCTTCTTGTATGACACTTGACACTTCTGAGTTGATTTCAGAAGAGATAGTGTCATTTGGCGTGTAGGGGGCGCTATTGTTTGCCTATGGGGGGCGCTACAGCAACGTATCTCCGCAACCGTAACTCGTAGAGACTCACGGATGGCGGCGTTGGAATCGGGGTGAAAAAGTACGCTAGTGGTGGGCGGAATCACGATTGCACCTTCCGTTTCCGAGATAAAAGCAATAATTATTGTGCTTGCTGACAAGCAAGGCACAATCTTGAAATCCCACATACTTATTATTATTCTATCTGCCAAAAAGTTCTACGACTAATAACTCCCCCAATTTTTGCGCCACATAGACATGCCAGACCTCAAAATGACCGGCTTATTGAGGACAGGTGTGCTATGACTTTGTTAAGGGTTTGTGAAAGCGGTTTGGCCGCAATTCGCCATTAAGCGCCATTTTTTTTCCCATTGACTTGCATGGGGTTTGGAAAAATCTTGCAAAATCTTGCAGTAAATTAGCTGTCATTCAGAAACCATAACAGCTAGAGCTACGAAACTTGGTAGGGAGGTGCACTGAGGGGTCTTTTACTATCCCCGAAGAAATTGCACCAATTGACCATATGGTGGCGCTATAACAGCCCTCCTTACCTTTTGCTCGATAACTTTTGAACCGTAGGGTTTATCATCAAAATTATTTTTTCCCTGGATTCCTTGAGTCCTCCCGCATCTACTCAACTAGGCCACGCCCATTTCCGTCTGACTAGATTTTCCGCCATTTTGCATTTTGTCCAAAACCGTTTTTTTGCCATTTCTCCTAGAAATTTTGTCCAATCTTCACCAAACCAACGCACACATCATGTTAGGAGTGTCCTGCACAACACTGATTTGGAAGTTAAAAAAAAAACACACCATTGCGATATAATCCACTTCCAATCTTCTGTGGGTGGGGCCTATTTCACAAAAATCGTCCGATGCTAACCAAACTTGGTACAGGTGTGGAGGGATGTACTCTGAGCCTATATCAGAAGTATTTAGTCATTTAGCCTTTAGGGGGCGCTATAGCAGCATTCAGTGCCTGTCCCTTCTAAATGGTTTTATTTTGAAGGGCGGCAGGAAGTGCGGATTCATTCTCATTATGGCCAGCCTTCCTTCTTGTATGACACTTGACACTTCTGAGTTGATTTCAGAAGAGATAGTGTCATTTGGCGTGTAGGGGGCGCTATTGTTTGCCTATGGGGGGCGCTACAGCAACGTATCTCCGCAACCGTAACTCGTAGAGACTCACGGATGGCGGCGTTGGAATCGGGGTGAAAAAGTACGCTAGTGGTGGGCGGAATCACGATTGCACCTTCCGTTTCCGAGATAAAAGCAATAATTATTGTGCTTGCTGACAAGCAAGGCACAATCTTGAAATCCCACATACTTATTATTGTGCTTGCTGACAAGCAAGGCACAATCTTGAAATCCCACATACTTATTATTATTATTATTATTCTTATATCTGCCAAAAACTTCTGCGCGTAACAACGCCCCCAATTTTTGCGCCACATAGACATGCCAGACCTCAAAATGACCGGCTTATTGAGGACAGGTGTGCTATGACTTTGCTAAGGGTTTGTGAAAGCGGTTTGGCCGCAATTCGCCATTAAGCGCCATTTTTTTTTCCCATTGACTTGCATGGGGTTTCGAAAAATCTTGCAAAATCTTGCAGTAAATTAGCTGTAATTCAGAAACCATAACCGCTACAGCTACCAAACTTGGTAGGGAGGTGCACTGAGGGGTATTTTACTATCCCCGAAAAAACTGCACCAATTGACCATATGGTGGCGCTATAACAGCCCTCCTTACCTTTTGCTCGATAACTTTTGAACCGTAGGGTGTATCATCAAAATTCTTTTTTCCCTGGATTCCTTGGGTCCTCCCGCATCTACTCAACTAGGCCACGCCCATTTCCGTCTGACTAGATTTTCGGCCATTTTGCATTTTGTCCAAAACAGTTTTTTTGCCATTTCTCCTTGAAACTTTGTCCAATCTTCACCAAACCAACGCACACATCATGTTGGGAGTGTCCTGCACAACACTGATTTGGAAGTTAAAAAAAAAAACACACCATTGCGATATAATCCACTTCCAATCTTCTGTGGGTGGGGCCTATTTCACAAAAATCGTCCGATGCTAACCAAACTTGGTACAGGTGTGGAGGGATGTACTCTGAGCCTATATCAGAAGTATTTTGTCATTTAGCCTTTAGGGGGCGCTATAGCAGCATTCAGTGCCTGTCCCTTCTAAATGGTTTTATTTTGAAGGGCGGCAGGAAGTGCAGATTCATTCTCATTATGGCCAGCCTTCCTTCTTGTATGACACTTGACACTTTGGCTGAAAGCAAGGCACAAATTACAAAGTCCCCCATTATTATTGTGCTTGCTGACAAGCAAGGCACAATCTTGAAATCCCACATACTTATTATTGTGCTTGCTGACAAGCAAGGCACAATCTTGAAATCCCACATACTTATTATTGTGCTTGCTGACAAGCAAGGCACAATCTTGAAATCCCACATACTTATTATTATTATTATTGTGCTTGCTGACAAGCAAGGCACAATCTTGAAATCCCACATACTTATTATTCCTATTCTTATATCTGCCAAAAACTTCTGCGCGTAACAACGCCCCCAATTTTTGCGCCACATAGACATGCCAGACCTCAAAATGACCGGCTTATTGAGGACAGGTGTGCTATGACTTTGCTAAGGGTTTGTGAAAGCGGTTTGGCCGCAATTCGCCATTAAGCGCCATTTTTTCCCCCATTGACTTGCATGGGGTTGGGAAAAATCTTGCAAAATCTTGCAGTAAATTAGGTGTCATTCAGAAACCATAATAGCTAGAGCTACGAAACTTGGTAGGGAGGTGCACTGAGGGGTCTTTTACTATCCCCGAAAAAATTGCACCAATTGGCCAGATGGTGGCGCTATAACAGCCCTCCTTACCTTTTGGTCGATAACTTTTGAACCGTAGGGTTTATCATCAAAATTATTTTTTCCCTGGATTCCTTGGGTCCTCCCGCATCTACTCAACTAGGCCACGCCCATTTCCGTCTGACTAGATTTTCCGCCATTTTGCATTTTGTCCAAAACAGTTTTTTTGCCATTTCTCCTTGAAATTTTGTCCAATCTTCACCAAACCAACGCACACATCATGTGGGGACTGTCCTGCACAACACTGATTTGGAAGTTCAAAAAAAACACACACCATTGCGATATAATCCACTTCCAATCTTCTGTGGGTGGGGCCTATTTCACAAAAATCGTCCGATGCTAACCAAACTTGGTACAGGTGTGGAGGGATGTACTCTGAGCCTATATCAGAAGTATTTTGTCATTTAGCCTTTAGGGGGCGCTATAGCAGCATTCAGTGCCTGTCCCTTCTAAATGGTTTTATTTTGAAGGGCGGCAGGAAGTGCAGATTCATTCTCATTATGGCCAGCCTTCCTTCTTGTATGACACTTGACACTTCTGAGTTGATTTCAGAAGAGATAGTGTCATTTGGCGTGTAGGGGGCGCTATTGTTTGCCTATGGGGGGCGCTACAGCAACGTATCTCTGCAACCGTAACTCGTAGAGACTCACGGATGGCGGCGTTGGACTCGGGGTGGAAAATTAATGGGGGCAACACTCACGGATGGCGGCGTAGGACTCGGGGTGGAAAATTAAGGGGGGCAAGGCCCGGAATATATCTGCCACAAAGTTCGACGCGTAATAACTCCCACATCTTTCACACGACATAGACATGCCATACCTCAAAATGAGCGGCTCATTGAGGACATGCTCTGACTTGGCAAAGGGTTTTGTCAAGCGGTTTGGCCGCTATTCGCGAGCTAATCTGACGCTTCGGTCATGCTGCTGCATGTGGACAGGTGAAAACTGCTCTGCTCTCCTTTCATAGATGCTCCTGTCACACTCATAGACTCCATCCATCCACCTCCAGCTCACAAGCCATCATCTCGATCTGGGGACGTTAAGTCCAAACTCCTGACCTCCACCGGCCCAGGCTCCACCAGTTTCAAAGGGTTGTGTTGAAGGTGGGGACTGGGACTTTTCCAATGGGAAACACCCACGTCCCAGGTGTCTGGAAGGCAGCATTAGTCCCCCTAATTGCATGGGCAGGGACCTTGCAAGCCAGGCGGTGCATGGCGAGGACGCAAGCACAATTACATTTTCGGTAGGAAATGTAGACATTCTAGTTATTATTATATCTGCCAAAAACTTCTGCGCGTAATAACTCCCCCAATTTTTGCGCCACATAGACATGCCAGACCTCAAAATGACCGGCTTATTGAGGACAGGTGTGCTATGACTTTGTTAAGGGTTTGTGAAAGCGGTTTGGCCGCAATTCGCCATTAAGCGCCATTTTTTCCCCCATTGACTTGCATGGGGTTTGGAAAAATCATACAAAATCTTGCAGTAAATTAGCTGTCATTCAGAAACCATAACAGCTAGAGCTACGAAACTTGGTAGGGAGGTGCACTGAGGGGTCTTTTACTATCCCCGAAAAAAATGCACCAATTGACCATATGGTGGCGCTATAACAGCCCTCCTTACCTTTTGCTCGATAACTTTTGAACCGTAGGGTTTATCATCAAAATTCTTTTTTCCCTGGATTCCTTGGGTCCTCCCGCATCTACTCAACTAGGCCACGCCCATTTCCGTCTGACTAGATTTTCCGCCATTTTGCATTTTGTCCAAAACCGTTTTTTTGCCATTTCTCCTTGAAATTTTGTCCAATCTTCACCAAACCAACGCACACATCATGTGGGGACTGTCCTGCACAACACTGATTTGGAAGTTAAAAAAAAAAAACGCACCGTTGCGATATAATCCACTTCCAATCTTCTGTGGGTGGGGCCTATTTCACAAAAATCGTCCGATGCTAACCAAACTTGGTACAGGTGTGGAGGGATGTACTCTGAGCCTATATCAGAAGTATTTTGTCATTTAGCCTTTAGGGGGCGCTATAGCAGCATTCAGTGCCTGTCCCTTCTAAATGGTTTTATTTTGAAGGGCGGCAGGAAGTGCGGATTCATTCTCATTATGGCCAGCCTTCCTTCTTGTATGACACTTGTCACTTGCACGCACGCTATTATACAGACAACAGACACACCTATGCTTGTATCTCAGTGGGTATATCACTCATGGTCTCCCTCTCATTTGCATACTGTATGTTTTCAGCAACTCCAACTCTTCTCTGTTAAAAACCTAATGCTAAAAGTGTACTGGAAACAGGAATCCGGTGAGATTTGACCAGATAAATAGAGCTTAAGAGCAACTCTGAGCAGCAGTGTTGCATCTTGGGTAGAGAGAATGATGTAGACAAAAAAAGTATGATAACTTACTACAGTCATTCCTCCATCTGTAAAAGTATGACATCACTTACTACAGTCATTCCTCTCCCTCCCTGGTGCAAGTGGGAGCCCCAGGAGAGGGCAAATCAGAGTGAATCAGAGTTCCTTGGATTTTCTAGGTCACTTGTCGCCAACCAATAAAATAATTCACAGGGCCGACCAGAGCCCGCCCCCTCACAGCCCTGACAGCTGCCTGCAGGAAACCTGTTGTGTTCATGTATGGCATGGGAGGCCTGTCTGTTCTGTTAGCTGCTGTGTTACTATAGCATGGAAACATGTCCAGAAAACAATGAACGGAACCCATGGGTAAGTGTCACCACTTTGTGGTTGTTCATTATATAGAGCCAGCTGGGTTTGAAAACATAATGGAAGAGATAGCCTAGTGTGAATAGCCTAGTGTGAATGGAGGCTGTTAGCCACAACAACTGTGCCTTATAGGCTAACCTCAGCCAGCCAAAACAAAGACCTTGTCCCCCTGGTGTTAGGACACACTGTTCATCAATGTTTGGGACTAGTTGCAACAAGCTAATTGAGCTAATGGTAGCATTAGGCATTAGTTAGCATGCTACCCAAGCAGCTTCTCTGGCTGACTGGATACATGACAACCGATCAGAAACTCTGTAACAAAACTAAAAGGGTAACATTACTTTGGTGACCAGGGACTATTATCAGTCCATTTTCCCCACAGGTCAGTTGCTGCCACTGACCTGTAGGGGTGCTTTGTGTAAAAAATTGGTACATTGCTCAGCGCCCCCATCGTTGATTTCGTAACTTCAAGGCACCTTCTACTAGATGTAAAATTCGACGAGCTTTCCAACGGCGTCAGTCCCGTGTCTGTAGCTGCTTCCATTCCCGAGATATGGCCAAAAAACAACGTCCAAAAAATCTTTTTTTTTTTTTCTCCAAATTTCACCAATTTTAAACCGAAGAATATAGGTCGGGAGATGTCTTCACGCACAAAGTTTCATGCAATTTAAGGCATTTTCCAAGGAGTTATGAGCATCTGATGTAACTATTTAATGTAAAAAAGGGTACATTGCTCAGCGCCCCCATCGTTGATTTCGTAACTTCAACGCACCTTCTACTAGATGTAAAATTTGACGAGCTTTCCAATGCCGCCAGTCCCGTGTCTGTAGCTGCTTCCGTTCCCGAGATATGGCCAAAATACTTCCCAAAGAATTCAGGCACATTTTTGCTAATAGCGTTGTTGACAATTTCCACATTATATAGTATTTGGGTGTAATACACCTTTAAAACTGTAAGTACTGTAGTATTTGGGTGTAAGAGTCCTTTGAAATTAACACACCCATAACTACTTAGTCCCCCTAGGTCCATGGGCAGGGACTTTGGAAGCCAGGCGGTGCATGGCGAGGACAGCAAGCACAATTACATTTTCGTTAGGAAATGTAGACCATCTAGTTAAACATTAAAACACAAAAAAAAAAAAAAAAAAACATTAAAACACCTGCGGCTTATAGTCCGGTGCGGCTTATATATGTAACAAACAGGCAATTTTGCTGCTGCGGCTTATACTCCGGTGCGGCTTATAGTGCGGAAATTACGGTAATCGAGAAAATAATCATTCATAATCATGGTTAGTTGCAGCACCACATCATTTCAAAAACCAGACATATTAAAGTGATGGAAAAACATGGCTGTGCTTAGTTGTCCCTCAGGTTGGGGTATCTTTGGAGATGTGCTCTTGTACTAAGTGCAGGTGAGGCTGGTAAAGCAGGAGATGTGCTCCTGTACTAAGTGCAGGTGAGGCTGGTAAAGCAGGAGATGTGCTCCTGTACTAAGTGCAGGCGAGGCTGG
>NC_139644.1:46555294-46790294 GCF_964638095.1 Poromitra crassiceps | reverse complement strand
GAGAGAGAGACAGACAGACAGACAGAGAGAGAGAGGGAGAGAGGGAGAGAGGGAGAGAGAGTTACACTGACAGACTGAGGACAAGGAGGAAGAAGAGGAGGGTTAGACTAGTGGTTCCCAACTGGATTAATCAAAGGGGTCATGAGATGATAGGACAGGATATAATAAAGACAATAACATTTTGGACAAAAAGCAATACAACCACAAAAATAAAAGTTATTCAAGTAACTTTTTGTTGTTATTTGAATAACTTATTTTCCACTTTCTAGAGCTGCAAGGCGAGTCAAATGGAAAAAGAGAAAAAAGAGAAAGGGGTACCCAGTGTGTTATAAAGCGATGTCCTGTATTTGAGGAGTTGGGAGTGAGAACATATTGGACAGGGAGACTAAACATCTTTAATAATAATAATAATTCCAATCTTAGCTCTAAAGCCAAATCCTAATTTAACCCCTAATTTAAAGTGAAGTGAGAAGCACCTTATCCCTCATCTTTCTCTCCTTGAGGACATTTGTGACACCAGCTGGCCTTTTGACCCTCAATTAGGCAGAGGGCATTTTTCTGATTTTTACAGATTCTGAAATGGCAGACTGTAAGCTTTCAAATGATGTGTCACACATTGTAATCTGAATTTTTTTTAAGGAGATATGCTTATTTGATTGTTCACACTCTGGGAAGCAGGAACTGAGAAATCAGCCCTCAAAGTTTGAGAAGTTTTTCATACCTGGGACAGCCAGCCAAGGGGGAGTGAACAATGCCTCCTCATTTAAATTAACCACTCCCCACAGCTGATCACTGTCACTCTGACACACTGGGACACTGGCCACAATAAGACAATGATAGAATGTAATAGCCTACTGTTTAGGTGATGGGTTTCATAAACTTTCTGTAATAAAACATCTGAAAGCAAAAATCTTATCAAATGGGGTACGCACGGTCTAATTTTGAGGTATCCATGCTTTTATCACTTCTCATCTGGATTATTGTAATTATTATTACATGTGTGCCTATTATGTTCTTTTTGGGCTCCTTGTTCAGAGAAAATTCCCTGAGGGGCAATAAAGGTTTAATTTATATAATAATAATAATAATAGGATATAATATGAATAAAGATTTGATAAGAGACAGGAGCTGCTGAACAAAAATAAAACACACACACACACACACACACACACACCGTGGCTAGCAGGCCTCGCTAGCACGCTAAAGTTTGCCTTTGTTCTCAACAAGAGATGTGTGTGTTTCCCGTGTTTCCCCTCATTGATTGTTACAGTTGACCTGAAAATAGGCGAGTAATCTATGGTTTATGTCCCGCCAAATAACTTATTGATAAGAAACGCAGGAGAGGGACAATCGCACACAAGAAACCCGCCATTTTGGAGACACCCATGGCGATGACTCCACGCATTTTCGGGCCAAAATGGCGGCAGCGCTGCGCTAAGAGTCGCTTCTTTCTTTGTGTACTCTTCGACTACTCCACACGTCAAAACGTGCTAAAACATTTATACAGTCTATGGCTAAAACACACATCTATCCATAACTATATGTTCGCACAGTCCTAAAACAGAAACAAAACGTAACGTTAGGGCTCATGATTAAATACAAACTCACCGAGGAGGAAAATCCAGGAAGATTTTCCAGGTTTCCAGAGCTCCCACACTGCTGCATGTAGCATTAGGCTATTAGTAAAAGTCCCATAATGTTGTGTGTTGTGCTGCGTTCTGCACCGGACCGCACTCGCAGATAACGTTTAAAGAATCTTCTTATAATCCAATCCATCAGCGTAACGCCAGCTCAGACTTTCCCCTAATCTCAGACTTGTAAACAGAGCTTTGCACCCCGCCCCCATGCAACACGCTGAATTCTATTGATGTGGCTCATTGGCCGAAACTCGGAACAATAGCAGACTTAGCCAGTGAAACGTCGCATGCAAATGAATGGGAAAAACCCCCTCAGCTATGCGACTCAAGGCTGAAATCTTGATTTTTTTAAATCGCTAAATATACCTATTTACTGATTCTAAAACGACTCCATTTTATGTGGAATGGATAGTTCAAATAATATATTTTGTAGGCTACTATTGAAAAAAAAAAAAGCAAAATTTTTTCAAGAAAATACTTTTGAGCTCTGCTGCACAGAACGGCCGCGGCCGAATTATGGTACCTTCCGACCGCCGGTGTCACATTTGGTTTTCATACTGTTAAGCCAAGCCTAGTCTAGCTTCACAGAAGCTCTGCCACTGATACGACCATTTCAGTCGGCAGCAGAAGAAAATCCCTTTCCGCTCCCTACAAGCTCTGCCATTGGCTCAGACCTGCTCTGACTGACCGGCTGCGACCATATATGGATTTCCTTTCCGCTCCCTCCGTGTTGAATCTACCGATCTCAGATGTCGATCTCAACGCTAGCTCATTGCTACATGCTGAAAACGGTTGGATGGGGATTGTGCAATAAAGCAGGCCTGCTTGGTACTTTCGGTGGATGGTTGTAAAGGTAAACAGAGCCTCCCCCCCTGCTATACCAGTGGAGGTATTGGCAGCCAGACCCTCTCCCGGTGTAGGGAGAGAGCCTGTTTCTGACACGTTATTATGGATCCCACGCCTTTAGGTAAGACCCACCCTACTCTGCATCTGATTGGGTTGGGTTTAGGCACGAGGAGGTTGAGTTTAGGCATGAGGAGTGACGATTGGTTGGGGTTAGGGTAAGAACATCAGGGTAAGCCAATCAGAGGCAGAGTAGGGTGTTCAGAGGAAGAGTAGGGCGGGGTGTACCAAGAAAAGATGTGGGATCCATAATAACCTGTTTCTGACCTGTCGGGCTGAATTGGAGTCTCGTCTTATCTATATCTTTGTTATTAGTGTGTGTGTGTGTGTGTGTGTGTGTGTGTGTGTGTGTGTGTGTGTGTGTGTGTGTGTGTGTGTGTGTGTGTGTGTGTGTGTGTGTGTGTGTGTGTGTGTGCGTGTGCGTACCTTGACGAAGGTGATCTTGGCAGTGCACAGGTCACTGTGTGTGTTCTTGATCAGCACCTCTCCGTATTGCTCCAGCCAGCGCTGCTGACTCAGCACGTTGTGGATACACGTCACCACCTTGTTCCACTCATAGTGATCGCCGTACCTACACACACACGCGCGCACACACACACACACACACACACACACACACACACACACACACTTTATGTCTTAGTAATATGTACAATTGTATGGTGTATTGTTGATTGCAGCATTTCCAGTAGTCAGTCATCGTTAGTGCTATATGATTAGCTATCAGTAGATATTAGCATGGTT
Organism: Poromitra crassiceps; assembly: GCF_964638095.1. Taxonomy (NCBI): domain Eukaryota; kingdom Metazoa; phylum Chordata; class Actinopteri; order Beryciformes; family Melamphaidae; genus Poromitra; species Poromitra crassiceps. The sequence goes on along the minus strand of NC_139644.1, from coordinate 46,787,010 downwards.
TGTGTAGTTCTTAACTCATTGAGTGCCAGCCACTTTTGGAGAACGGACGCTCCCAGTGCCAGAGTTTCAGAGCTTTTTTCAGTGATTTCTCGAGGCCCACAGAATATTGTGTGATATTACTATGTAAACACCGAACATGCAAAAAGAACGATGAGACTCTCTTCTATCATCAGCAAAAACAGGTTTATTGATATAATTTTCCGTTCTTTAGTTATCAGCCGGAGAAGATAGCTTGATTTAACCAAAAACAGCCGCTTTTTTCTAGAAGCTGAGATAATGAGCCTTTTGTGAAATTAAACATTTCAAGCACATCACTGACTCTGAAGCTAATTTTCTGATGTAGTCACACCTCAAAAATAATTTCCTTCAATAAAACAGTGAAGGCCAGGGAATTTTGTTTGGCAGAATAATATTTTTTAGCTGCAACCAGCAGCGCTGGCCCCTGCGTGCCTGCTGGTTGCAGCTTCTTGCTGGTCTTGATTTGCTGCTGGTGGGCATCGGATATTCTGGCTTGCGTTTGCCAATCCTGTCCTGCTGTCTGGGTCTGTCTGGGTCAGTGTTGTCTGCTGCTCTGCGTGCCCCCCCCCCCCCCCCCCTCAACTGCAAACTGGCTTTCTGCTGCGTTTGCTGTGCACAGTGAAGGGTGCGCTACATCCAGCTTTTTTACAGCGTCACCGGCTCCCATGCTTCCAGTTGAGAATAATAACAACTCCACGGCTGATCATGCGGATGGGCTGTCGCAACGGACACGGAGGGGCTCAATTGTGGCAGCAGATTGGCTGCTGCAGGCACAGCTAACGTTATGCTTCATGCATATCGATGCATACGGATGCGATGCGATTTCCGTTTCCCCAACGACTTCTCTGTTTTTGCCTCAACTTTCTCTAATCTTGAGAGCACTGTCGCCACCTAATGTCTGTAAAATAGGTTATACACATCCAATAGCTACAATATTTGTACAGGAGATAAAGGAGGCTTTGATCCACGTCCCACCGTCAAAAAACGTATTTGACGTCGATCGACGTCCTTGGCACTCTACGTCACTATTTACTTTGACGTCGCTCGACGTCCTTGGCACTCAATGAGTTAATAGCACTATATTGTATAACTAGTTGTTACTATTGCAGCTGCAACAATCAATAGATTAGTTGTAAACTATTAAATTAATCACCAACTATTTTGATAATGGATTAATTTGTTTGAGTAATTTGTTAAGAAAGAAAAAAAGGTAAATTATCCGATTCCAACTTCTCAAATCTGAATATAAGAAAATTGCTAATACCATGATTCATTTTTCCGCCCTGTGATATTGTCACTTTTTTGTATTGTTTTGAATTGTGCTCCATCTCTAGTTGTTAGCAGGGGATAACAGTAGTTTTAGGTGTTCAGTGTAGTTTTAGGTGTTCAGTGTAGTTTTAGGTGTTCAGTGTAGTTTTAGGTGTTCAGTGTAGGTTCAGTGTAGTTTTAGGTGTTCAGTGTAGTTTTAGGTGTTCAGTGTAGTTTTAGGTGTTCAGTGTAGTTGTACGTGTTCAGTGTAGTTGTAGGTGTTCAGTGTAGTGTTAGGTGTTAAGGGTGGCTCACTTGGGCAGGGTGACGTTGACCTGGTTGGAAGAGATGATCTCCACTGATTTCCCCCAGAACTTATGCTTCCATCTCTGATCTGAGCAGACAGACAGACAGACAGACAGACAGACTTCTTAAATCTGCCTTTGACAAATACCCCCATATTATAAATCAATCAATCAGATTTAAAGTCACTCATCATCTTCACTACTCTAAGCATAAGTCTCACCACTGTGTGGGCCAGGATATGTGCTTGGTACTCTAAGGCAGTGGTTCTCAAATGGGGGTCCGCGGACCCCCAGGGGTCCGTGGCACTTTGCCAGGGGGTCCGCGAAAAGTTTGCAAGTAATTTTTTTTTTTTTTTTTTTTTTATTAAAAAATAAAATGCTACATGTGACTTATTCCTTCTCAAACTACTTCCTACATGGTGCTAGTCTATCAAAATATCTTGGCTGTCATTGATTGTGTTGCATAGTGGTTTTCTGTACTGTTGACAAATTGTGATATTGTAAGTCGCTTTGGACAAAACAAAAGTGTCTGCTAAATGACGTAATGTAAATGTAATGTAATAAAAAAAAAAAAAATTTTTTTTTTTGCAAAATCTTCATAGTTCAACGAAAATAGTTCATGCTTTAAATCTAAAATGGTTCATGGATTACATTCTAATAACAAACCTATCAAATTAAAAGTCAAGCATGTTACCGTGGAAACAATTAAGCTTAGCCCAAAATCACAAATCAGAATGAGGGGGTCCCCGGTATATTTTCTATCTTGTAAGGGGTCCTTGGCTGAAAAACATTTGAGAACCTCTGCTCTAAGGCCTACAAAATAACCCTTCAGCCAGAGGCAGAACTCGCCATCCTCGGCTTCTCAAGAGCCCAGATGTGCAACAGTCTCTGACCCAGGGGACAGCTGTTGCCAAAAAACTCATTTTGAAGGAATGGAAATCCCCCTCTTCACCTCCTTTTCAACTGTGGTTGGCGGACATGATCTCTGTTATACGCATGGAGAGACTCAGGGTCCTGAGAACCAACTCACTTAAAAAGAAAAAGTATATCTGGGACCCGTTTCTAGCCGACCTCGACGAGGTTAGGGGCGACGGGTGACTCGCCCGGTTGGTTTCTCATGGACCCTCTTGACCCCACGCACATTTCTTATAAGCACATAAGCAGCTTATGCGGCTGGTAGCACCACGTTGTATTAATGAGTGCGTTTACATGCACACCAATAAACTGTTTATTAGCGGATTTCTGAGTTACCTGATTATTCAAATGGTCATGTAAACAGCATAAACCGATTATCTTTATCCGTTTATGGTCATAAACGGGTTATGAATAAACCGATAAACACACCTAGGTTTCTGGGCAATAATCGGTCTTATCTCTGCATGTATACACCTTAACCGGGTTTCTTTCGGATTTATATATCTGCGCATGTACGAGTTGCAGGAGAGAGAAGCACAGGAGCGCGCACTCACTGGCCCCTCGGCTCTCCTCCCGGTTCTCTCACCGGCATGCCGGCCCGGTCTCTCCCCCGGCCACAGCGCACCACAGCCGGCTTGGCGAGATGACGGTGAGCACGGAGCCCCTGGCTGAGCGGAGCGGGGAGCTCTGCTCTCTCTTCCCGCACAGAGCCACCGCTGCTGCACTGCACTATGTTGAAATGTGGATATTCTACAGGAGGGGACGAATATTTGTCTCGGATTGCAAATAGAATGACGTAGCCTACAGACAACAGAGTCGTTCAAAACACAACACACACATAACGTTAAAATCCGTGACAAATTCTGTCCGTTTTCTGACAGGTAGGCTACAGTATTTCAATTCAACACACTTACACACGTTGTGGGTCATGAACATTTGACGTGCTTAAGTCACCTCACCTGCCTGACTCTGTGCTGTGTGCTCGGTAAAGTTGGAAATATTATTGTGGCGGAATGAGGCGCACACCGAGGCAGATCCTTTGGCTTATCAAACTCTTTATTTAGTGAACGGACAGACACACATGAAGGCAGGCACGCCAACACCTCGCTAGCTTCTCCTAGCCTAGCTCTCCCCAGCACGTCTGCTCTCTTCCAGCTTCACACAGCTCTCCCGACCATTCCCACTTCCTCCCCGACCCCTAGTCTCCACCCACTGGCCCTATGCTCCCTTCACTTGCCACCCTACTAGCTATCCCACACTACTCCACCTTTCCCCACGCTACATTATTGACAGATGCACTTCCAAAGCGACGCCTATTCCAATTTTAGTAAAGTAGACGAGATACACAACCTAATTTTCACCTAAACCATCCTCTGCGCTGGACAAATAAATTAGGAAAATGTGATTTTGCATTTTGCAGCTATATTCTGTTGTTTTATTCCGGAATTAATGGTGCCTTTCTGGAGAGAAATCCGACTAATTGACTGAATCATGTAAACCCGGGTTTCTCCTATTGTCGGATTATTAAAGTGCATGTAAACGCAGAAATCAGATTATTGCCATAAACTGATTATTCACAGTTATCAGTTTATTGTGTGCATGTAAACGCACTCATTGAAAGTTCAATATGTATGTTTTTTCTTTCTTTTCTATTCCTGTGTTTGAGCCTGTTTGTTTGTGTGTTTGTGTGTCGTTCTAAAAATCTTTGAAAAGAAAATATATTAAAAATAAAGAAATAAATAATAAAAACTAAAACTATGCATTTTTAAACAATAAAAATGAAACTGAAATGTGCACCCCACTCTGGAAACCAACTGAAACTAAACTGAATAGAAAACAAAAGTTAAAAAACGAAATGGAACCAAAAATAAAAATTTATGAAAAATACAAAGATATACAATTGTGATCAGTAGTTGAGTGGTCGTACCTTGCCAGAAAGTGAAGTTGTCGGACTCTGCGTGGCAGGCTGAGATAGGCGGGTGATGGCTAACCTGAAAACACACAAACAGGGTTCACACATCAGAAGCCGTTTTAAACAAGCCACAGATTCAGCAGATCTGATGGGGTGGGGAAAGCTGTTCCACATTTTTGGAGCTACAACTGCAAAAAGCACGATCAGCTCTGATTTAAAATGGGAATGGGGGGGAACAGATAGAAGGCCTTGATGCTATAAGCAGGTGCCAGGCCGTGCAAGGCCTTATACATATTTAATAACATTTTGAAATGAATTCTGTTGAGGCAAGAATTGGAAGTGATATGGACCAGTGACTAGTTTTTGTTAAAGACCCTGGAAACCCAAAATAAATATGCATTTTGAGTTGATCACACCACAGGAACCTATGTTAATAAGCCACCGGGCAAATTTGAACGATGATGAACGTCGCAAAGTTTATAAATGTAGGTTTGAAAGTTAGGGGGGAGGGGGAGATGTGGGGGGGAGGGGAGTGGTGGGGTGGAGGGGGAGAGGTGGGGGGGAGGGGAGAGGTGGGGTGGAGGAGAGTTTGTATTAACTCATTCACCGCCAGTTTAGGACTGCCAATATTTAGCACAGGCCAAAGATTTTCATAATTGTTGGTCATCTTTCAAGACCCACAGTAAATTATCTATTAGCACCAGAGTGATTTGCAATACCTCAAAATGAAGATGTACGTCTCTGGGTTCACCAGGGGAAAAAAAGTGAGCTTTTAGCATGTTCTGTACTCTACTTATAGCCATTTATATACACCCTGTTTTCTCCCAAAAGGTCTCTCTGAGAAAAGAAATTGCAGAAAATGGCATTTATGTACACAGCACACAATATCAGGCAGAACTCGCTCTCAATTCTTTTATTTTGAACTGTTATTGACATCAGACATGTAAATATTATTCATTATGACACAAATGACAAAATAAATAAATATATATATATATGAAGTGCTTTTTTTTACATTCAACAATACAGTTTGCTCAGTGTGAGTGAGTGTACAGACAGACACACAGACAGACAGACAGACAGACAGACAGACAGACAGACAGACACACAAACACACAGAGAGAGAGTTCTCTCCACAGCTGCTGCTAGATCGCACCTCCTTCCCCCTCCTTCCCCATCAGCGTTTTGCCTCCTCTGCTGCTCGTTTCCCTCCTCTCGCTGGGACGAATGCTGCGACAGGAACGGGTCCGCGGCTTGGCTTTGGGACCAGGCGCTGCTGGAACCGGATCGATCATGTTCGTCACGGGTTTGACTAGGCAATCCAGGTTCGCCCTGCAGCAAGGCTGGCACATAGGAACGGGGTCCAGGGACCAGGATCGATCATGTTGGTCACGGGTTTGACTACCGCGGTTTCGATGTCCGCTGCAAGTCGATCAGCTCTGCAGCGCGGCGAGGGGGCATTTCAATGGCGTTTCTCCTCTGCAACAAGGAAGCGCGTTTCTCCTCCTTTCCACCTTCTTCCTAATTTCAAACAACAGCTGCGGTATGTGTTTGATAACGTGCTGTCGGCTTGACTTTGAGGTTAGGGACCCGAAACTATGTCACAGGCTGGGTAAGTGTTTCAACTATGCGCTGCACTCATAAAAACAAAAACACGTCAAACACGTCATTGGCGGGGAGGGCTATTTCTGATAACACGTCAAAGACGTCATTGGCGGTGAATGAGTTAATGATCATCATGTCCTGTACCAGCCAGTGTGTGCAGACAAGAGCAGCTGTGTGCATGCTCTCTCTCTCCCCCTCTCTCTCTCCCTTTCTGTCTCGTCTCTCTCTCTCCCGCTCTCCATCTGTCTCTCTCTGCCACGGTCTGATTGCGCTCATCCCTCAAAAGTCGCTCATCCCATTCGCGACTCTTCTCGTCCCTGGCACCTCAATGTTGGAACGAGCTTCCACCTTCGGTCACGACGGCCGAATCACTGCCGATCTTTCGGAAAAGACTAAAGACACACCTTTTCAGGCTCCATCTGGGCCCTTCTTGAACTAACTTCTTTCTCTCTCTCTCCAAAAAAAAAAAAACCTAGCCCTACCCTACCCTACCTAACCTAACCTAAAATCTAAACTAACCTAAACTAAACTTGTACCACTATTCCTTACAGAAGTTGTAGTTGTCATAGACTGTGTTGCATAGTTGATTGCTCTATTGCTGACAAAAATGAGTTATTGTAAGTCGCTTTGGATAAAAGCGTCTGCCAAATGACGTAATGTAATGTAAATGTAATGTAAATTCTGCCTGGCAAAGCAGCACTGTCACGGCCGGCACCATTCAGACAGAGTCCCAGCGGGCTGCGGGGCCACCAAGGTTTTGTTGAAAGGACAACTGCTAAGCTACGTCACTGATTGGCTCCGCCTAGTGACGTCAACAGGCGGGGAGTTTGAAACAGTTCAGCACCGCCCAATTCAAAGCTGCCTCAAGAAAAATTGTAAATATTGAAATGGCGATATTTAGGATTTGGATTGAAACTAATGTCTCCAACTTTTTCAGGCTTACACTTACTCACATAAGACCCTAAATTACATAGTTAGAAGGTTTTTGTGGATTTCGGTTTCCAGGGTCTTTAATAGCCTAGCCACGGTATTTTGCACCAATTAAAGATGAGCTAGAGAGATGTAAGTAAAGAGGGCGTTACAGTAGTCTAGTGAGGAGAAAATAAGGCTGTAGTAATCAACCTGTGGTACGCGGGGTACCCTCTCTCTCAGACTTTGTCATTTCTGAGGTGGTACTTGGGATAAAAAGGTTGAAAAACACTGGATTAATTTATGTACTAGAAGTTCTGTATTTTTGACTGATAGTATGGGTTTTGATTTTTGCAATATTTCTCAACTGAAAGAAACAAGACTGAATAAGATTAGTAGTATGATGTTCAAAGTTCAAATGTCGGTCAAAAAGAATACCAAGATTGTGGAGATAATTTTGGCCAGGGTAATTGTCCTATGGGTCCTTCTTAATCCAGAGGTCTGTGGAGAACTCCCAACAGCCCTGAGCCTTCACTGCCCAGGGACTCAAACACCTTCCTCTCTCTGAGCCCATTGAAGTGATGTTTCTCTCTCCTCTCTACCTGCTCGCTGACGTAGCGGAAGCCACGGTCCTCTCGCTGGTTCTCGTAGGTTTCTCCCAGGACCGGGTTGAAGGGCTTGTAGCGGTTCCTCCAGGAGGCCCAGGCGTAACCGGAGATGGAGAACGCTGCCATGTAAACCTGGACGAAAAGCACTGCTTTCAATCATCAGCTGATTTAACGGTACTGGTAGCACTTTGTAATTAAAAAAAGAAACAATATTTCATATTTATCATTTAACGGAAAGGTAAGAAATACAAATTGGCGAATAGTTAAATTTCCTAATTTTGTACACTATTTAATCTTTGATTAAACACATGTTAATGGCCTCTAAAGTATCACTATCTTCTAACAGTTAATGTGATTTGTTTGCCTGAGTCATTTGTCATTTCAATACATTTCTCAAACTTGCTGGAAACACACTAGCCTATTCAGGGAAGTTTATGTACTGATTGATTGGTGATCGGTATTACTAAGCTACTGTAAAACTACAATGGCAGCACAATTTTCATTACATATTGGCACGTAACACCTTTCCTGCAGGTTAAAATGTAGTATAAGGACATTGAGGCTTACACTTGACCAACCTCAATGTGGAAAATATGCAAAAATGAGGAACAAAATCAATGTGGTCAAATACTTTGTAACTGGTCTGCTTTTAGGTTAAGGACAGAAGAATATATCACCCTTGGTACCAGCTAATATCCCAAGTTTACTGTACTTTCTTATTGTGTTTCTATGTTCAGGCCCCAAGGAAGACTAGAGGTGCATCCATGTGCTTTTAGGGATCCTTAAAGAAATCATAAACATAATGGGGATGGCAATACAATTAAGAGTAATTTAAGACCAAACCAAATCTGTGTAAAGCCTGACATCTAGTGGTAAAAAGCATGCGACTGAAACGCATCTGGTCTTAGCTGATCTTTGGTGCACAGATTTGGGTTTGGTGTTTAGTTACCTCTTTAAACTGATGAACTAAGGCCTATTCCACACGTACAAAACACAACTTTCTCTCTGCGTTTTGGCCTTTAGTCCACATGATAACGGTGTTTTAGGTCACTGAAAACGAAGGTATTGGAAAACGGCAGTGGTAAACAAAACATCCTTCTGCTAAACGTTGATGGGAAATGAGGTGGAGCGTTCAGTTTCCTGCCAGGCAACCAAAGCAGCGCCGACTTGTCCTCTTGAGACGTGAGCGTGGATCTGATCTGACTTGTCCTCTTGTGAGACGTGAGCGTGGATCTGATCTGACTTGTCCCCTTGTGAGACGTCAACTTCAACTATTTTACACTCTTTGCACCGGAGAGCGTGGAATCTGCACCCTGCCACATGTTCGGAGAGATGTTCTAAAACGCTGTTGATGTGGACAGGATTTTTATTTTTATTTTTTTACAGAGGAGCAAAAACACCGTTTCTAAAATAGCCTGTGAACACGTAGCCTGGTAAAGCATCCTGATCATGTGACCTCACATTGTGTTTGGTTCCGCGGCTCAGTCTGGCCTCCAGCAAGTAGTCCCGCCCATTGAAATCCCTGTGGATGGCTGGAAGTCCATACGTAGAGTCAAACAGGATGTGAGGTCACATGATCAGGATAGTGTCCGTGTGGACTAGGCCTAAAACTATGACACGTCGACCCCATATCCCGACAGTGAGGGTCTGAATAAGCCGATGGGGACGGCCTTGCTTACCATCCTCTGGTAGGGGTCGTCGGTGCGGTTGGCGATTTCCAGCAGCTCAGGGTACTCCAGCTCCTCGCTCATCCTCTGCAGCAGAGACAGCGGCTCGTTCAGAGCGGCGGGCATGGAGACGCGCGACAGGTCCTTACCGATGTTGTTATACAAGATGGTCATGATGCCGATGTGGCTGTTGTCTGCTCCGTGGGCGGGCAGCACGGTGCGACGGCCTGCAGCAGGCAAACGGAGAGATCAAACTGAATATCATCATCTAATGGAATTACGATTATTAATCCAATTCAATATAGCACAGAGCAGCCCAGAGGGAAGGTGATGGTTGCAGGTCGAGAGGCTGACGTGCCCAGGAGACAGACAGGCCCTGGACATTCTGCTCTCATACATCAGTTTATAGCAGAGCGGAGGCGTTACCAGTGTCGGCGGGGCGGGGCTTGTCCGGAGCGCTGGACAAACTGTCCCGGTACTTCAGGGTGGCAGAGGCTGAGGAGGGACAGGAGTCAGTCAGTCAGTCACGTTTACCCCATTCATAAATTATGTACCAAAATCCACCCAAAGATCGCATGCGGGAATGTGGCCGGTTAAGCCGTGAGATTTTTTCCTAATAATAATCTTATCATTCAAGCGAGCACAATGGCCATTTGGTGTCCTTTGCTCATTTATGCCAGGCAAATGGGCCTCAAACCAATTAAAACTAAAAGCATTGAATCCAATGCTTTTAATTGGTGTTGAACGTTGGATAATTTGAGAAGTACATGTACTAATGTCAAAATTAACATTCCTCATTGCTAAAAAGTATTTAGCAGTTCATGCACTATGTGTAGCCTACATACATGCCTTACAAATGATTTGTATGTCTTCTAAGATGTAGGTATATTATAATGTACTAGTGCAGTGCCCGTTCCCCCCATGCACCACCCCGTGGGCGCTTCCCACGGCACTGCGCTCCGTCAGGTCCCCCTAAGCACACTCCCCAAGTTTGAAGTTGATCCAACAAACGGTTCTCGAGATATGCGAAGGACAGACATACAGAAGTCGATCGGACGGACAGTCCTGGAGATACGTGAAAGCTGTGATCGTATTGGTTGAATTGCGCAAAAATTTACCACTGGAATTCCTCGGGTTCCCAGCAACGCACCCGCCAAGTTTGAAGTCGACCGGACGAATGGTTCTCAAGATAACCCGCTTTTTGTTGCCAGTAGATGGCGCTATGTACAATTGCAAGAAATTCAGCACTGCACTATGCAGAGTTCCCAGCAGCACACTCCCCAAGTTTGAAGTCAATCGGATGAACGGTTCTCAAGATAAACCGCTTTTTGTGTTGCCAGTTGGTGGCGCTGTGCCGAATTGCACGAAATTTAGCTTTAGAATTTGTTGTCCGGTTGTTGATATCTCAGCAATAATGTGGCTATCCTTGCAGCTAAGCTACGGAGGGAATATTGTTTCTGTGCTGTCTGGCACAGAATCAGATGCCATGCAACTATACAGCAGGAGCTCATAGAACATTGAACTGACTGGAGGGAAGGGGCTTGAAGGACTACATCGCTTGGCGGAAGAAGGATTATTTGTTATCAATATTGCATTTTGTTGTTGTTGCTCAAACCTTAGCAGGTTACTGTTTTATAAAAGCTATAAGCCCCGTCAGGCTGTGATTTAGTGATTTAACAACAGCTAACATGTGTCTAAGGCACGCCGCTTAGACACGTCTTAGCTGTTGTAAAATCAGTTATTGCTTAAGAATATTTGAGAGGTAAAGAAAGGAATCTACCTCTCAGTCCTATATTTATTCACATTATTTACACTACTAATGATTATGTGATTATGTAATATATGTAACTCAAATATAATACAATAATATATACTAAGAATTTATATATATATATATATATATATATATATATATATCCAAATGTGACCAGCTTAGTTTGGGGACCGAGTGACGTACTTCCTCCTCCTTTGCGGGCTATTCAAGAGGTTAATTGTCAGCTGTCGCAAGTAGCTTTTATTTGCAGATATGTGACAGTCTATGTGTAAAGTTTCATATTAAAATGTGCATGATAAAAGATCCAAATACCTTATGAAAGTGCTTTTGATAAGAGAAAGTAGCAATGAGCCGCTTGGGCGACGGCACCACAGAAGAAGGATATACCATGAAGAAGAAAGGCCCTGCAAAACTAAAAGTGGTTGGGTTTGGCATCGGTGACGCTATATATGTGTGTGTGTGACAATTATTATAATAGTATTAGTATAGTATAGTAATTTTGGAAAATATCGGCCAACCCTAGTCCAATGCTATCCGTGACAAAGTGACAGTGTTGATGTTAACAGAGAGTAGGCGTGGCATTGTATTGATGTTGATAGAGTAGGCGTGGCCTTGTGTTGATGTTAAAGGTCCCATTCTGTGCAAAAGCTGTTTTTACTTGTAAATGCATATATACTGCCATCAGCCCTCCCTGTAATGAGTGGTCACAACCTCAGAACTGCCAGAGTTGGATTTGTCCCTATCCAGCTTCCCCCTGCAGTCTCTTCAAGCCACGCCCCTTACACTCTGTTCCCCCAGACGGGTTAATGTGACGTCACGCGGGTCCTTAAGCATACTGCGCGCGGTCTCTCTCACACAAGCTACCTGCGCCATTTTGTCTATAGCCACAAAATTAACACTTCTAGCTGGAGCGACGCCAACTGTACGTGATCCAGCAACTGCGGAGGTGCATTCGGTAAGTCTAGGCATTTTGAGATGTCCTCTTTAGCGTAGCAACCATTAAGTTAGCGATAGCTCGTTGCTAACGTTAGTTGTGGACACAACCTACAGTAGCGTGCTGGTCCACGGACGCTAATCTGATTGGCCGCTGGGAGCCTGGGGCGGGCTCTCCCTCAGCAGCCAATGGGAACTGTTAGTTCTGAATATATTATAGAAACAGACCATTCTTGGGAAGCGACGAGATGAGGAAGTGACAACTCCGTCAGAACGAACGGGGTTGCTATATTTTCGACAAATTAATCCAGAATCATGTTTTATGGACCAGAGACACACGTTTTTAAGAGGTTACAGCTGCACGAATTGGGACCTTTAACAGATTGTAGGCGTGGCCTTGTGTTGATGCTGACAGAGAGTAGGCGTGGCCTTGTGTTGATGTTGATACGTGGCTTTGTGTTGATGTTGATAGAGTAGGCGTGGCTTTGTGTTGATGTTAACAGAGAGTAGGCGTGGCCTTGTGTTGATGTTGATAGAGTAGGCGTGGCTTTGTGTTGATGTTGATAGAGTAGGCGTGGCTTTGTGTTGATGTTAACAGAGAGTAGGCGTGGCCTTGTGTTGATGTTGATAGAGTAGGCGTGGCTTTGTGTTGATGTTAACAGAGTAGGCGTGGCTTTGTGTTGATGTTGAGAGTAGGCATGGCCTAGTGTTGACAGAGTAGGCGTGGCCTTGTGTTGATGCCGATCTGGGGAGAGCCGAAACTGGCTCCATGCTTCCTCCGAGACATGGGCAGTTAGCCAGCCGCTTCTTTTCACCTGACAGAGGAAGCTTCACTGGTAGGACATAGCACGTGGGAGGTTCACGCTATTCCAACCAGTTCCCCTTCCTCTGAACAGGCGCCCTTAACGACCAGAGGAACCACATTAGCAACCAGGATATTGCATGTTTTGGTGAAGGCGGTTCCTATATGAAGGAAACCCCTGGGAGGCATGGGGAGAACATGCAAACTCCACACAGAAAGGCCCCACCCGGGTGGTGGGCACTCGAGGACATGCGGACAGGCACGCATTCCTTCAGCGCTCACAGCGTCCCAGGTGGGAATCGAACCCAGGACCTTCGAGCTGTGAGGCGACAGCGCTTACCACTGCACCACCGTACCCCCCGCCTTGTGTTGATGTTGACAGAGAGTAGGCGTGGCATTGTGTTGTTGACAGAGAGTAGGCGTGGCATTGTGTCGATGCTGACAGAGTAGGCGTGGCATTGTGTTGATGTTGACAGAGAGTAGGCGTGGCATTGTGTCGATGCTGACAGAGTAGGCGTGGCATTGTGTTGATGTTGACAGAGAGTAGGCGTGGCATTGTGTTGATGTTGACAGAGTAGGCGTGGCATTGTGTTGTTGACAGAGAGTAGGCGTGGCATTGTGTCGATGCTGACAGAGTAGGCGTGGCATTGTGTTGATGTTGACAGAGAGTAGGCGTGGCATTGTGTTGATGTTGACAGAGAGTAGGCGTGGCATTGTGTCGATGTTGACAGAGAGTAGGCGTGGCCTTGTGTTGATGTTGACAGAGAGTAGGCGTGGCATTGTGTTGTTGACAGAGAGTAGGCATGGCATTGTGTTGATGTTGACAGAGAGTAGGCGTGGCATTGTGTTGGTGTTGACAGAGAGTAGGCGTGGCATTGTGTTGTTGACAGAGAGTAGGCATGGCATTGTGTTGATGTTGACAGAGAGTAGGCGTGGCATTGTGTTGGTGTTGACAGAGAGTAGGCGTGGCATTGTGTTGTTGACAGAGAGTAGGCATGGCATTGTGTTGATGTTGACAGAGAGTAGGCGTGGCATTGTGTTGGTGTTGACAGAGAGTAGGCGTGGCATTGTGTTGTTGACAGAGAGTAGGCGTGGCATTGTGTTGGTGTTGACAGAGAGTAGGCGTGGCATTGTGTCGATGTTGACAGAGAGTAGGCGTGGCATTGTGTTGGTGTTGACAGAGAGTAGGCGTGGCATTGTGTTGATGTTGACAGAGAGTAGGCGTGGCATTGTGTTGTTGACAGAGAGTAGGCGTGGCATTGTGTCGATGTTGACAGAGAGTAGGCGTGGCATTGTGTTGTTGACAGAGAGTAGGCGTGGCATTGTGTCGATGTTGACAGAGAGTAGGCGTGGCATTGTGTTGTTGACAGAGAGTAGGCGTGGCATTGTGTCGATGTTGACAGAGAGTAGGCGTGGCCTTGTGTTGATGTTGACAGAGAGTAGGCGTGGCATTGTGTTGGTGTTGACAGAGAGTAGGCGTGGCATTGTGTTGTTGACAGAGAGTAGGCGTGGCATTGTGTTGTTGACAGAGAGTAGGCGTGGCATTGTGTTGTTGACAGAGAGTAGGCATGGCATTGTGTTGATGTTGACAGAGAGTAGGCGTGGCATTGTGTTGGTGTTGACAGAGAGTAGGCGTGGCATTGTGTTGGTGTTGACAGAGAGTAGGCGTGGCCTTGTGTTGTTGACAGAGAGTAGGCGTGGCATTGTGTTGGTGTTGACAGAGAGTAGGCGTGGCATTGTGTCGATGTTGACAGAGAGTAGGCGTGGCATTGTGTTGGTGTTGACAGAGAGTAGGCGTGGCTTTGTGTTGTTGACAGAGAGTAGGCGTGGCATTGTGTTGGTGTTGACAGAGAGTAGGCGTGGCATTGTGTCGATGTTGACAGAGAGTAGGCGTGGCCTTGTGTTGATGTTGACAGAGAGTAGGCGTGGCCTTGTGTTGGTGTTGACAGAGAGTAGGCGTGGCCTTGTGTTGATGTTGACAGAGAGTAGGCGTGGCTCCTCACTTGTGACGTTAAAGCGTGCCCGCTCACCGTGTCCCTCGTCGGGCTCAGAGGTGCTGGTGGTCGTGATGTCACTCAGGCCGGACTCGTCCGACGCCTCAGCTTCTGACGAGCTCTCGCACACGATCACCTCGTTAGCGTCAAAATACTCCGCCATGGAGTCGGCCACCGAGGGCGCACGGCGGGTGTGACTCAGAGAGGGCGTCGTCTGTCAGGGAAAGGAGGGGGTGGGGGTCAGAGGAGAGGGAGATCTGTGGTTCATATTTCACTTTTCAATCTGCACACCAATAACACAACTTTAGACTGCATGCAGTGGGTAAGAGTGGGAAGCTAAGCAGGGTGCCATGTAGGGTGCAGTGGTCGGGGTGGCCAGGAGGGGGGGAACTTTCAAACCAGAGAGCCGTGTTCACGTCCCGGCATGTTCAAAGTGGACATTTCAACCCCAAGTCAGAAGTTGGGTTTCCATCCAAGTGTATCACAAATTTGAACTGAATTTTTTGAAAATCGGCAAAAGAAAGTGCAAAATGATATTAGGAGTTGGTGGGCAGTCACTTGTGCTGTCTGCCTGCTGATTCAAACCTGATACTGTACGTGCTAGTGACAGAGCTGTATGAAAAACATCTATTCAAAAGTTGTTGTTTTTTTATCGACAATGCTACACCATGAAATGGCCCCACTCTTCAATTCGGCACACATAAGGTTTAACCCATCGATACCCGATGCAGCATTTGTGTGTGTATCCCTTTAAGACCGCGAACCGCATGACACGGTTCGCAGTACTTGATGAATCTGTCAAGCTGAACAGAGCAGATCATACCAGACAGGAAGTCAAGGCATAGATAGAGAATCCGGCCAACTGTCAAATAAAACTAATTTCAAAATAAAATACTGATTAATGATGGTGTTGTTTGTCCTGTATCTGAAGTGGGGTTTCAGGTGGTCATCCGGCACAACAGAGGGGTATGTACAGAGAGAGAGGGGTATGTACAGAGAGAAAGAAAGAGGGGTAGGTACAGAGATAGAGAGGGGTAGGTACAGAGAGAGAGGGGTAGGTACAGAGAGAGACAGAGAGGTAGGTACAGAGAGAGAGAAAGAGGGGTATGTACAGAGAGAAAGAGAGGTACAGAGAGAGAGGGGTAGGTACAGAGAGCGAGAGGGGTAGGTACAGAGAAAGAGAGAGAGAGAGGTAGGTACAGAGAGAGAGAGGTAGGTACAGAGAGAGAGAAAGAGGGGTATGTACACAGAGAGAGAGAGAGGTAGGTACAGAGAGAGAGAGGTAGGTACAGAGAGAGAGGTAGGTACAGAGAGAGAGAGGGGTAGGTACAGAGAGAGAGAGGTACAGAGAGAGAGAGAGAGAGAAAGAGGGGTACAGTATGTACAGAGAGAGAGACCAAACAAAAGACGAGCAGAGTCGCTTGATGCCCTTCTTGTGTGGACAGCCAGGTGTCTGCTCGTAGCATGTTTTGGGGTGGCTGTAGCTCAGGAGGTAGAGCGGGTCGGCCAATGACGCAAGGGTTGGCGGTTCGATCCCCGCTCCCTCCCAGCTGCTGTCGTTGTGTCCTTGGGCAAGACACTTAACCCTCCTTGCTCCCGATGGTGTGTAGGCACCCTGCGTGGCAGCCTGCCGCCATCGGTGTATGAATGGGTGAATGTAAACTATCTACTGATTGTAAAGCGCTTTGGATAAAAGCGCTATATAAATGCAGGCCATTTACCATTTTTACCATGTTTTCACATGTTTTCACATATGAAATGTAGCATGTTTTCACATGTTTCACATGTGAAATTGCATATGTGAAAAATCACATCTGATCACATGTGATTTTGCACGTGATCACATGTGACCACATGTGACCTTGCAGATGTGAAGTTAGTTCATGTGGTTTTTCTGTAAGGGACAGAAATATTATACTAACATCCAACAGCAGGTCCAAGATACACCTCCCTCTCACCAACACACATCCAACAGCAGGTCTAAGATACACCTCCCTCTCACCTCAACACACATCCAACAGCAGGTCCAAGATACACCTCCCTCTCACCAACACACATCCAACAGCAGGTCCAAGATACACCTCCCTCTCACCAACACACATCCAACAGCAGGTCCAAGATACACCTCCCTCTCACCAACACACATCTAACAACAGGTCTAAGATACACCTCCCTCTCACCAACACACATCCAACAGCAGGTCCAAGATACACCTCCCTCTCACCTCAACACACATCCAACAGCAGGTCCAAGATACACCTCCCTCTCACCAACACACATCCAACAGCAGGTCTAAGATACACCTCCCTCTCACCAACACACATCCAACAGCAGGTCTAAGATACACCTCCCTCTCACCTCAACACACATCTAACAGCAGGTCTAAGATACACCTCCCTCTCACCTCAACACACATCCAACAGCAGGTCCAAGATACACCTCCCTCTCACCTCAACACACATCCAACAGCAGGTCTAAGATACACCTCCCTCTCACCAACACACATCCAACAGCAGGTCCAAGATACACCTCCCTCTCACCTCAACACATCCAACAGCAGGTCTAAGATACACCTCCCTCTCACCTCAACACACATCTAACAGCAGGTCCAAGATACACCTCCCTCTCACCAACACACATCCAACAGCAGGTCTAAGATACACCTCCCTCTCACCAACACACATCCAACAGCAGGTCCAAGATACACCTCCCTCTCACCTCAACACACATCCAACAGCAGGTCTAAGATACACCTCCCTCTCACCTCAACACACATCCAACAGCAGGTCTAAGATACACCTCCCTCTCACCTCAACACACATCTAACAGCAGGTCTAAGATACACCTCCCTCTCACCTCAACACACATCTAACAGCAGGTCCAAGATACACCTCCCTCTCACCTCAACACACATCCAACAGCAGGTCCAAGATACACCTCCCTCTCACCAACACACATCTAACAGCAGGTCCAAGATACACCTCCCTCTCACCAACACACATCCAACAGCAGGTCTAAGATACACCTCCCTCTCACCTCAACACACATCCAACAGCAGGTCCAAGATACACCTCCCTCTCACCTCAACACACATCCAACAGCAGGTCCAAGATACACCTCCCTCTCACCTCAACACACATCCAACAGCAGGTCCAAGATACACCTCCCTCTCACCTCAACACACATCCAACAGCAGGTCCAAGATACACCTCCCTCTCACCTCAACACACATCCAACAGCAGGTCCAAGATACACCTCCCTCTCACCTCAACACACATCCAACAGCAGGTCCAAGATACACCTCCCTCTCACCTCAACACACATCCAACAGCAGGTCTAAGATACACCTCCCTCTCACCTCAACACACATCTAACAGCAGGTCCAAGATACACCTCCCTCTCACCTCAACACACATCCAACAGCAGGTCCAAGATACACCTCCCTCTCACCAACACACATCCAACAGCAAGTCTAAGATACACCTCCCTCTCACCTCAACACACATCCAACAGCAGGTCCAAGATACACCTCCCTCTCACCAACACACATCCAACAGCAGGTCCAAGATACACCTCCCTCTCACCTCAACACACATCCAACAGCAAGTCTAAGATACACCTCCCTCTCACCAACACACATCCAACAGCAAGTCTAAGATACACCTCCCTCTCACCAACACACATCCAACAGCAGGTCCAAGATACACCTCCCTCTCACCAACACACATCCAACAGCAGGTCCAAGATACACCTCCCTCTCACCTCAACACACATCCAACAGCAGGTCCAAGATACACCTCCCTCTCACCAACACACATCCAACAGCAGGTCCAAGATACACCTCCCTCTCACCAACACACATCCAACAGCAGGTCTAAGATACACCTCCCTCTCACCAACACACATCCAACAGCAGGTCTAAGATACACCTCCCTCTCACCTCAACACACATCCAACAGCAAGTCTAAGATACACCTCCCTCTCACCAACACACATCCAACAGCAGGTCTAAGATACACCTCCCTCTCACCTCAACACACATCCAACAGCAAGTCTAAGATACACCTCCCTCTCACCAACACACATCCAACAGCAGGTCTAAGATACACCTCCCTCTCACCTCAACACACATCCAACAGCAAGTCTAAGATACACCTCCCTCTCACCAACACACATCCAACAGCAGGTCTAAGATACACCTCCCTCTCACCAACACACATCTAACAGCAGGTCTAAGATACACCTCCCTCTCACCAACACACATCCAACAGCAGGTCTAAGATACACCTCCCTCTCACCTCAACACACATCCAACAGCAGGTCTAAGATACACCTCCCTCTCACCTCAACACACATCCAACAGCAGGTCCAAGATACACCTCCCTCTCACCAACACACATCCAACAGCAGGTCTAAGATACACCTCCCTCTCACCAACACACATCCAACAGCAGGTCTAAGATACACCTCCCTCTCACCTCAACACACATCTAACAGCAGGTCCAAGATACACCTCCCTCTCACCTCAACACACATCCAACAGCAGGTCCAAGATACACCTCCCTCTCACCTCAACACACATCCAACAGCAGGTCTAAGATACACCTCCCTCTCACCTCAACACACATCCAACAGCAGGTCTAAGATACACCTCCCTCTCACCAACACACATCTAACAGCAGGTCTAAGATACACCTCCCTCTCACCTCAACACACATCCAACAGCAGGTCTAAGATACACCTCCCTCTCACCTCAACACACATCCAACAGCAGGTCCAAGATACACCTCCCTCTCACCTCAACACACATCCAACAGCAGGTCCAAGATACACCTCCCTCTCACCAACACACATCCAACAGCAGGTCCAAGATACACCTCCCTCTCACCTCAACACACATCCAACAGCAAGTCTAAGATACACCTCCCTCTCACCAACACACATCCAACAGCAAGTCTAAGATACACCTCCCTCTCACCAACACATCCCCTCTCACCTCAACACACATCCAACAGCAGGTCCAAGATACACCTCCCTCTCACCAACACATCCCCTCTCACCTCAACGCACATCCAACAGCAGGTCCAAGATACCCCTCCCTCTCACCAACACACATCTAACAGCAGGTCCAAGATACACCTCCCTCTCACCAACACACATCCAACAGCAGGTCCAAGATACACCTCCCTCTCACCAACACACATCCAACAGCAGGTCCAAGATACACCTCCCTCTCACCAACACACATCTAACAACAGGTCTAAGATACACCTCCCTCTCACCAACACACATCCAACAGCAGGTCCAAGATACACCTCCCTCTCACCTCAACACACATCCAACAGCAGGTCCAAGATACACCTCCCTCTCACCAACACACATCCAACAGCAGGTCCAAGATACACCTCCCTCTCACCAACACACATCTAACAACAGGTCTAAGATACACCTCCCTCTCACCAACACACATCCAACAGCAGGTCCAAGATACACCTCCCTCTCACCTCAACACACATCCAACAGCAGGTCCAAGATACACCTCCCTCTCACCAACACACATCCAACAGCAAGTCTAAGATACACCTCCCTCTCACCTCAACACACATCCAACAACAGGTCTAAGATACACCTCCCTCTCACCTCAACACACATCCAACAGCAGGTCTAAGATACACCTCCCTCTCACCAACACACATCCAACAGCAGGTCTAAGATACACCTCCCTCTCACCAACACACATCCAACAGCAAGTCTAAGATACACCTCCCTCTCACCTCAACACACATCCAACAACAGGTCTAAGATACACCTCCCTCTCACCTCAACACACATCCAACAGCAGGTCTAAGATACACCTCCCTCTCACCAACACACATCCAACAGCAGGTCTAAGATACACCTCCCTCTCACCTCAACACACATCCAACAGCAGGTCCAAGATACACCTCCCTCTCACCTCAACACACATCCAACAGCAGGTCTAAGATACACCTCCCTCTCACCAACACACATCCAACAGCAGGTCTAAGATACACCTCCCTCTCACCTCAACACATCCAACAGCAGGTCTAAGATACACCTCCCTCTCACCTCAACACACATCCAACAGCAGGTCTAAGATACACCTCCCTCTCACCAACACACATCCAACAGCAGGTCTAAGATACACCTCCCTCTCACCTCAACACATCCAACAGCAGGTCCAAGATACACCTCCCTCTCACCTCAACACAGAGAAATGGTTTCAAATAACTATTTGGCTGATAGCCGATGCGGTTTATTTTTGTTGTTGGTGATTTATTCCCCTTTTGTGAAATCGTCATTATAAATAATAACTGAAGCATCTTTCAGCCCTTCATCACACCATCTTTGAATGAGCACAAATTCAATCATACAAAGTAAACAAGCTTTACCTGCTTTCTACACAACAACCTGCTTTACCTGCTTTCTACACAACTACCTAATTTACCTGCTTTCTACACAACTACCTGCTTTACACACAACTACCTGCTTTCTACACAACTACCTGCTTTCTACACAACTACCTGCTTTACCTGCTTTCTACACAACTACCTGCTTTCTACACAATTATCTTATCTGCTTTCTACACAACTACCTGCTTTACCTGCTTTCTACACAACTACCTGCTTTACACACAACTACCTGCTTTCTACACAACTACCTGCTTTCTACACAACTACCTGCTTTCTACACAATTATCTTATCTGCTTTCTACACAACTACCTGCTTTCTACACAACTACCTGCTTTCTACACAACTACCTGCTTTCTACACAATTATCTTATCTGCTTTCTACACAACTACCTGCTTTCTACACAATTATCTTATCTGCTTTCTACACAACTACCTGCTTTCTACACAATTATCTGCTTTACCTGCTTTACACAACTACCTGCGCACAACAGATAAACATGGGACACTGCCATCAGTGAACGTCAGCTGCCTGGGTTAAGGCTGCTATAGACCAAAGGGTGGAGCAAGACACAGCTGTCTGGGTTAGGGCTGCTATAGACCAAAGCACAGCTGTCTGGGTTAGGGCTGCTATAGACCAAAGAACAGCTGTCTGGGTTAGGACTGCTATAGACCAAAGACACAGCTGTCTGGGTTAGGACTGCTATAGACCAAAGACACAGCTGTCTGGGTTAGGACTGCTATAGACCAAAGCACAGCTGTCTGGGTTAGGACTGCTATAGACCAAAGACACAGCTGTCTGGGTTAGGGCTGCTATAGACCAAATAACAGCTGTCTGGGTTAGGACTGCTATAGACCAAAGACACAGCTGTCTGGGTTAGGGCTGCTATAGACCAAAGACACAGCTGTCTGGGTTAGGGCTGCTATAGACCAAAGCACAGCTGTCTGGGTTAGGGCTGCTATAGACCAAAGAACAGCTGTCTGGGTTAGGACTGCTATAGACCAAAGAACAGCTGTCTGGGTTAGGACTGCTATAGACCAAAGACACAGCTGTCTGGGTTAGGACTGCTATAGACCAAAGACACAGCTGTCTGGGTTAGGACTGCTATAGACCAAAGACACAGCTGTCTGGGTTAGGACTGCTATAGACCAAAGAACAGCTGTCTGGGTTAGGACTGCTATAGACCAAAGAACAGCTGTCTGGGTTAGGACTGCTATAGACCAAAGACACAGCTGTCTGGGTTAGGACTGCTATAGACCAAAGACACAGCTGTCTGGGTTAGGACTGCTATAGACCAAAGACACAGCTGTCTGGGTTAGGGCTGCTATAGACCAAAGACACAGCTGTCTGGGTTAGGGCTGCTATAGACCAAAGACACAGCTGTCTGGGTTAGGACTGCTATAGACCAAAGAACAGCTGCCTGGGTTAGGACTGCTATAGACCAAAGGGTGGACCAAAGCACAGCTGTCTGGGTTAGGGCTGCTATAGACCAAAGACACAGCTGTCTGGGTTAGAGCTGCTATAGACCAAAGCACAGCTGCCTGGGTTAGGGCTGCTATAGACCAAAGACACAGCTGTCTGGGTTAGGGCTGCTATAGACCAAAGACACAGCTGTCTGGGTTAGGGCTGCTATAGACCAAAGACACAGCTGTCTGGGTTAGGGCTGCTATAGACCAAAGCACAGCTGTCTGGGTTAGTGCTGCTATAGACCAAAGCACAGCTGTCTGGGTTAGTGCTGCTATAGACCAAAGTGGAGTGGACGTCACAGGGTCACGTCGCTGCATCACGGTAACAGAAGATCTGAGGAAACAAGTGAAACCGAAACTAGAGAGATCCCAGGAATAGGGAAAAAGACGTCTTGTGCCACATGACGCTGGGCTTTCCCATTAGGAATATGATGATGTAGATATATAGATAGTAGACTCTACTGTATGTGTGCTAATTGAAAAACAGCTTTAGACTGTTGAAGGCACCACAGCGCCTCCCTCTGCCTGTGATGTGCTGTTTGTATGTGTGCGCTCCTGTCAGCAGTTTGGAACGTTTAGATTTGGGGTTTCGGGTTGGGCGTCAAACGGCACATTACAGTTGGGCTTTCGGGTTCGGGCCTGAACGTCGCGGGCTTGGGCTTAATGTCTAGGGCCGTACAGACCTCTATACAACACATAGAGACACACATATACAGACACACACATACACAGGCAGACACACACATACACAGGCAGACACACACTTGGATTGTGTACCTGGTCCTGGCGGACAGTGCAGAAGGATTCCTCAGTGGAGTCAGAGGACAGGGAGAGTGAGTGCACTTTGGTCAGACGAGACTGCACATCAAGCTACACACACAGGTACGCATGCACACACACACACACACACACACAGGCACACACACACCAGCCACACGGACACACAGAGAGAAAGTTAGCTTATCAGAATAGAGTGCAGAGTCAGACTGCAGGACGTTCACACTGAGCAGACTGGTTGATGGGTCTCTGTAAAGATGCACGAGAAATTATCGTAATGGTAAATGTATTTATTTCCCCTTACATGTCCTTATCCCCTGCCAAGCTGTCCCGGTCGTTGCTCCACCCCCTCTGACGATCTGAGGAGAGTTGTAGACTAGCACATGCTTCCTCCATATTATGTGCAGTCGCCAGCTGCTTCTTTTCACCTGACAGTGAGGTTTCACCGGCAGGACGTAGCACGTGGGAGGATCACGCTATTCCCCTCGGTTTCCCTCCACCCCCCCAACAGGCACTGCGACCGACCAGAGGAGGGGCTAGTGCAGCGGCCAGGACTCATAGCCTTAATCCGGCTTCACACCTGCAGACACGGCTACACACACACACACCTGTATGGACGCGCCACCAAACCGGTTGCGACGCGGGGCTCGAACCTGCGACCCTCGTGTTGGTAAGCAGGGAATCTACTGCGGTAATCGGCCGGTAATGGGAAATAGATGCTATATTATCAATATAGGCACCATTATAGCTGGTAAATATTGTCTATAATAATAATAATATCTATACAAAATGAGTTGTTTACAAGGGGAAATCCTGTGGATACCTTTAAGCATGAAATGCCATAGGGCTTTGTATTGTGTTATATCTGTAGACTAAGCAGCCATAGGCTTTCGCTTCTATAACACCTTTATTTTTGTATTTACTACTACTAACCTGTATTTAATACGCTGACATGTCTGATTTGACACATAATAATTTGGATTCTGAGACAAAATGCTTTATCAAAGCCAAGGTATGTTGCAGAGTTTTGATGGACTTTAGTAGACAAACTAAAGTAACATTTGAAGAGTCACAAGTGTTCTTCTTCGGTGGTCCGTACGCACGGCGCTAAAGTAGGAAACATTACGGAACGCACTGTATTTATTGAAGCCGTGCGTGGGGAGTGAGGACCACACACCTGTCCATGATAGCTAGGTTTGTTTTTCTCTTGTGGGGGAGGGGGTCCTGTGGGGAGGGGGGATATGTCTGTATGTTTGAATGCATCTGTATATGTACCGGTATGTATCGTATATGTTTTTTTTTATGTATGTGGCTTTTGTAGTTCTTTTATGTTAAGTTGGAAAATCTATAATAAAAAAATGTATCAAAAAAAGAACCGTAGAATATTACGTCATCCATCTTTGCTCACTACATCTTGGCCTTTCTTACACTGAGGTGTGCATAAACAGGTAAAAGTTAAAGTTACGTTATTAAAAAAAAAAGAAGAAGCTCATAGTACTTAGTTTAAAATACAATTTTTTTTAGATTATCGTTAAGCAGGTAATTATCGGTTACCTTAGGTATCGGCCATAAGATGCAGGTAATTATCAGTTATCGGTGTCTGCATTGGCTGAAAAAAATCCATATGGTCCATCCCTAATCAGTCAGAATGGAGACTTATCTATGTAGGACATCTATAGGTCTGCAGCTACAAGGTTCAACAGGAAAATCCCGTATTTTTGCTTCCCTGGTGTCACCTTTCATAACGTCTCAGTAGAAGACGTCAGATCCACCACAGCTGTGGATGCAACAGTCACGTACAACACAGAATGTTTATAATGAGAACCAGCAGCTTTATAGAAGCTCACAGAGAGGCTTGAATGTGTCAACACTTCTCAACTGTGCTGTTACAGCTATTTGCCAATTGTGTCTGTAGGAACGTCTGACCAAGCCGGAAGTACCGCTGCCGGGAAACGAACCTGGGTCTCCGTGGTGGTATGAGAGTGATCTTACGTCCAACACTACACAGACGCCCCAAATTCACAAACTGTCAAGGATTTCAAGGACGCGTGTGAACCCTGACCCCAGAGCCAAAGAGGGTAAACCAAGACAAGAGTGTGTGTGAACCCTGACCCCAGAGTCAAAGAGGGTAAACCAAGACAAGAGCGGGTGTGAACCCTGACCCCAGAGTCAAAGAGGGTAAACCAAGACAAGAGCGGGTGGGAACCCTGACCCCATCAAAGAGAATAAACCAAGACAAGAGCGGGTGTGAACCCTGACCCCAGAGTCAAAGAAGGTAAACCAAGACAAGAGCGGGTGGGAACCCTGACCCCAGAGTCAAAGAGGGTAAACCAAGACAAGAGCGGGTGTGAACCCTGACCCCAGAGTCAAAGAGGGTAAACCAAGACAAGAGCGGGTGGGAACCCTGACCCCAGAGTCAAAGAAGGTAAACCAAGACAAGAGCGCGTGGGAACCCTGACCCCAGAGTCAAAGAGGGTAAACCAAGACAAGAGCGGGTGGGAACCCTGACCCCAGAGTCAAAGAGGGTAAACCAAGACAAGAGCGGGTGGGAACCCTGACCCCAGAGTCAAAGAGGGTAAACCAAGACAAGAGCGCGTGGGAACCCTGACCCCAGAGTCAAAGAAGGTAAACCAAGACAAGAGCGCGTGGGAACCCTGACCCCAGAGTCAAAGAGGGTAAACCAAGACAAGAGCGGGTGGGAACCCTGACCCCAGAGTCAAAGAGGGTAAACCAAGACAAGAGCGCGTGGGAACCCTGACCCCAGAGTCAAAGAAGGTAAACCAAGACAAGGATGTGTGTGAACCCTGACCCCAGAGTCAAAGAGGGTAAACCAAGACAAGAGCGGGTGTGAACCCTGACCCCAGAGTCAAAGAGGGTAAACCAAGACAAGAGCGGGTGGGAACCCTGACCCCAGAGTCAAAGAGGGTAAACCAAGACAAGAGCGGGTGGGAACCCTGACCCCAGAGTCAAAGAAGGTAAACCAAGACAAGAGCGCGTGGGAACCCTGACCCCAGAGTCAAAGAAGGTAAACCAAGACAAGGATGTGTGTGAACCCTGACCCCAGAGTCAAAGAGGGTAAACCAAGACAAGGATGTGTGTGAACCCTGACCCCAGAGTCAAAGAGGGTAAAAGACAAGGACGTGTGTGAACCCTGACCCCAGAGTCAAAGAAGGTAAACCAAGACAAGGATGTGTGTGAACCCTGACCCCAGAGTCAAAGAAGGTAAACCAAGACAAGAGCGCATGGGAACCCTGACCCCAGAGTCAAAGAAGGTAAACCAAGACAAGAGCGCGTGGGAACCCTGACCCCAGAGTCAAAGAAGGTAAACCAAGACAAGGATGTGTGTGAACCCTGACCCCAGAGTCAAAGAAGGTAAACCAAGACAAGGACGTGTGGGAACCCTGACCCCAGAGTCAAAGAGGGTAAACCAAGACAAACTCATCCTAGCCGGGAGGAGATGTCACTCAGCCAGACAGGCTGCTCTCACACCATCAATCAGTTTCACTGTGTGTGTGTGTGTGTGTGTGTGTGTGTGTGTGTGTGTGTGTGTGTGTGTGTGTGTTCCCAGTCGCCTAGGAAACAAGCCCCGCCTACGATGACTGGCTGCTGTCCTCCTTGAGCCCCAAACAGCCCAAACCTGCTCCACAGTTTCACACACACACGTTTGACGCCACTGGTCCATGATTTTGTGAATGTACAATGTTTGTGTCCTTGTACGGTTTTCTTCTGTGTGGACATATTGTTAAAATGCGTGTACCTCAGACAGCGTGCTGCACAGTGTGGCGAGCTGTGTGTGTGTGCGCACACGCGTGTGCGTGTACCTCAGACAGCGTGCTGCACAGTGTGGCGAGCTGTGTGTGTGTGTGTGCGCACACGCGTGTGCGTGTACCTCAGACAGCGTGCTGCACAGTGTGGCGAGCTGTGTGTGTGTGTGTGCGCACACGCGTGTGCGTGTACCTCAGACAGCGTGCTGCACAGTGTGGCGAGCTGTGTGTGTGTGCGCACACGCGTGTGCGTGTACCTCAGACAGCGTGCTGCACAGTGTGGCGAGCTGTGTGTGTGTGCGCGCGCACACACGCGTGTGCATGTACCTCAGACAGCGTGCTGCACAGCGTGACAAGCTTTGTGTGTGTGTGCGTGTTCCTCAGACAACGAGCCCTGTGTGTGTGTGCGTGCATGTGTACCTCAGACAGCGTGCTGCACAGTGTAGCGAGCTGCGTGTGTGTGTGCGTGGTCCCCTTCACTGAGGCTGCCGTGTTAGATCGCCGCCCTGGCGGCGGGTACCAGTATAGGTCACAAGGCCCGTCTCCGCCATGTTAGTGGATGGGGAAATGAGCCAAACTAAAATCAAAGAACACGTCAGATATTTTTTTCCAAAAGGTGGTTTCTATTTTTTTTATTTTTTATTTTAGATAGTTCTCATCACGCTAATGCCTGTCCAAGTGGCCATTTTTCTGATCCGTTTGTTTTTAAGTAGTTATTTGACAATATAAAAAGGGATGATTGACAGCTGTGGCAGCCAGTCTCAAGCAGTCACTGGCTGGTCCCCTGCGTGCTGCGTTCAGGTGCTCCTCGGATATCGTATTTACCCATAGGACCAGACGCTGCTTGATGTGTGATAATGGGACCACAATAAAGAGGACATTGTTTCGAGAAAGGTGCGTGAGGAAGTAACGTTGGTTGGGGACTGAAGTGGTAAGTTCAGAAAATACGTGTTTTGTTACTCCAGCTAACGTTATTGGTTTTAACGGACGTACAAGGTAGCCGCCTATTCATAGCAATGCAGTAAAACAAGGTGCGTTAGCTTACAGTGCTAGCCTTTCATGGTCGGCAGAATGTTACTAACGACCGATAACGATAACGTTAGCTGGAATAACGCAATAGACATATTTTCAGAACTTACCAGGTTGTCCAACTGCCTGCGTATGCCAGGAAATGTGTTTCATAACGTTACAACTCCCGGGTATAAGATGGGGCCCACACAAGTTTTAGCACACAACCAGCCATTAGCTAATGCGTTAGCTTAGCCTTTTGAGACACTGGAGGTTTTATTTGGGGTAGGCTAAAGCATGAGAGTTTTATATGGATATCTCAGGGAAGTGCTCTGACTGTGGGGATGTTGTTCACAAGCTCCTCTCCTCATAGCTGTTGTAAGGATATAGAGAAGAGACCAGGCTAACGTTCGTTAACCCTAACCTCAGGCAGCGCCGGACTGACCTGCCCAGTAAACAACGTAGCCTCAAGCTTCAAGGTTAGATTTCATCTGTTAAACCAACATTCCCAAAAGGAAAAAAAAATTATAATGTTAATCAAAATGCCATGGAAACATTAGCTAATTAGCTAATCAACACAGAGATGCAAAGATCAGTTCATCGGATAATTTCTCCCATATGACAATGTTAAGTTCTATACATTTTTGTCTTGGCAAAAGTAACCATGTAGATTCCCACTATGAGGTCAGTTTATCAAAATGACGCCTGTACGGAAATCAGATTTTCGTTGTCTGAGATCAGGAGGAACCGACGGGGAGCCGTTCATCTCAGCTCCTAGCAGCCAGACTCTGAGCTGCCGAAGCTGGGCAACTTAAAGATGACAAGGGCTCAGCCCGCCGGCGGGCCCGCTAGGGGGGAAGAGGTTAAAGTGCCATACGTATATACACGGCTAGACAGCATTGAGTGTATATAAATACACTACGCACTGCCCGCAAAGCTAGCACCAGGAGCAGCTATATACAGTTATATACAGAATATATATATATACCGGTATATAGTTATATACAGCTATATACAGTACAGTCAATAAATTGTATTTATTGACTGTATATAAATACAGTCAATAAATACAATGCACACGGTCAACAAAGCTAGCACCATGCAGGAGCAGCTGCATTAAAGAAAAGGTCAGAGGGGCAGAGACCTCACACTGCAGAATCTAGTATAGTAGTTTCTGCCCGTTTTGGCTTCAAAAAGAATAGTGTGAGGAGGTGGAGTCACAGTCTCCACATTATTTTATCTCAGTGGTGTGCACACACGTGTGTGTGTGTGTGTGTGTGTGTGTGTGTGTGTGTGTGTGTGTGTGTGTGTGTGTGTGTGCGTGCGTGTGTGTGTACCTCAGACAGCGTGCTGCACAGCGTGGCCAGCTGCTGGGAGGTGTTGTGTCTCAGGTCGGGGCCGGTCCACACCTGCCTCAGACGCTCTCTCTCCAGGTTCAACACATCATGGATCGACTTCAGAGACGTGTGAACTAAACCACATTACACACTATATTAACAACACAACACATTACACACTATATTAACAACACAACACATTACACACTATATTAACAACACAACACATTACACACTATATTAACAACACAACACATTACACACTATATTAACAACACAACACATTACACACTATATTAACAACACAACACATTACACACTATATTAACAACACAACACATTACACACTATATTAACAACACAACACATTACACACTATATTAACAACACAACACACACTACATTACCAACACAACACATGACACACTATATTAACAACACAACACATTACACACTATATTAACAACACAACACACACTACATTACCAACACAACACATTACACACTATATTAACAACACAACACACACTATATTAACAACACAACACATTACACACTATATTAACAACACAACACATTACACACTATATTAACAACACAACACATTACACACTATATTAACAACACAACACATTACACACTATATTAACAACACATTACACACTATATTAACAACACATTACATACTATATTAACAACACAACACATTACACACTACATTAACAACACAACACATTACACACTATATTAACAACACAACACATTACACACTATATTAACAACACAACACATTACACACTATATTAACAACACAACACATTACACACTATATTAACAACACAACACATTACACACTATATTAACAACACAACACATGACACACTATATTAACAACACAACACATGACACACTATATTAACAACACAACACACACTATATTAACAACACAACACATTACACACTATATTAACAACACAACACATTACACACTATATTAACAACACATTACACACTATATTAACAACACATTACACACTATATTAACAACACAACACATTACACACTACATTAACAACACAACACATTACACACTATATTAACAACACAACACATTACACACTATATTAACAACACAACACATTACACACTATATTAACAACACATTACACACTATATTAACAACACATTACATACTATATTAACAACACAACACATTACACACTACATTAACAACACAACACATTACACACTATATTAACAACACATTACACACTATATTAACAACACATTACACACTATATTAACAACACATTACACACTATATTAACAACACATTACACACTATATTAACAACACAACACATTACACACTATATTAACAACACATTACACACTATATTAACAACACATTACACACTATATTAACAACACATTACATACTATATTAACAACACAACACATTACACACTACATTAACAACACAACACATTACACACTATATTAACAACACAACACATTACACACTATATTAACAACACAACACATTACACACTATATTAACAACACATTACACACTATATTAACAACACATTACATACTATATTAACAACACAACACATTACACACTACATTAACAACACAACACATTACACACTATATTAACAACACATTACACACTATATTAACAACACATTACACACTATATTAACAACACATTACACACTATATTAACAACACATTACATACTATAT
Organism: Poromitra crassiceps; assembly: GCF_964638095.1. Classification (NCBI taxonomy): domain Eukaryota; kingdom Metazoa; phylum Chordata; class Actinopteri; order Beryciformes; family Melamphaidae; genus Poromitra; species Poromitra crassiceps. The sequence continues at coordinate 46,755,785 of NC_139644.1, read as the reverse complement.
TAACAACACAACACATTACACACTATATTAACAACACAACACATTACACACTATATTAACAACACAACACATTACATACTATATTAACAACACAACACATTACACACTACATTAACAACACAACACATTACACACTATATTAACAACACATTACACACTATATTAACAACACATTACACACTATATTAACAACACATTACACACTATATTAACAACACATTACACACTATATTAACAACACATTACATACTATATTAACAACACAACACATTACACACTATATTAACAACACAACACATTACACACTATATTAACAACACAACACATTACACACTATATTAACAACACAACACATTACATACTACATTAACAACACAACACATTACACACTATATTAACAACACATTACACACTATATTAACAACACATTACACACTATATTAACAACACATTACACACTATATTAACAACACATTACACACTATATTAACAACACAACACATTACACACTATATTAACAACACATTACACACTATATTAACAACACATTACACACTATATTAACAACACATTACATACTATATTAACAACACAACACATTACACACTACATTAACAACACAACACATTACACACTATATTAACAACACATTACACACTATATTAACAACACATTACACACTATATTAACAACACATTACACACTATATTAACAACACATTACATACTATATTAACAACACAACACATTACACACTACATTAACAACACAACACATTACACACTATATTAACAACACAACACATTACACACTATATTAACAACACAACACATTACACACTATATTAACAACACAACACATTACACACTATATTAACAACACAACACATTACACACTATATTAACAACACAACACATTACACACTATATTAACAACACAACACATTACACACTATATTAACAACACAACACACACTACATTAACAACACAACACATTACACACTATATTAACAACACAACACATTACACACTATATTAACAACACAACACATTACACACTATATTAACAACACAACACATTACACACTATATTAACAACACAACACATTACACACTATATTAACAACACAACACATTACACACTATATTAACAACACAACACGCACTACATTAAGAACACAACACATTACACACTATATTAACAACACAACACACTACATTAAGCCCGTCTCTTTGGGGACACAGGAGATATCATCATAATACTCCATACTGTCATACCTCTTATGAGAGTGTTTAAGTAAAATTTGCTTGTCCTCATCAATGTAGACAGCAGAAATGTGTCAAGATATTAACATATCTTCAAATCATCACCATATGGTTCCACTGAAAGACCATAAACGATCATATTTAATTATCTCCCAGTCCTATGCTAAACTACTGTACTAAGAAAGCACTCGGGACATTTTACAAAGGGGTTTTGAAGAAGTCAAGCAGTGTCAAAGCGTACCGCGCTGGGACACGGCACAGATGTCCTGGTGGAGCTTCTTGGCCTCGGGGGAGGACACCTGGGGGTTGGACAGCTGGGAGTAGACGTAGTCTGGGATGGACTGCACCGACGCACCCAGACCAGACGTGTTGGTGCTCAGGTGGCTGGAGGTGAACTAGAGAGGAGAAGAGAGAGTAGAGTTATTTAATGTGGCATGGTTATTGTAGTTAACTAAACTCCTAACTAAAACTAGGAGTGAAAAAACCATTTTAGTTAACTGAAATCAAAATAAAACTAGACTTTATAAAGAAAAAAGAAACGGTATATTACAAAACTAAAATAGTGGAGCAGATGAAAGAAAAATCATTCACAAGTGGAAAGAACCATCAAAATTGGCATAAACAAATACTCCCAGCCCGGAATTACTATTTCGGGGGCAACTTCATGTACAATTGTCAAATTGATCTTGCGATCAAACCATACATTTATGACCACAGAGAAGCCAGATTTATTCCATGTAAATTAAACAAGTGCAAATTCGCAATAGCTGCAGCCAGATATGCAAATTTCTGATTTTTGTGGACAAACCAACCGACTGACTTAAATGGGTGCCCCGGTGGCTCACCTGGTAGTGCGCTGTGTGTTTGTCCTATCTAATAAAGGCAAATCCCCCCCCTTAAAAGATGGCTGCTGTTTCAGCCATCAGGAAATAAAATCCTTTTTATATCTCCTTCTGCCATTTACTCTTCATATCTTTATATCTCCTTCTGCCATTTACTCTTCATATCTTTATATCTCCTTCTGCCATTTACTCTTCATATCTTTAGCTGCAGCAACGGTGCAAAACACTGGGAACGGATCTGACGCAGAAGTGAGGAGAGGCGTATGGAAGCGCAGGCATTTTCATTTCGGTGTATTTGTCACACTGGCAATTTTCAACCAGCTTTGTATCAGTACGTGTGTATCAGTACGTGTGTATCGGTGCGTGTGTATCGGTGCGTGTGTATCAGTACGTGTGTGTATCGGTACATGTGTATCAGTACGTGTGTATCAGTACGTGTGTCGACATGGACACAGGTTAGCTTGTCTCTATGCTCAGACTAGACCGATAACATCAGCCGTGGCGCGAGCAATTGTGATGTTATCAGTGATGTCACTCAAATAATATATTGCGATGTCATCAGTGATGTCACTTGAGCAATTGTGACATCAGTGATGTCACTTTCATGAGTGAGTGATGCCATCAGTAATGTGATGTCATATGATGTCAATCTGTAAATGTCATGTAAATGTCATGATGTCATAATTGTATCATCTCATAATGTCCACACACTTCAGTCCCTTCATAAAGCCTTCTGTTTGAGTGGCGGTGTGGTACAGTGACGGATCTGAAGGAATGGCTGCTCGAGCAGGTCATGACGACAGGCAGCTCCATGATGCTGCCAGGGATGGAGACCTGGACCTGCTGAGGACCCTGCTGCAGGAACAGCGCTTCAGAAGGCGGATCAGTGAGTGGTCAGTGAGCGCTCTGGGGTTCGCAGCCATGCAGGGTCACGCTGCCTGTGTGGCCTACTTGATCACCCAGGGAGCCCAGGTAGACGTAGCTGGTGACAGAGACCGTACGCCTCTCTACTGGGCCGTGCTCTTCGGTCACCTGGACTGCGTCCAGATCATCCTGGAAGCCGGGGCCGACCCCAACGGAAGCAGACACCACCTATACACCACGCCGGTCTACCGTGCCGCAGAGACGGGAAGGCTGGAGATACTGCAGGAACTCATCAGGTTCCGTGCCGCTGTTCCTGTGGACATAGACAGCGATCGCACCCTCTGGAGGTCTCCCCTCTACATCAGCGCCGCCCGCCACCACCTGGACTGCTTCCGCCTGCTGCTCCAGGCCGCTGGCGTTCTGACCTGTGATGTGGCTTCTTGCCTGCTGGATGAGGTGCTGAGGTTCAGGTGCAACGCGGCCTTTGTCCAGCTGCTCCTGGACCACGGCGCCGACCCGGCCCTGGTGAGGGAGCAGACACAGCTGGAGGAGAGGGCGGATCCCGAGGCGCTCAGGGTCTTTCTGGAAGCCAAGAGATGTCCTCGCAGTCTGGCCCACGTGTGTCGGATCCGGATCCGTCATGCGCTGGGCAGACATCGTCTGGACCAAGTCCACTCCCTCCCACTAACACAAGTGATGAAGGACTTCGTGCTCCACCAAAACTGACTTGAAGGACTGTGAGTTTATGGCATTTGTAGCCTGGGACATTTGTAACAAGGCTTCCGATGTTTTCAGCAAACTCAGCCAGTATCTAGCAACAATAGATGACACCGACATCTTGGAAAACGTTGTGGTCATCATGTATGACAGGTCCAGTACAGATGATGGTGTTGATGATGATGGTGCTGATGAAGGGTGGACATGTTTGCTGGGAAACAGAAGCCATACAAAGCCATCCCTCCTACTCAAGCTGCTCTACTCCAGCATGTAAAGCCTGCTGCCTACCAGGCTGGATGCTTATGGGCTCAATCATTACTTTGTCAACCGGAAGCAGGATCAAGAAAGGTGATATGTGGCAGATTGTGCTGTTATAGTATTGTTTCAATGTGTTTTGTCTCCCTCTAGTGGACATTTGTATTTTACATCGGTTTGTATCATGTGACTTCAGAGAAACAGAAACCGAAAGTTACTTCAGAGAAACAGAAAGTTAGTTGATGGAGAGGACATGTGCTTCTGAATACTTACCTGCTGGCATTCTACATGAATCTGCTCATCTTCTTCGCCTTTTTGATTGCATTGTCGGTATGTAATGTTGTTTTACTTACTTACCTGCAATTGTGTAGCATTATTTGTGAGATATTGATTTATTTCTGTACATTTTGTGATGTGGCTCTGTTCACCAGCTAGTGTTAATGTTAAGCTTTATGTTAGCTCATCTCATGCCACTTTTGGGTAATATGAATATATACTGTAGTAGCTATATTTGACTCATTGTTTGATTGTTAAGTCAATGCAGAAGGAAAGTCAATTTATGTATCCTTTTTGCTCTTTCCAGTTTCACCCTTTCTATTAAAAAACCTGTGGACAAAACGAAGACTGTCTTCAGAGTCTTGATGGCTGAAAGGTGTTTAGCTGACTGTTGAAGTATACAGAGGACGTATATAGAGGACAGTACACAGATCTTGTGGACTGATCTCCTCTCTATTGCAGAGAGTTGCCAACAACTGACCAAGTGTGGATGCAGATTTGAATGTGATTTGAAGGTGCACGTGCTACAGCTTTGGTCTTGCTTGCACAGTACTGTGTAGCTGCAGATGTGATTAGGCTCCATTTCAACCCAGAGCATAGGTTGATTATACATGCATATTTTCTATAACATAACTGTTGATCCTCTAATGGTCAGATCATTATGGTTATGGATGTCTTCAATGCATTGTGTCCCATCAGAAGACTTGGACGTGGTGGGGATGGACTACCTGCTGGGCGACTGTTGATTTCCTGTCCTCACCTTGACTCCCATTCTTTCATAGCTATTTTTTGTTTTACCAAAAATGTATGTAAATAGATTACAGCAAGATCTCTATGTACAGTATAACAAAGGGTATTTATTAGATCAAATCTACTGAATTTATTTATTTATTTAGTCATCACTTGTGTATTCAATAGTAACCAAAGGATCGCTTCTTGTCAAATAAAACATACATTTCCTGTAAATAATGTATAATAAAGTTTAATGTCTAAAATAATGTTTATGCATATTTTGCACATTAAGCGCAAATTATGCTCAAGCGAAATCGCCGGCGCTGACTGCCCCGAGGGGGTCGCTGCAGCTGGCCGTCCTATCGGCGCAGCTCGGCGGAGGGTGTGTGCAGCCCCTCGAAAATGTGACTCCGCAGCGTCAACGTGGACATGACGTGACCAGCACGAGAGCTGTGATTGGCCGTTGCCTTGGGCCGCGCACATATCCGCTGATGTAGTTGTTGTGAGGAATGAGGAAATGCCATTTCCTCATTTAACACGTTCACTGCCAATGACGTGTTGATACGTCAAAAAAAATCCAACGGTTGACTGCCAATGACGTGTTGATACGTCAAAAAAAAAAAAAAAAAAATTGACGGTGGGACGTGGATCAACGCCCCCCACGTCTCCTATAAAAATATTGGAGCCACCGAACGTGTACAACCCATTCCACCGACCCACTAAGTGGCGACAGTGCTCTCCAGACTAGAAAAAGCCGAGCCAAAACTGCAGGGGAACGCGCGAGGAAACCATTATGATACTGTAAAATGGATTGGCGAAAACGCTTTCGCGCATTATCGCGCTGGGAGCTGGCGGTGGGGGATTGCAAATTTGCATAATAGATTATGCGTGCAACACACTTTGAAACACCGCAGAAAGCCCACAATCGCACGCAGCTTCATTGCAGCTGAGCTCACAACCGAAACGACTCATGCAGACTCGCCCAAAGAGCAGCCGCCAGCAGCCAGGCAGCACAGACAGGCAGAGCCTCGCTTGTGACAAACGCTGCAAAGCCACTAGAGACACACCCACGGAGGGAGGAGTTTGAAGGAGAGGTGGGTTTCCTGCTGCTATGGAGGAAATTACTGTTCAAAACTATTGTTTAGATGTCTGACGTCTTACGCCAAAAATAAATGGTTAAAGTGACTGTTCTATCGAATTTCACAAAAAGCCATTTATCTCAGAATAAATTTTCAGACGCTGAAACCATGCTGTATTCTACTGCTAATGCCTACATAACTACTAACTCTACAAACTAACTCTTTTAGACAGAGAAAGCACACATTCTATTAAGTTCTTTTGAGATCATTTGTGTTCACAAAATCTTAGCAGAAAAGAATCCTCGGCTCTTGAAAGTTGAGCCAGAATCCTCAAAAAAAAACCTTGGCAGAACCTACCTACAGTATTGAAAAAACGGCTGGCAGTGAATGTGTTAACAGTGCTTGTCCCTCATCTAGCAAAGCCTTCTGCAGGCTCACCGGAATGAGTTTTGAAATTGAGGGACAATAAAATGTCCCCCCACCGACATGATTGCAAGTTCTTGGTAAACGACACGATAACGTCATATCAAGCCACCTGTTTTGGACGTGTACCGCAGCCAACGCGCCGAGTTACGTTCGAGTATGCACAGTCCCGCTATCGCCGCTAGTCGGCGGCAAGGCTCCAAGTCGAGGCTGCGCAGATGTATGTCGAGTATATGACAGAAGGCGACATACAGTAAAAAGGATTTCTGATGTATAATTTTGAAACTTTCATCATCATCAAATCAATCATCAAAATCGCCCTAGTCTCGTAGTAGCCAGCCATAGATACAGCTACGTCTGGAACACAACTCTGAAAAGTGGTTAGCGCCAGGCCCCCAAGACAAAAAAAAACGATGTGTGACAGACATATGAATTGACCAACCACGGACCTCGTGGGCGGTGCACTCGGAATGCGTACATCCACTAATTAGACCCTGGACAAAAACACTAACTTAACTTCCATCACAGTCCAGCCAATCAGACATCTCCAACATCTTTATGGATTTTGCCAGAAGTCTCCCGGAAAGTTGACTCGTGATTCAGACCCTCCATCGCTGGAAGCTTGCTGACGTACGACGTTGGGTCTGACCACGTCTGACCAAAATCGTCCTGGACTAGGGTTGTGCAGAAATAATTAAAATTTGATAATTGATCGATCATTTCGATAATGTGGAATTTTGATCGATTTTTTTTTAACAAATAAAATCTGCTGAAAGCATTCTGAAAGAATGGATTTCAAGTCACTACGTGGTAGCAACACTGGGGGGCGCATAGAGTCCATAATGTGGGCGTTCTGTGTTGTCAGTACATTGACCTGAGTACACATGTTAAACAGTGTACATCCGAGCCTGGTTAATAACGAGCCCTCATCCTCCTCTCAGACTCAGCCTACCATCAGTTCAGTGTTAGTGCAGAGGAGATGTAATGGCCAACGAGCAGACCAGATCACCCAGGATCACAACGAGCAGGCCGGATCACCCAGGATCACAACGAGCAGACCAGATCACCCAGGATCACAACGAGCAGGCCGGATCACCCAGGATCACAACGAGCAGGCCAGATCATCCAGGATCACAACGAGCAGGCCGGATCACCCAGGATCACAACGAGCAGGCCAGATCATCCAGGATCACAACGAGCAGGCCGGATCACCCAGGATCACAACGAGCAGGCCAGATCACCCAGGATCACAACGAGCAGGCCGGATCACCCATGATCACAACGAGCAGGCCGGATCACCCAGGATCACAACGAGCAGGCCAGATCACCCAGGATCACAACGAGCAGGCCGGATCACCCATGATCACAACGAGCAGGCCGGATCACCCAGGATCACAACGAGCAGGTCAGATCACCCAGGATCACAACGAGCAGGCCGGATCACCCAGGATCACAACGAGCAGGTCAGATCACCCAGGATCACAACGAGCAGGTCAGATCACCCAGGATCACAACGAGCAGGCCGGATCACCCAGGATCACAACGAGCAGGCTGGATCACCCAGGATCACAACGAGCAGGCCGGATCACCCAGGATCACAACGAGCAGGCCGGATCACCCAGGATCACAACGAGCAGGCCGGATCACCCAGGCTATCTGCAACCTCATCGAGACGGATATGCTGCCCACATGGATTGTTGAGGGCAACGGTTTTCAACACCTGATCAATGTGATTGAGCCGCGTACTGTATGACATTCCCTCACGGCTCATTGAAAAGTGCTACAAAAAAGAAAGCAGCAGGTGTCTAAAAAGCTAGCCACAGCTGACCCATGTTGTGCTAACCACCGACTGCTGGACCGCTTTGACAGCGGAGAGCTACATCACCATTACGTGCCACTATATTGACGAGGACTGGCAAGTGAAGTCAGCAGTCCTGCTCACTGAAAGCCTGCCAGGGCACCATACAGCTAACCACCGTGCTGAGAAGCTGGATGAAGCTGTGGAGCAGTGAGTGGGGAGTTGAAGGCAGGGTTCAAGCATCCACGACAATATCACCGCTGACAACAATATTTTGTATTTTCTGCCATAGACATTTTGTAAATATATAATGTATACTAGGCACTCGATGCCTAGGCTCGGCCACTGCACGGCCTCGCTTGTAGCTCAGCTGCTGCGCCTCTCTCTCCCTCAGTCTCTCTCGTGTGTGTGTGTCACTGATGACATCAGTGATGTCACAATGCATATGTATGACGTCACTGATGACATCATCAGTGATGGTATGACATCATTGATGACATCACTAATGCCATAGCAATTACCTATGTCATAGGTAATTAAAAAATCTGGCTCCGTCAGGTCACCCGCACGGGTGCCCTTCACACCCTGAAGGTTTCAGCCCGATCGCACGTAAAATGGCATAGCTGTGGCCGAACAGAACTTGAAACAAAGCCCACATACTATACATACATATATATATATATATATATATATATATATATATATATATATATATATATATATACACACACACATATATATAAATTGCTTGTTAATTTCTCTGAATTTCGATTATGGAAATGTATTCAAATGGACATCCCTACCCTGGACAGTGAAATTCTATGGTTGAAATGGCATAAATGTATGGTTTCATAGCAAAATCATTGATATTGGACAATTCTACACGAAGTTGCCCCCAAAATAGTATTTCCGGGGTGGAAATGGCAGCCATATTGGAAAAATCTTGATTTTTGTGTGGCTAATAGGTTTTATCAAAGAGAAATCCCCAAGGAGTATTTGTGCCAATTTTCGTGTGTGTCTTTCCACTTGTGAACGATTTTACATTAAAACTGCATTTAAAACTGCATTTAATAAAATAAAAATGAACAATTAAAACTAACGAAAAAGAGCAAAACCATTCTGGAAAGTAACTGGAACTAAACAGAATTGAAAACAAAAATCTAAAATGATATACAAATAAAAACAATGCTGATAATACAGTGAAGAGGGTCGTACCATTCCGCCCATGGCCTCGACCCGGGACAGAGTCCTGGAGTGCCCGAACACTTTGGCAACACTTTTCTTCTTGGGTTTCTCCAGAGAGAGGTTCTGAAACACAGAGCACACAGCTTCAGTGAGAGACCTGAAAACAAGACTAGGTCAAACCTAGTCTATGTATAGCTGTCCCACAGTGCTACCAACTCTTCCAAGGAAAGTAGTCACCCTGCTTGCACACATCCCACCCACCCAGCCATGCTGTACATCTGCCTCTGCTGATTACACTCCATACACGTCATTGTCTTGCAGGCAGCGACCAAGCTCTACGAAAAACATCTATTAATTCAATGTTTCTTGTTTATCCACAAATCAACACCATAAGTTAAGTTAAGTTATCCTTTATTTATCCCCTTGGGGAAATTCATCCTCTGCATTTGACCCATCCTCTACTAGGAACCTTCCTAGAACTAGGAGCAGTGGGCAGCCACTGTGCAGCGCCCGGGGACCAACTCCAGTTCTTTTGCCAGTACCTTGGTCAGGGGCACTGACAGGAGTATTAACCCTAACATACATGTCTTTCTTGATGGTGGGAGGAAACGGGAGCACCCGGAGAAAACCCACACGGACACGGGGAGAACATGCAAACTCCACACAGAAAGGACCTGGGACGGACTGGGGTTCGAACCCGGGACCTTCTTGCTGTGAGGCAACAGTGTTAACCACTGAGCCACCATGCCGTAAAATGGATTACCAGGTGCCACTCTTCAATTGGGCATATAATCACTTTGCAGTTGTAAGTGAATAAAATGCTAGAAGTGAGTCGACTGTTAATTCCCCAGCCTTCCGTTAAAATTGGGCAGTGGTGGCCCAATGGTTAGAGAAGCGAGCTTGTGACCGGAAGGTCGTCGGTTCAATCCCCGGGACCGGATAAATCTGGGTGGGGAAAGTGAAAAGGCAGCGCTTGCCCCTCCCTCATTACCACCACTGAGGTGCCCTTGAGCAAGGCCCTTAACCCCAACCGCTCCAGTGGAGCTGATCAGTGGCCAACAGATCAGACTGTGGTTGTACTGATCAGCTTCCAGGTATGAATGTGTGTGTGAATGTGAACAGGGCACTCCTGAAAAAGAGAGCATTGCTCTCAGTGAGACGCCCCCTGTATAAATAAAAGGTTAAAAAAAAAAAAAAAAAAAAAAAACACCGCGGCGCCGGCGGACGGCCTAAAATTGTGCCTAATTATGCTATTATGAGTTTCTTATTTATCGTACAACTGTATTCAGGGTATGCTGACATGTAGAGTCATCCTAGCCTATCTATTTGTAACAAGCCTTTGTCATGTTGTACGGTCGGGCTGTTAATGTTTACCAGTAAGCGAGGCAACACGAAACTGCGGTTCTTGAATGCAGTTTGACTGCGATTCCCGCAGCACACTTTCTACTACGTCATACCAGCAGCCTCCCTGATTGGCTCAGTTACATTGTAATTTCAGGAAATGGCTGTGGGCAGCTGGAAGTCCAGACTGATATGCAGAGCGAAACAGAATGCAAGGTCACATGATAGAATGCAAGGTCACATGATCAGGATGGTTTTAACCAGGCTACCATGTTTCTACAGTAGCCCAGAACAGACAAACAAAGCACTGGCTCTAGAGCGGCGTTTTCGCTGCTCTGTAGGTTCTCCTACACACTCGGAAGAGGAGAGTGAGGTTAGGGGTACTGAAGAGGAGGGTGAGGTTAGGGGTACTGAAGAGGAGGGTGAGGTTAGGGGTACTCTGTTACTGTAGGTCAGTGATACTCAACTGGCGGCCCGCGGGCCACATGCGGCCCGCGGGCGCCCCCGTGTGGCCCGCGATGGAATTGCAAAAAAAAACTGCACCTGAACGCAACATGCAAGATACCCGTTGAATAAGGCCATGTTCAGACTAGGAGGCCAAATCTGATTTGTGAACTTTAGTGACCTACTGTACCACTGTATTAATGACTTTATCCAGATTGGTTTTGAGTCTGGACGCTCCAAGTCTGATTTGTGTCACTTGTCCCAAACCACATATGGAGGTAGTTTCCAATCTGCTTTCGACTGATGTGACTTGAGTGCGGACACGCAGATCCACCAAATCTGATTTGAACGTCACTCTCAACTCGTCATCAAATGCTTCTGCGCAGGAAAACCACGTCACCAACGTACGTATTTACTGACGCCCACGTCGTTACCATAGCAACCCATGCAGATAGGCTGTTTAGGTCTGGCCACACAGATCAGACTTGAGAATCAGATTTGTGGCAGTGCGGACACACTCCCAAATCAGATTTGGGAGTGTGGAATATCTTTCAATAATCTATGATTTAGCTGCTAAATTGTCAAATACCGCCATCTGCTCGCTACCCAGTCACTTATGTATGTACTTAACCTAACTAACTATCCGGTATGCACAACATTGTCAGACTAAACTCCGGCTGACACCCCAAAAACCTACAATCCGCTACAGAAAGACGTATATTGATTGTTGGGGCCGGTTGTGCATGCACAGCCAGGACCCCTACATTCGACTCTGTCGCCGATTTGCATATTTGAGCACCGATTCAGGTTCTAAATGTCTTTCCACACTCCCAGCATGCATTTCGGCATAAGCAGAGGCACAGAAGCAGAGAAGACGCCATAAGCTCCGGAAAGTTTTTTACAATTTAAAGTTTTATTTCATCACTAAATTAATTTCTGATGACTTTTGATGCCTACAAGCAGGGTAGTAGGTTTCAATAAGTGCCACTTTACGAACATTTATGGCGAAAAATGGCAAAAAGTTCCAGAGCACAATTGGCTGCATCTCTCTCTCTCTCTCTCTCTCTCTCTCTCTCTCTCTCTCTCTCTCTCTCTCTCTCTCTCTCTCTCTCTCTCTCTCTCTCTCTCTCTCTCTCTCTCTCTCTCTCTCTCTCTCTCTCTCTCTCTCTCTCTCTCTCTCTCTCTCTCTCTCTCTCTCTCTCTCTCTCTCTCTCTCTCTCTCTCTCATACAAACAAAGCAAGCTGCCAAACGGTAATGTCTTCATTTAATCAATGTAGAACGCAAAACATCGTTGTTTTCATGTGTGTAAGCTATGGATGCATGTTGTGTGATTGGAAACTGTGTGCACTGTGTACAGTTTGCATAGACTGAAGGTGCGTACTTGTGCGTACATAATGTATGTTTTCTAAAGGTGTACTAACTCACTGTAAAACATGGAATGTACAATTTGTCAGAAATAGATTAAAAAAGAATTAGGCCTAATTATTAAAATCTAAAGTAACCGTAGTTATTGTAGAACCTAAATGGTTTCATAATTGGGAAAATAGGTCCAGATAAATAATTCTGTTTTGGATTGCGGTGCGTGGGACCCTTACATCATGTCACAGCTTGCTTTTCAGTTTGAGTGTGGAAGAGGCTGTCTGACAGAAAGAAAAAGCAAAAATAATAATTGGGGAAAAAATAAAACGGAATTTAGAAATAAATCTAAAGGATCTCATTGCTGTGTTTTGTCTGTGTATAAATAGTTGGTGGTACAGGACATCGCCATGCAGTGCAGAAATGGAAATTTTACCATGCACAGGCCCTATGCCAGGTTTCGACCTGGCCTTGTTTATTAACTGGCCCCTGGCCTCCTATCATTTCACGAAAAGTGGCCCCCGGGCAAAGCAAGTTGAGTATCCCTGCTGTAGGTTCTCCTACACACTCGGAAGAGGAGAGTGAGGTTAGGGGTACTGAAGAGGAGAGTGAGGTTAGGGGTACTCAGTTGGTTATAACCTCACTTTATTATTATTGAGGCATTTTTGGCTTTATATAGATAGGACAGTAGGCAGACAGGAAAGGTGGGGAGAGAGAGAGAGAGGATGACATGCAGCAAAGGACCTCGGGTCGGATTCAAACATGCGTCGGTCGCGCGAAGGACCGAGCCTGCGTGGTACGCCTGCTACCAGGTGAGCCACCAGGACACACACACACACAGGTCCTTTAAGACCAAATACTGCATGAAACTGGATGGTTGCTGCGGTGAAGTAAATACACAAGTCCATACAAAGTTCACACACCACTTGCGTTCTTTTAACAACCTCGTTATTTACAAGGGGGGGTCACTGGAGGGATTTGGAGCGCTCTGAAATAAAAAGCTGTGAACCTTCTCCGACCAAAACATATTTTTCCTTGACCCTCCACAAGTGATTGGGAAAATATGATTGACCCTCCCCAAACAAAATGTTATACTATTTTCACTTGTGAAACAATGTTCAGTGTCAATAGAATCATAGGCAGCGCGAGGGCATCACGCATGGGACAGAATTAGGCGATGCACATAAACATCTCGACTTGCACTATGAGATAAGAAAGGCCACATCTGACCAGTGGCCATGAAATACAATTTTAAATTAGGATGCATATTAAGCTCAAAATGATTACAATTGTCGCCAGTATGGCTAAATTCGGGGGCTGTAAGAGAGGGGGCGCTCACCTGCATGCTGATTCGCATCTCCAGGTCAGTGTTTGTGATTGGCAGGCCTCCTTCCAGCCAATGGAGTCGTTGGATGAGCTGGGCCAGCTCGCTTAGCTCCTGCTGACAGCGAGCCAGGTCTGAAGAAGAGTCAGGGACGCATAAAGAGAGTCAGGGATGCATAAAGAGAGTCAGGGACGCATGAAGAGAATAGGAAATGCATAAAGAATCAGGGACGCATATGGCTCATTTCCACCACATATAACAGCACAGTACAGCTCTACTCGATCTGGTTTACTCAGCTCTAGAGTGCGTTACCCAGTACACTGACTGTATGCAAGTACCTCATAGGACCCCACTTCAAACAAACTGAACTATCCCTTTAATCTGTTATGTGTCAGAGTAAAACGTGAGAACTTCAACAGTTGTACCCCAGACAGATATTTATCTACGTCTGGCTGCTGCGATACTAGGTGAACCATAGAGAATGCTATTGCAATAATTTGGAGACTATACTTGAGAATCACTGTTAGAAAGATTCTCTGTCAGGTGCTTATTCGCGGCATGTGTGCAAGATTGTGCGCGCGTGCCTGAGAGTGTGTGTGCGTGTGTCTGTGTGTGAGTGTGTGTGTCTGTGTGTGAGTGTGTGTGAGTGTGTGTGCACACGTCTCACCCTGTGAAGTGGCGTCTGCTTCATGGGTCTGCTGCAGCCAGGCCGACACCTTGCTGGTGACCCCGGGCTCAGAGGCCACGCCCGGGGCCGGGCTGCCCAGCTCCGCTGCTCCGTACACAGACGCCACAGAGCTGGAATAGTGTGGCAGCTGGATAAACAAAACGGATCAGTTCAACTTTAACTGATCCAAAATACAACCGAATTGTGTGAATTTTAAGCCTTTAACTGTTAAAGGGTTCAAATTCACACAATTCGGTTGTATTTTGGTAGTAGCACATTTTCGAAATGCAGGGTGGCAGCCAGAGGTGTAGGTGGGCTGCCCCTACCATCCTGCATAGTGGAAATTCACATATGTGGTCGCAGCTATAGCGAATTCTTAGCGAGTTTTTTAAAGACTACCGATATTATGGCAGCAGCTTGCGACACGTGGCCTCTTGCCTGTTTACGCTCAGCTACAGTATGTGTGCTATAAACAAATCCACTAGCCAGAGATGCACAAAAGAAAAGCCCACACTTCTGGTCGGAAGGAGAAACACACCTACTTGTAAACCATTATGAAAAAACTTGGATATCAACAGGTTTTTGGATATGTCCAAATATTGCAACGCCGACCAAGCTCCTCGAATGGACCAGAAGATGCAGTTAGGAATAAGGGAAAAGACAACTAGGTAGTAACATACAGCACGTCATGTGAACGTTCTGCGTTACAGTGATCAGGAGTAAAGAGGAATATTAGTGGAATGTTCATTTTCATTAGCCATGTAAACAGCTTAGTCTGATTTTTTAATAAGGGCAAAAACCGGAATATTGGGTGCGTGTTAACATAGCCTACTCACTGTTGAGTTAGAGCAACTTTTTTAAATCGTTTGAAAATGAAAATGTTGCAGATTAAACTGTAGGCAACACATCTGATGCTGCCCATTTTTTACATGAGTGAGTGCCGACATGTCGCCATGGCTCAGAGCTGGTTTTGTTCCTGTTGGACAGACTGGATATGGGGCTCTACTGACCGTGGTTTTGTTCTTGTTGGACAGACTGGCTATGAGGCTCTACTGACCGTGGTTTTGTCCCTGGTTGACAGACTGGCTATGGGGCTCTACTGACCGTGGTTTTGTTCTTGTTGGACAGACCGGCTATGAGGCTCTACTGACCGTGGTTTTGTTCTTGTTGGACAGACCGGCTATGAGGCTCTACTGACCGTGGTTTTGTTCTTGTTGGACAGACTGGCTATGAGGCTCTACTGACCATGGTTTTGTTCTTGTTGGACAGACCGGCTATGAGGCTCTACTGACCGTGGTTTTGTTCTTGTTGGACAGACCGGCTATGAGGCTCTACTGACCGTGGTTTTGTTCTTGTTGGACAGACTGGCTATGAGGCTCTACTGACCGTGGTTTTGTTCTTGTTGGACAGACCGGCTATGAGGCTCTACTGACCGTGGTTTTGTTCTTGTTGGACAGACCGGCTATGAGGCTCTACTGACCGTGGTTTTGTTCTTGTTGGACAGACTGGCTATGAGGCTCTACTGACCGTGGTTTTGTTCTTGTTGGACAGACCGGCTATGAGGCTCTACTGACCGTGGTTTTGTTCTTGTTGGACAGACCGGCTATGAGGCTCTACTGACCGTGGTTTTGTTCTTGTTGGACAGACCGGCTATGAGGCTCTACTGACCGTGGTTTTGTTCTTGTTGGACAGACCGGCTATGAGGCTCTACTGACCGTGGTTTTGTTCTTGTTGGACAGACCGGCTATGAGGCTCTACTGACCATGGTTTTGTTCTTGTTGGACAGACCGGCTATGGGGCTCTACTGACCGTGGTTTTGTTCTTGTTGGACAGACTGGCTATGGGGCTCTACTGACCGTGGTTTTGTTCTTGTTGGACAGACTGGCTATGAGGCTCTACTGACCGTGGTTTTGTTCTTGTTGGACAGACTGGCTATGACGCTCTACTGACCGTGGTTTTGTTCTTGTTGGACAGACTGGCTATGAGGCTCTACTGACCCTGGTTTTGTTCTTGTTGGACAGACTGGCTATGACGCTCTACTGACCGTGGTTTTGTTCTTGTTGGACAGACTGGCTATGAGGCTCTACTGACCGTGGTTTTGTTCTTGTTGGACAGACTGGCTATGAGGCTCTACTGACCGTGGTTTTGTTCTTGTTGGACAGACTGGCTATGAGGCTCTACTGACCCTGGTTTTGTTCCTGTTGGCCAGACTGGCTATGGGGCTCTACTGACCGTGGTTTTGTTCCTGTTGGCCAGACTGGCCATGGCGGGCAGCGTGCTCTGACCCATGGAGAGCGCGTGGAGCACGCCGTGATGGACGCTCATGGCCTCATTCTTCTTGAAGACACGGTGGGCGCACAGCTTGGTCAGCCAGATGTAGAAGAGGTCGGAGCTCTTGGCCTAACGAGGAGGAAGGAGGGAGGAAGGTGAGGAGACAAGGAGTGAAGGAGAGAGGAAGTGGAGGAAAAGGAGCCATAGGAATGGAGGACCTTGAAGTGGTAGAAGTTGTTAGGGTCTTAGTACCTTTATGTGGTAGAGGTTGTTAGTATCTTGATGTGGTAGAGTTGTTGGGTTGTAAGTACCTTGATGTGGTTCAGGTTGTTAGTACCTTGATGTGGTATAGTTGTTATTTTGTTATTACCTTGATATGGTAGAGGGTGTTAGTACTGTGATGTGGTAGAGTTGTTGTTTTGTTAGTACTTTACTTTACTTTATTTCATTTGGCAGACGCCTTTCTCCAAAGTGACGTACATACAGAAAATAACAACCATAAAATCATGTAACATACATAGTGGAAACAGAGATAAGGGAAAAAGATAAATACAATAAAAGCCAACAAACAAATAAACAGACAGTTGAAGGTACGTGGGCAGCATGTTAAGGGTGATGGAAAGGGAAGGTTAGGGGGAGGTGAAATGGAGGGAAAAGAGATGGGTTTTTAACCGATTGCGGAAGATGGGGAGAGATTCGGATGTCCTGACTAGGGGGGGGAGCTCGTTCCACCATTTGGGGGCGAGACAGGAAAAGAGGCGAGATTGAGAGCGGGCCCTAAGCCCGCGAAGCAAGGGGGGGGCGAGACGGCTTGCGCTAGTGGAGGGGCGGAGGGAGCGGTGGGAGGGTTGGAACGTGACCAAGGTTTGAAGGTATTGGGGGGCAGTTGAGTGGACAGCTCTGTATGTGAGGACAAGGGTTTTGAATTTGATGCGTGACAGGATGGGGAGCCAGTGGAGGTCACGGAGGAGGGGGGTGACGTGAGAGAATTTGGGTTGGTTGAAAACAAGGCGGGCAGCAGAATTCTGGATGAGTTGAAGGGGTTGGATTGCAGAGGAGGGGAGACCGGCTAGAAGAACATTGCAATAATCAAGTCTAGATAAAACCATGGCCTGGACTAAAATTTGGGTTGCTTCTGAGGTTAAAAAAGGGCGGATCTTTCTAATGTTAAAGAGGGAGAATCTACAGGAACGTGCCAGTGCTGTAATGTGGGCAGAGAAAGATAGTTGGTTGTCGATGGTGATTCCGAGATTTTTGGCAGATTGGGAGGGGAGGACGGTGGTGTTGTCGATGGATAGGGACAGATCGGATAGGGGGGAGTCGTTGCAGGGGAAGAAGTGAAGTTCGGTTTTGTCGGGGTTGAGTTTGAGATGGTGAGACGACATCCAGTTGCTAATATCTTTGAGGCAGGCAGAGATACGGGAAGAGATATTAGAGTCCGAGGGGGGGAAGGAGAGATAGAGTTGTGTGTCGTCTGCGTAGGAGTGATAGGAGAACCCGTGAGAGGAAATGACGTGACCCAAAGATCTCATGTAGAGAAGGAAGAGGAAAGGACCTCGAAAGTACCTTGATGTGGTAGAGTTGTTAGTACCTTGATGTGGTAGAGGTTGTTAGGTCATTAGTATGTTTATGTGGTTTAGGTTGTTAGGTTGTTAGTACCTTTATGTGGAAGAGGTTGTTAGGTCATTAGTACCTTTATGTGGTTTAGGTTGTTGGTACCTTGATGTGGTAGAGTTGCTATTTTGTTAGTATCTTGATGTGGTAGAGTTGTTAGGTTGTTAGTACATTGATGTGGCAGAGTTGTTAGGTTGTTAGTACCTTGATGTGGTAGAGCTGTTAGGTTGTTAGTATCTTGATGTGGTAGAGTTGTAGGTTGTTAGTATCTTGATGTGGTAGAGTTGTTAGGTTGTTAGTACATTGATGTGGCAGAGTTGTTAGGTTGTTAGTACCTTGATGTGGTAGAGCTGTTAGGTTGTTAGTACCTTGATGTGGTAGAGCTGTTAGGTTGTTAGTACCTTGATGTGGTAGAGCTGTTAGGTTGTTAGTACATTGATGTGGTAGAGTTGTTAGGTTGTTAGTATCTTGATGTGGCAGAGTTGTAGGTTGTTAGTATCTTGATGTGGTAGAGCTGTTAGGTTGTTAGTACCTTGATGTGGTAGAGCTGTTAGGTTGTTAGTACCTTGATGTGGTAGAGCTGTTAGGTTGTTAGTACATTGATGTGGTAGAGTTGTTAGGTTGTTAGTATCTTGATGTGGCAGAGTTGTAGGTTGTTAGTATCTTGATGTGGCAGAGTTGTTAGTACCTTGATGTGGTAGAGTTGTTAGGTTGTTAGTACCTTGATGTAGCAGAGTTGTTAGGTTGTTAGTACCTTGAGTTGTTAGGTTGTTAGTACCTTGATGTAGCAGAGTTGTTAGGTTGTTAGTACCTTGATGTGGTAGAGTTGTTAGGTTGTTAGTACCTTGATGTGGTAGAGTTGTTAGGTTGTTAGTATCTTGGTGTGGTAGAGTTGTTAGTACCTTGATGTGGTAGAGCTGTTAGGTTGTTAGTATCTTGGTGTGGTAGAGTTGTTAGTACCTTGATGTGGTAGAGGTTGTCCCCGGCGTCCAGATCGATGCGTTTGGACTTCTTGTTGATTGACATGACGGCCAGGCTGACGTCCAGCGAGCCATGTAGCTTCCCTCTCTGGATCTGAACACAACGACACAAGCACAACAGCTGTAAACCTGCATTCTGCTACAGTACTTCTCTGTCTGTCTGTCTGTCTGTGAAAGTATTATAGTTTAACTGAAACTAAACCTAAAGCAAGGTGTAAAAATAAACATTTTATAAAAAAAAAAAACATAATAGACTACAAAAGAAAAAAACGAACTGAACTAAACTAACTCAAACGGAATGAAATATATATTGTGAACTAACTAAAATAAAATAAAAATATACAGAAATGTCTAGTTTTAGTCTTTGTCAATTTGGTCAGATTTGTCAACACAAGAAGCATGAGGTGATATTGTCTCATATGTCGACATGACAGAGTCAACTGCCTTCACAACGTGTTGTTTGTATTGTAATACCTATTCTGAACTTCTTCAATCTGCCCTTGACAAATACCCTACATATTATACTGACAAATACCCTACATATTATACAGAGATAAAGAGAAGAATAAATAAAATAAAAACTAAAAAAAACTTGCGCGTGTTCTGTACTTGGCTTTGTAAGAACCAATTTTATGAGTTTTAAACCTTCAGAGTGACAACATTTTTGTCAAGTGGGGTCATTACCACGGACTTGGCTGGGCATGTCTGTCTGTCTGTCTGTTTGCCTGTCTGTCTCTGTGTCTCTGTCTTTCTCTCTGTGTCTCTGTCTCAGCAGGCTATCTCACAAAGTTATCAACAGATTTGCATGAAACATAGCAGAAAAGGCATCATTTGCCAACTTAGAAATGATGAACTTTCCACGCCCACTGGCTAAAAGGGGACGCTGTAACGCGTGTTCAATCACAAAAAGCCACCTACAGTAACTTCCACATGGATTCAATTAACAGCACCAAACTTTGTTCTGTAGATAAGTAGGTCGTGGGCCAACTTAGAACTGATGAACTCTTCACACCCACTAGCCAAAAGGAGGCGTGGCAATGGGCATGTCCAATCACAGAAAGGCAATGGGCATGTCCAATCACAGAAAGGCACCTAACTTCCAAACGGATTCATGTAACATGCCATGGCAACCGAGGGCCCTCTAGGACTTTGTTTTAGGGTTAAGTTAGGGGATATAAGGTAGGTGTGTGTGTGTGTGCGCGTGCGTGCGTGTGCGTAAAGCTTACATCTTGCTGTGTCTTGGAGTACTTGAGGATTCCCTTCTCCAGCAGGAAGTATCTCTGAAAAGGACCAATCACAGCGTTAGAAACAACGGGAGGGAGACGAGAAGAAGAGCCACCGTCTGGTGAGCAGGCAGCAGGTCAAAGGAGCCACAGTGTCAAGCCAGCCAGAATAAAACAACTTGCACTCAAAATGTCACTAATATGAAGTAAGTTAGAGAATATAGGAGAGTCTGTATGGCAATAGTGTTGCCCCCCTTCCCCCCCCCCCACACACACACCCCATAGTTACATCAATATTACTTCATCATTCTCTTTTTCCAAAGTGACAATGACATACTATACTTTTATTTTGAAGGCCGAATGGCATCATTTCCTGTATGGGTCTGTTTTGAGGGACCTGCTTCTTTCCAAACAGGTGACATTTTTCATCCCAATGGAAGAAGGTTTTTAAAAGCACTTAAAGTACTAATAGCTCAATTCTCTCATGTCCCTCCAGTCTTCCAGGACCTTCACTGGCTTCCCATCTCGGCACACATCAAAATCAAGACACTGGTACTGGCCTACTACAGGGCGATAGCCTACACCAGACTGCCCCCTACAGGGCGGTACACCAGACTGCTCCTCCCCATCTGCAATCTATGGTCAGGTTCCAAACCTCGCCCGCTCCTTCCGCTCCTCCACCCTTGCAGATCACCTTGCCCCTACATGGGCTCAAAAGTCTCATCCTGCTCATGACTCTTCTCGTCCACACTGGCACCTCAACGGTGAATCAGAACGAGCTCCCCCCTTATGTCAGGACGGCCAAATCACTGCCCATATTTCAGGGAAGACTTAAAAACACACCTTTTCAGGCTCCACATGGACCCTTCTTCAACTAGTCTGTTAAAACAGATGAGTTGGATCGCACAATTTTTAAATGCTTCCACCCACACATCTGTACTTCAAGCTGGGAAAACTTGGCCAAGGCAGAAAGGGAAACTCAGGGAAAATAAAGAGCGATGATAGGGGGATGTCCCGGATATCCCGCCTGGATGTCCCACCACCTAAAGGCAGGTGATTGGAGAAATATTTCTCCAATCACCTGCATCGGTTCGAACGTCCTCTAGTCTGAAGCAGTTCCCCCCCCCGCCCAACTTCCTCTGACCAGGCTCTGTGGGCTAAAGTACAGACTGTATATGATGCATTCACAGAATGTAGAAGAGACAGTCTGGTTTGAGAGACTATAATTGAACGGTGTTGCACAGTTGATTTCACTACTGTACACAAAATGTACTATTCTAAGTTCAAGGTCACGGTCAACTTTATTGTCAATTCTGCTATATATGCTTTGGTAAATAACAATGCATAATATAATAATGAATTGTACTAGCTGAGCTCAGCTAAGCAGAAACCCATTGACATTTTTCAAATTGGCCAATAAAAAACCCCCATGTGACTAATGACTAAATATAGTATGATACAGAAATGGCTGTATGTCAACAACTACAAGAAGTTATATCAAACACTTTGTACCGTTGGATTCAAAACAACTTCAATTTCGATATAATTTGTAATCCAGTGTGAATCTGACAATTAGCATGTCAAATTAATGTTAGGTTAATTTTGTGTGTGATTTTTTTTGTTTCTCTTTTTAGCGTTTTTAAAAGAAAATCAACTCCTACATTACTGTCCTCGTCTTCCAATGAAGGCATGATTACCTTGTGCCAGCCTTTGAGCGGATACTTCCTCCTCTTCATCAGGTAGCCCTCACAGATGCCCGGGATGCTGAGGTCCAGAGACGAGCTGGGCACCACGCACAGGTCATTCTGCTGCAGGTCATCTACCACCTCCCAGTGACGAGACTACACACAGACACAACACACACACACACACACACAGACACACAGACACAGACACACAAGTCTTTTCTAGGCTGGAAAAAAAACATTCTGATCACATGACCTTGCATTCTGTTCTGTGGGTCTGGCCTCCAGCGATTTACAGAAATCACAAAGTCCAATCAGAGACCTGCATCATTGTTGACGTGACTAGCAGATCAGGGAAGCTGCTGGCAAAACAGTAATGGCTGCTGCAGTAAAGTTAGCGGTAGTAAACACAGCCAGAAGTGCAGCTATTGCAGAAATAGACTCCTAATAACAATTAAACAAGAACAAGAGTATGCACCAGCAGAGTTTCTTGGCAGAGAGGACGTTTTTCCCGAGTGGATCTAGATTGGATTTGGCGATGCTGATTGGCTGAAGGAGTTGTCTGTCAAGGCAAGTACTCCCGCCCACTGAAATCACTGTGGACGGCTGGAAGTCCAGACTGATACATAGATTTAAACAGGATGTGAGGTCACATGATCAGGATGGTTTTAACCAGGCTTTTGTGTTTTACAACAGTAATTCTCAAACTTTGTCATATCGAGGACCCTTAATTTAGTTCACATTAGAGCCATGGACTCTATTTGATCAATATGTTTATTGTCAGATATGATTTTGTCCATGACCATCTGTATTGAGATGAGAGAAACTGATCAAAACACGAGAGACTATAGCACATAGAACAACACGAGTGAAATTCTCATTCTGACAAATTTTTAAACAAAACTTTTTTTTTAATCCACGATTATTAACACGTTCACTGCCAACGACGTATTACTCCGTCAAAAAAAATCCAACGGTTCACTGCCAATGACGTATTACTCCGTCAAAAAAATGATTTTTTTTTTTTGACCGTGGGATGTGCATCTAACCCTTTTACATCTCTTATATAATTATTGAAGCCACCGAACGTTTACAACCCATTCCACCGACCCACTAAGTGGCGACAGTGCTCTCCCAGACTAGAGGAAGGCAAGCAAAAAGCAGTTTCCTCGAAGCCATTCTCATGAAAATGGATTGGCGAAAACGCTTTCGTTTTCGCGCTGATTGCTGGCGATGCGGGATTGCAAATTTGCATAATAGATTACGGTGGAACACACTTTGAAACACGCAGCATAAATATGACCAGAATCGCAAAAGCTTCATCAAAGCTCTCAACCAAAACTCCAAGAAGCGAGCCCATCCAGACTTCCTCAAAGAGCAGCCGCGCAGACAGGCAGCAGCAGCAGCAAAGCAGTGAGACTGGTGACAAGCTTGTGACACGGCCGCTGCAGCCAAGAAGAACGCCCACGGAGGGAGGAGTTGGAAGCAGAGGGGGGTTTCCTGCTGTTATGGAGGAAATTACTGTTCAAAACTATTGTTTAGATGTCTGACGTCTTACTGATGCCAAAAATGAATGGTTAAAGTGACTGTTCTATCGAATTTCACAAAAAGCCGTTTATCCCTGAATAATTTTTCTGACGCTGAAACCATGCTGTATTCAACTGCTAATGCTTACATAACTACTAACTCTACAAACTAACTCTTTTAGACAGAGAAAGCACACATTCTATTAGTTATTTTGAGATATTGTGTGTTCACAAAATCTTAGCAGAAAAGAATCCTCGGGTCTTGAAAGATGAGCAAGAATCCTCAAAAAAACCCTCTGGCAGAACCTACCTACAGTAAAAAAAAAACGTCTGGCAGTGAATGTGTTAATTATTATTATTATTAATTATTAATATTATTATTATTATTATTTCGGTCCGAGTGAAATGTTATCTGGACTCTCCTGATTCTAAATATAGCTAAATCGCTTGGTTTGACCAAGTAAAACTCTTTTCATAAGCATTTTACGAAATGTCTATGGAAGAATTAATGGTGGATGAAATCCCTTGGTTGGTATCCCTAAACTGGTTAGGGGGCTTGACTTTGGCTCTCTATATGCATGGTACTTTTGTACCTGTTTTGAGTACTTGGAGGAGCCGGTGCTGCTGCTCCGTGAGTGGCCAGGTTTGAATCCACTCGCCGGCGATTTGTCCAGGCCGCTGATCACCGATTGGCTGCTGCTCAGGGGGGGCGGGCACACCTGAGGGTCCATGGGTGTGATTGGATGGGAGTAAACGTTGCAGGAAGTCAAAGCAGGGCCTTCAGGACAGCATGACTCTCATGGCACACGGCACTGCAGAGGTCACAACACACAGCACAACCTGCTTCATGCAAAAGCTCTGGAAACACTTCCCACCCAATTCACCCATTTTGTGTCTAAAAGGCAGGAAGTAACACAGGTGCAAGCAGAACATTAACGAGGGCCACACTGGATCACAAATGGATTGTAAGTTAGAAACCCTCAATGTGCTGGTTGCACCTGTGTTACTTCCTGCCTTTTAGACACAAAATGGGTGAATTGGACGGGAAGTGAAAAAGGCCATCATACATGTTGATTAGTGGTGTCATACATGTTGACTGGTTGCATTACAAAACAAGTCACGTTTTGAAACTATAGAGAGCCAAAGTCGACGTCACTTCCTGCTTCAGCATGCGCACCAAGAGATTTCATCCGCCATTTATGTTCCCATAGACATTTCGTAAAATGCTTATAAACATAGTTTTACCTGGTGAAACCAAGCAACTCAGCTATATTTAGAATCAGGAGAGACAATAGAACATTTCACTTAGACAACAAAAAAAACATTGAAAAAAGCTTCTTCTTTTTTATCCGCTGTTTGTTTTTACGTTTTGGTCCAAGTTAAATTAGTTAGTTATGGTCTCTCCTGTTTCTAAATATAGCTGAGTGGTTTGGTTTCACCAAGTGAAACTATGTTTTACAAAAATTGTATGGGAAAGTAAATAGCGGATGTGGATGCCTAACCCGGAAATGGGCGTAACTTTGGCTCTGTAAAACCTCATGCAGCCTGTCGGCATCCTTCCCGAGTCTCACTCACACACACACACACACACACACACACACACACATACACCTAGATTTCTATAATCAGTCAGTTACAATAGGATAACTGCTGTGTCCGTGTTTCTCCCCCGGACCATGGAGGAAACACTGTCAACTGAAAGACCCCCCTCACCATTTTAGTTGCCGTCACGCAGCGTCTGCCCTGTATGGACCCTTTTCACAGCTGCCATTTTGTGTCTAAAAGGCAGGTGCAACCAACTCACTAATTAGGGCCTCAGCACTGCAACACCAATATGGACTGGAAGATGGAAACCCTAATTCATGTTTTGGTACACCCGTGTTTATCCTGCCTTTGAGAGCCAAAATGGCCATGGTGAAAAGGGTCTAAGGCTGCGATAATGGGTCTTGTGGTTGAGAGGGGGTGGAGCTTGAACACAGGGCAAAAGGCCAGCTGGCAGCATCCTCTTATAGCCAATTTTATTTATGTATTTATTTACCAGGGACAGTGTACATTAATCAACATGTCAGTTTACACATCCATGTAAATGCACCAAGAGTTCTGTGTCCTGATGAATTCAAGTAAAGAAATTCAGCCTTCTTGTGTGCAGTGACTCTCCTTCTTCAACCACTCATCTGATGTTTCCTGGCATCACCTGCACCAGGAAGTAAAGGCTGACACCGCTGTGCACGGGGAATCTACTTGTTGTAATTACTAGACTATCGGTCTATAAAACAATGGTTTCTTTCTTTAGCACGAAATACAAACTTGTCAACATTCTCAACTAAACACACATCAAATCAGGGCTGGGCGATAATTCAATATTATCGTTTATCGTCTTTCAGTGGAATCATTGTGATGATGATATGATGATTTGGGGATATCATGACACAAATCTGCTGTCTAAATTGACGATAACGAGCAGATTTTACTCACTTTACTAAACAAAATTAAGTATGATTTTGTATTATCATCATTATTATATTATTTTATTATTTGAATAATTCTATTTTGTACGACATCACACCTAACATTCAGTTCAAATGGATTTAACAAGATTTGCATGCGTGAGCCATAAGTGTATCCTACCGAAAAAAAATCAATGCAAATTAGTGTGATATCAACTAGTGATCGTAGCAATTTTCTGAGCATCCAATTGTTACTTTCTTTGGAAAAGAGTTGGCAAAACTGCTGTACAGGAAAAGGCCTAAATTAACCGGTACAACTTGCGTTTGAAAAAGCCTGTTAAAATTAACGACCGCACCGCGGATTTATGCCTCCGCCATTAGTTCATTCTTGAGTCCAAATCGCCATTTGAGGCAAATTGGAAGAAATTCCGTCAAGGCGCTCCTGAGATGTTGCATTACAGAGCTTGGAAATTGGTGTGTGAGGTCACAGTGACCTTGAACTTTGACCTTTGATAACCAAAATGGCATCAGTTCATCCTTGCGTCCAAGTCGATGTTTGAGCCAAATCAGAAGAAATTCCATCAAGCCGTTCTTGAGATATCGCGTTAACGAACTTGGGAATGGCGTTCGTGAGGTCACAGTGACCTTGAACTTTGACCACCAAAATGTAATCAGTTCATCCTTGAGGCAAATGTGATGAAATTCCGTCAAGGCATTCCTGAGATATTGCGTTAACAAGCTTGAAAATGGCGTTGGAGAGGTCACAGTGACCTTGACCTTTGACCACCAAAATCTAATCAGTTCATGCTCGAGTCCAAGGCGATGTTTGAGGCAAATTTGATGAAATTCCACGAACATCGGACGGACGTACGGACAACCCGGATCCATAATGCCTCTGGCCTGGCTATCGCCGGTGGAGGCATAAAAATGGCACTGGCACGACATACGTCACCAAGCCAGAACAGCAACTCTGCATCAACATGAAAATTATTAAGCCCTTAAACTCAAATTCACCGCTTATATTTCCTCGTATGTAGCTACAAAGTAAAGACAAATAAGTGTACATCACTTAGTCTGTATCTGCTCCTTCCAGGGCTTCACTGAAGCTGATGACTCATTCAAACCCAATACGGTGCTACATCACATCTAATGGAAGAAGAAACAAATCTGAAATATGTTTCTCAGATTTTTACTGAAATTCAGGCCCGACTTTGGGACTTGAATTAAATAAAGTTTTGTGGGTTTGAACAGAGTTTGGCCACATGGCATCCATTTGTAATAAACGAAATCCATCCAGAGATGGGTTCCTCCAAATTAACAGTTATAACAGTTTTAGGATTGCAAAACTAACGTTTATTTTCATTGTCGATTAAGCTCCATGATTATTTTCTCAATTAATCGATTAGATGTTTGGTCTATAACAGGCATGTCCAAAGCCCGGCCCGGGGGCCAGATGCGGCCCTTTGACTGATCTTGCGCCCAGGACTCTGTGCGCCCAGGGACTACAGATGCAAATGAGCTTTTAGCTATTTCTGGTGCAATATATTTAGCAGTATGGGTTAGCTCCCCAGCCTGCGTCTTCCGTGAGGAAGAAGCCCAACAATCCACGAGAGGCCTTTTAGGAGGGCCATTCAAGCCGCAAGTGGAGACTGCAGTGCCACCAAGTACTGGTACTGCATGGTATCCACCAAGATACCATCACCTCGGAATGAGATGTTTGGAGCGGGGGAGTCTGGTGCAGCGCACAGGTCGTAGACCTGGTGAGACGAGGGAGGAACCCGGCCGGGTGGCAACCCACAGAGCCCGGTCCCTCTATGTACCAGAGCCCTCCCCCTCCCCCGTCCCAGCAGAGTAGTTCCGGAGCAGCGGATTGAGTGGCCCTGACCACGTGACCACCTTCGACCCTCCCTATAGGGCTGACCGTGGGTAGCTACTGGGACGTAAGTTGGGGCTTGGCCAGCCCCGACTGGGTCACCTGGGCGAGGGTGTATGATGTTGCGAGACCCGAAACATCCTATGACCCCAGGGTACATCACTGAGGATACGTCCCAGTTATGCATCCATGCAATGTTTTTTTTCTTTTTCTTTATTGTGTACTGTCCCTGCTCAAATAAACAATAAAGATAAAGAAGATAAAGATCTTAAGTGGCCCTTGGCTTGTCTCTCAAAATACACTATATCTGGCCCTCCACACAGTATTAGTTAGTCAGGCAAGTTCATTTAGCATTTTTTCTGTTCACCCAACGATGACAGCACTATCATACAGTTTTTAGACAAGCACCAAGTATGAACAACACAGGCAGAACTAGTGTTTTCAAATCGTAAAACTTAAAAAAAAACTCCCCAAATGGCACAGTGGACAAGTCAACAGTAGTTTGCACCTTGTGTAAAACGGAATTAAAATATCACCGAAGTACATCGAGTTTGAGCTATCACCTAAATTTTAAAAGCTAAGCATACCGGAGCAGCTAGTGGCCAGCTAGCAGCCAGCTAGCAGCCAGCTAGCTAGTGGCCTAGCACGAGACTCATCACTCACTCATTCTTCCTTCAGAGTCTCAGATGTGTGGGTCCTAACCACTGGGAGGTCGGCTCCACGCGATACACGTTATCAATATACACAGTTTCCAATACCGAGCCATTATTCACATGGAAGTGCCAACGTTTTTAGCTCAGACACAGCCTTCTTCAGCTGTGTCATTTTGGGTTTCGACTGCTCCACAGTGCCGCCGCCGGAAGTATCGGTTCTGGAGCGTGTACTGCACTGTTTACAATTGTGCATTTATTTTCTATTCAAGATATATTTTGTAGACATTGTTACCTCCTGTCTACATTGCACTTCTATTGAATTGAAAATAAATCTAAAATTCCAGATCACAAAGTACATTTATTTGCATTAATTTGATTCCCAATCACGACACACTGGTAAGAATTATTCATATCTCATTAAAAATGCTTTTAAATGCGACTTATCGCGATTAACTATAATTAATCGCAAGATTAATCGTTTGACAGCCCTATTATTTTTAGACCCCATATGATGCAAGAAGCAGCTGGCCGGCCCCCCGGTAATTTCACATGATCTAATCTGGCCCCCATTCAAAAAGGTTTGGACACCCCTGGTCTATAAAATGTCAGAAAATTGTGAAAAATGCCGATCAGTGTTACCCAAAGCCCAAGATGACGTCCTCAAATGTCTTGTTTTGTCCACAACCCAAAGATATTCAGTTTACTGATATAGAGTAGTCAAGAAACCAGAAAATATTCACATTTAAGAAGCTGGAATTTTGATATTTTTTTCCCTAAAAGAATTACTCAAACAGATTAATCAATTATCAAAACAGTTGATTAATTAGAAGTTGACAACTAATCGATGAAACATTGCAGCTCTAATAAGGTCCCCGAAACAAGCGGCTGACTACAACAACAACAAGTGAAGTAATACAGAGAAGACAATGTACTGAAGACTAGTACAGTACAGTACAGTACAGTACAGTAGTACATACCATACTGTAGGATGAGGAATATGAAAACCTGACTGGGAAGTCTGAGTGACAAACTCACTAAAGCATTCATCATGTCACTTACGTAAGAAGCCTGCTTTTCAGTATCCAGTCGTGACCCGACGGCCCGATCAAACTCCCAAAAGTCCACCGGGCTTCAGCTTCCTGCCAGATGCAAAGGTAGGCCTGCAAGACAGAAACACATTTCCTCTCAAAGTTCTCCTTTAAGGAAGCTAAAACCAGGTAAACGTCCAAAGTCCACTGACAATGAGAGCTCTCTGCCACACCTGAATGACTGTCAGACCGGTGCATATCAACAGATGCATGGTATCTGGGCGGGGCCACACACACACACACACACACACACACACACACACACACACAAAAAAAACCTGACAGGACAGGCCTACCAGCTATGTAATCATGAGTAGAAAAAAAAGATTTGAAAGATTTGTTGTCAGTCATCCAAGCTGCAACCTCTGTCTCGGAAAGATGACGCCAACGTGGAAGTGCAGCCACTTGAGGCTGCCTCCTATGGCGAGTCAGCGCAATTACAATGCCCGACTTTACAGCAGAAATAAACATGTCAACAGCCTTAACAGGGAAGTTCACCTTTCATGACAACTGCTACTTCTCGTTTGATTTATGACCTCAGTAAACTCTTTCCTAACGAGTTTATGCCTCAATCACTCGTTTCAAGCCTTTCAAGTTTAATACAGCATGATGCTAGTCAATTATGGTCTCATTTAGAGTCAAATAGACGATAAAGACTATGCTTTGGGGTGTGATTGACAGGTGGCCTGTCCAGTGATAAAGACTATGCTTTGGGGTGTGATTGACAGGTGGCCTGTCCAGTGATAAAGACAATGCTTTGGGGTGTGATTGACAGGTGGCCTGTCCAGTGATAAAGACAATGCTTTGGGGTGTGATTGACAGGTGGCCTGTCCAGTGATAAAGACAATGCTTTGGGGTGTGATTGACAGGTGGCCTGTCCAATGATTCTCATCCAAATATGATCACTTCTGGCTCAAAACAGAGAGTAAGATGGTGACGTCAAAATGCCAAACTCAACTACTCAAGGCTTCAAAATGGGAGTCTACAAGCCACAGTACGTCCATATCTTTATACAGTCTATGCAGGAGAGATGCACCTTATAAACAAGAGAAACCTCACTTGTGTCCAATACAATGTTGACCCTACAACCTAACAGCAGTAACTCCTATGTGTTCAGATAGTCTGTTCCACCTGGTATTAAGCTGCAGCCTGGGTGATCAGATGGTCTGTTCCACCTGGCTTTAAGCTGCAGCCTGGGTGATCAGATGGTCTGTTCCACCTGGCTTTAAGCTGCAGCCTACGTGTTCAGATGGTCTGTTCCACCTGGCATTAAGCTGCAGGCTGGGTGTTCAGATGGTCTGTTCCACCTGGCATTAAGCTGCAGCCTGGGTGTTCAGATGGTCTGTTCCACCTGGCATTAAGCTGCAGCCTGGGTGTTTAGATGGTCTGTTCCACCTGGCTTTAAGCTGCAGCCTGGGTGTTTAGATGGTCTGTTCCACCTGGCATTAAGCTGCAGCCTGGGCCTAAAAAAAATTAAGTTTGGTTCCGGTTGCCGACCGACCCTGTCAATTTACGTGCGACCCAATTTATTTTATGAGCTTGTTGATTTGACGGTGGCGCTAAGGGGCGGGGTTTGCCACTGCGCGAAGGTGCTTTTCGCTACGGATACTTTAAAACGAAAATGGCATGGAGCATGACGGACATGTGCTTTGTGTCGCTTCTCTGCCCATGCAGCAGCGTGCCAACCACAATTGTGAGATTGGGGTTAAAATCGTTTGAAAACGTGCTTCAGGAAGTTAAACCGTGCGCTTGTATATTCGTATCAGCAGCCGGCAAAGTGGACAGAGCTGACAAATGGACGGATATTGCCAGCGATGTGGTGTCGACCCCCACTCAGCAGCTTGGTTCGCTCGTCAGTGGCGTCATGGCTACGTTTCAATTAAGGTATTTAGCACTTAAGTGCACGGCAGAACCTCAGCCCTCGACAGCTTAAAGTACCGCTCCGTCCACCTTCGAGATACTGTTTCGTGCACAGCAACGTACTCATTTGCCCCCGCCGAAGGTTGCACAGACGAAAAAAGAGGAGCTAAAAAATGACATTCTGGAGAGCCTGCGGACCCGGGGAGTGGGCTTTTCTCTTCCAGAGAGCACAAACCAGGGCTCAATTTTACTGACGGTAAGTGAACGATAATATTTAAATTATATGTTTAGAATAACTCACTTTAATAAGTTCCGGGAGGTGCTCCATTGTAGCTTTCTAACCTGGGGTCGGACGTGTTTGTAACCCGTTCAGAAGCGCTGTAATCCATCCAATGAACTGCAGTGTATTTTGGGCGAGTGCGTAAAATAAATCCATAATCGTAAATCCCAAACCGGCCATGTCCTGTGTGTATTTATCCATTTTTCCGTGTTGAAAGCGGTCATTCTTGTTGCTATCATGGTTAACCCTTTCACTGCCAAGGACGTGAAAACACAGACCATGAATCAGACGCTGTGTGACGTCACAATTAAGGGCCTGTGGGATGTGTAGTCACAGCTAACAGGCTGTCTTGTGCCCAAAGGCCCTACATGGCCACTCAATCTAACCTCCTGGATGTGTCTGGAGTGGGTTGTGGTTATATTAAAATTAGGGCTGTCAAACGATTAAAATGTTTAATCTAATTAATCACAGGGTAGCTGTGAATTAATCATGATTAACCCACATTCCTAAATATGAGTGAAAAATTCTAATTTTCTTTGTATATTGTTGTTAGAACAGAAAGATAAATGACAAGAGGGGGATATAATGTTTTTTTTTGTTTTTTTGAGAATTTTTAAGGATATTAGTGGAGTGTTTTACAACACAAATTACTCCAGCTCCCATGTTTTGATATGATGTACAGTTTCACCCAGTTAGTTATTGTTACTCAGAGGTCCAGTGGCCAATTGCTCTTTTTTTTGTAATTTTAGAGAATTTGTTGCATAAATAGGTAAAAAAATTAATCAGATTAAAAATTTAAATCAGTTAATTCCACAAATGAATTAACTCAGATTAACTCAGTTATTTTGACAGCCCTAATTAAAATATTAAACAACTTTAATATTACATTCCTGACACCATTTTGTTTGTTTTTTGTATTTTCAGACTCTAACAAATTGCCTTTGGTACATCACAAACCAGCAGACTGTGATACGTGATGCGTCTCACTCAGACAGAGATCTGATTCCTGTTCCATCATGCTGGAGCTTTGAAGGATACAATGAAGTGAAAAGAAAGAAACTGAGGGAGCAACCCCTGTCTGCTGCCATTCTGGACAGTCACTCCCAAGCCCTGTTGTGTTTGTGTGACCAACCATACATGTCCTCAACTGATGTTTGGAAAGCACTGAAGGAGGACATTCTCAGTCTTGCCACCTGCCTTCGCAAGTATGTGCAGTATCTGAAGAGGAAGAGTGATGCTACATCTGCAAATCATAGCTCAAGTAAACCTGTCAGAGTTATATCTGAGAACATTGTCGTGACACACCACATAAACTCCCCCCACGAGGTGGATGCAAGGTACGAGTTGCTGGACAATGTTATGTGTCAAACAGATACTCTAACGTCTGTGCTCCTGGATGAGATGGTACACCTGGAGGAACCGTTTGCAAGTACATGGCACAGATTTGACTTCATCAACAGAATCCAGCTGTCTGTACCTGTCGATGTGCTGAAATACCAACCTGGGGGGAGCAAGACTGGCATCACCTTTCTGTGGAAAGTGGAAAGGACCAGAACACAGGACGAGCAGCTGACCCAGACCACTCGAGTTGTCAGTTCTCTGCAGCCATTTCTCCCACAGTACCACACCAGGTACATGAAGAAAGAATTCAAGAAGAAGGTAGCGAACGTGACAAGGACGACACCAAGCATCATAGAGGCTATCTATCAGGAAATCTCCCATGATTCTTCAGCCCCATCGAATCCTCTCATGAACCAGCGCATCCAAGTGGCTCTCCAGGGAGAGCCTGGCATTATTGTCGACTTACGTACCCTTAACTCATTCAGGGCCAAAGACGTCTTTGACGTGTTATCAGGAATAGCCCAGAGGGCCAATGACGTGTTTGACGTGTTTTTGTTTTTATTAGTACAGCGCGTAGTTCAAACACTTCCCCAGCCTGTGACATGTTTTCAGGTCCCTGGCATCTAAGGCAAGCCGACAACACGTGAACAAACACATACCGCAGCTGTTGTTTTGAAATTGAGCAAGAGGAAAAACAGAAAACGGATAAACGCTTCCTTGTGCAGACAGGAGAAACGCCATTGAAACGCCCCTCGGCGCGCTGCACGAGCTGGTCGCCTTCCTGTGTGCCAGCCGGGAGAAAACGGGAGAAAGTAATCCAGAGAGATGTGTTTGATCATCGGAGGAATGAGGAAATGATCGATCAGTTTGACGGGTAATCCAGAGGGCGGTGAGGACGTGTTGAATAGCAGAGGGGAAAACGGGAACGATCAAATAGCAGGGAGGATAGGACAGGGAGACATGGACGAGGACGGGTGGACCAGAACAAAACAAAATAAACACACGAACAGCTAACAAGGCAGAAGCGGCAGTCACAGCAGCCCGCTGTCCGTTCTCAAGAGCTATTCAGTTGGTTCATGAAATCGCTGGGCTGCGTGCCCTCTAGGCATGGGTCGATTTCCGGTTTTACCGGTTCGGTTCGGTATACGAGCCCAAACCGGTTTGATCACGTGCAAACCGAAAAAACCTAAAAAAAAAAAAAAAAAAAAAATTGTTTTTTTTTTTTTTTTTTTTTGCCAGTCCATTCTGATTGCACTATTGTTCGTATTAGCCTCTTCTCAAGTTGCACTAGTAGGCAAAAGTCTTATTTTGTTTATTATGTTGATGTTTGAAGAAAAGTTAAGCTGAATAGTTATGAGAAATAAAAACAGTGTGTTGTTACAGTTAAAAGGTTCTGCTTATTTGTATTCAGTGTTCGTGCTGGTTGGCAGCATACCAGCTTAGAGGTGCATTATCGCCACCAACTGCAGCCGCTTTGATACGTTTTTTGGGGGAATATCGAACCGGTTTCAAAATGTTCAAACCGACCCATGCCTAGGCCCTACATGTATATTGTGTGAATTTGTGAGTTTTGAAGTTTATAAGGCAGCTCAGCTGTAAGCCAATCCATTCTGATTGCACTGCTTGTGTTTTTATTAGCCTTTTTCTCAAGTTGCACTATAGGCAGAAGTCTTATTTCATTTATTATTTTGATGTTTAGAAGAAAAGTTGAGCTGAATAGTTATGAGAAATAAATACAGGGTGTGTTTGTTACACAGGTGTCCTGCTTCTTTTTATTCAGTATCATTGCTGGTTGACAATACCAGCTTATAGGTGTATTATCGCTATCAGGTGGACTGAAGTTGCACTACAGACAGTTATGGGCCACACTCGGGAGCCCTTTTTTATTACAAAAAAAATCGGTATACCGGTTCGATCCGGTTTAGATGGCAATATCGAACCGAATTTTCAAACCGACCCAGCCCTTCCAGTGTTGCTCCTGGCCAATCCCGGCGCCACAGGGCGTGGTTATTGCTTATCCTATGTGGGGTTAGAAATCACGCAACGAAGATAAAAGGGCGATCGTGTGTGTGTGTGTGTGTGTGTGTGTGTGTGTCTGTCTGTCTGTCTGTCTGTCTGTCTGTCGGTGTGTCTGTCTGTCTGTCTGTCTGTCTGTCTGCACACTCACTCACACTGAGTAAACTGTATTGTTGAATGTAAAAAAAAAAAGCACTTCATGTGTATATATATATATATTTTTTTGTCATTTGTGTCATAACGAATAATATTTACATGTCTGATGTCAATACAGTTCAAAATAAAAGAATTGAGAGCGAGTTCTGCCTGAGATTGGGCCCTTTACAAAAATTGCCTTTTCTCCTGTTTATCTTTTCAGGGAGACCTTTTGGGTGAAAACAGGGTGTATATAAATGGCTATAAGTAGAGTACAGAACATGCTAAAAGCTCACTTTTTTTTTCCTGGTGAACCCAGAGACGTACATCTTCATTTTGAGGTATTGCAAATCACTTTGGTGCTAATAGATAATTTACTGTGGGTCTTGAAAGATGACCAACAAT
This sequence comes from Poromitra crassiceps, assembly GCF_964638095.1. Classification (NCBI taxonomy): domain Eukaryota; kingdom Metazoa; phylum Chordata; class Actinopteri; order Beryciformes; family Melamphaidae; genus Poromitra; species Poromitra crassiceps. Next base: position 46,719,819 of record NC_139644.1, on the reverse strand, counting down.
TATGAAAATCTTTGGCCTGTGCTAAATATTGGCAGTCCTAAACTGGCCATGAATGAGTTAACAGTGGTCGTCCTGGTGACAACTTTGAGGAATTCTTCTCTAAGACGGAAGAAGCAGTCAATGAAGTCACTGCAGCAGATGATCGGAGACATGGCACTGCCCACCTGTCACAGTGGTTGTCGCTAGAGGATCTCATTGAACAGGTGAAGTCCAAATGCCCTGAAGGAACCAGGGTGCCCAGCAAAGCCCTTGTGAGATTGCAATTTGCACCACAAAATCCCTACACCCGGAGAGCCTTGAACTTCACTTCACGCTTTGAACTCAAGTACAAGATCCAGCGAAGACAGCTCCGAGCATCTCACCCTGATGCACACTTCTGTGCTGCACTCTTCAAGTTCTTGCGTCTACGCATTTATCAGCTGCATTCTGACATATTTGTCTTATTCATGGACGATAAGGCCAAGATCCCGCTTGGAGAACCAGGGGGGCCTGTGTCCACCGGTGTCCGAGGTCGACACTCAATCGCGCCTTCAACCAGCCAACTGGCAGCACTAGACCATGACATGACGGGCAAGGGATCCATCACATCCACAGTATTAATGCAACCCAATGTCCCCAGTCAGCCAGAGGGTTCATGGTACAGTGGCAAGGTAAAGATCGTGGTGCAGGACTCAGTCTTCCAAAAGTCTACAGCATACAGAAATGCAGCAGCAACAGTAAGGCTCGCACAGGAAGACCCTTCAGTATGGAAACCAATCCATGTCAAGTACAGTGATGGTGGAACAGAACATCGCACCCTACTGGTCAAAGTTCAGCTCAGTCTGATCGCAATATTTAAGATGCTAGGACTGGACATGGTCATTGCCTGCAGAACAGCTCCAGGCCAGAGCTGGCAGAATCCAGTTGAGAGGGTGATGGCTATACTCAACATCGGCCTGCAGAACTGTGCATTGGAGAGAGACAAGACAGCAGAGGACATGGAAACCCTGCTGAAGAGGTGCGGTTCTATGGCAGAGATCCGCAAAGCTGGCGAGAAAAACCGACAGCTTGCTGAGGCTTGGAGCACCTCAGTTGCGCCAGTGCTGGACACAGTAGCAGCACGCTATAGTCGGCTGAAGTTGAAGGGAGAGCCACTCACGATCATGGATGCAGTCACAGATGCAGAGGAAGATGCTGTCATGCAGGTTATCACCACACTCTTCCCAGCAATCAATTCTGCAACAGTGACCAAGCAACAAGCAGACAAGGATCCAGCATTCACTGAGTGGGCGCAGAAACACTGCCGGCAACGCCAGTATCTGTTTCAGGTAATCTTATTTTCCCTGTGTTTTTCTGTATAACTTGTAATGATTATTTTATTATATATTGGCTGTAAAGTACTTTGAGCTGCATTCCATGTATGAAAGATGCTATATAGCTAAATAAGTATTTCTTTCTTTCTTTCTTTCTTTCTTCAGATACGCAAATGTGATGCCGCTGAATGCTGTTCCGTACCAGTCCTCCCGCCTGAAAGGATGATCTGGCTTCCAGACCCAATGCCTCTGGTAAGAATTTTACTTTAACATTCAATACTTTGTTAACACATTGAGTGCCAAGGACGTCTGTGGACATCCTAAAAAAAAGTAACGAGAAGTGCCAAGGACGTCTGTTGACGTCCTAAAATCATAATTCATATTATTCCATAATTCTGCTGTTTAAGGTGGTACCCAGCCAGTGAGCATGAATCCCTTCAAGGGATCACACGGCGCCACCTTAAAAATCTACACGGGAGCTGCGCCACCCACCTCAGATCCTTTACTTTGTGCAGGAGAAAGCGGAGAAAGCCGTGATCAAAGAGACACCGATGCATGCTGCAGCCAGAGCCATATAGATTGCTCTGTCTGCAGCTGACAGTTGGCTGCGATCCACGCCCACAACTGAGCTCTTCTGCCTCTGTCTATCTGTCTGCATATAGTTTCTCCACACGATTGCCTACCAGAAAGGCAGCACCTGAAGCCGAACGGCCAAACCTTTTCCTGCAGTCCCGTTTGCCATTTCCTTGTCGCGCTGGGATCCGCCCGGGGCAAAAACGGAGGCTGCGAAAATAGACTGTGCGTGTGGGGAGGAGTTTGCAGCTCAGGGGTGGAGAGGGGGGGAGAGGGGGGGAGAGGGGGGTGGGGCACGCAGGCTGCACAGAACTACACCATGTCACTACATCAGAAAATATTAGCTAGAGTCAGTGAATGTACTTGAAAGTGCAAAAAGTATTCATAAAAGTGACTTTATCTTGAAAAGTAAAAAAAGACAGCAGAAAACCCTTGAAAGTGCTCTTCTTTCAGAGGCTGTCATTTCATAATGGAACTGTCTAGAAACAAAATTTCTTCTTTGAAAGAAGCAGGAGTGTCCAATGTTTCATTAGAGTCCAGCCCTGTCCATATAGCCCTAATAGAAAAAATTCTATAGCTGTTTTCAACTGAATGGAAGTGAATCTGGCACAGGCTCCAGACAATTTTACTGAAGCGCTGTGGCACTCAATGTGTTAAAGTAAGCAAACTTTGTGGATTATCCACTTTCAACATGCTTTAGCCTAATATTACACATGTTCACATATTCATATTATGCCCACAGCTGAAAGCAAAATACTTGAATACATGTTTGTGTTGTGCTTTATTGAAATAGGTGACCATTACTTGACTCTGGCTGAGGTTATGGGCAAAGACACAGATGACGCGCATCGACCTTCTGCCCAACAGTCCCACAAAAACAAGCAAGCTGCATGTGTCGACTTCTTCATGTCGGACGCACTGGAGAAGCAGCAGAAAGAATGCGGACTGTTTACTGCCCAACATGCACGGGCAGTAGTCGGCTGCATGGAATGTTCCAAACCACGAGTTATCTACTCAATGCAGCTCCTCTCCTCTCGCCACCAGGCCACACTAGCAGAGGCACTGTCAGATGACAGCATGGACTACACCTGTGGGAGTCCCATCCTGGAGCCAAGACATGTTCTTGCATCAACTGTCCAGGTCAGGCTGGCTCTCTCATGTGGGGATCCAATAGAGCTGGCCTACTACCGTGCACCTTTTGGGAGGCAAGATCTATGCGCACACTGTGGTGGGCCTCAAGGCAACACCTTGCCATCGCTGTTGAACAAATTCAAAACGGTCTTACCCTGCTGCCAAGTTTGTGTTAGAGCTGGCAAGCAGCACATTGTGGCCAGACCATACGGGAAGCAAAAGTGAGCAGTGTCAATGGCTGCCATAAGTTTCCTTTCATGCCTCAGTGGTACATTTTAAGTTCTACGTTTTGATCAACCAAAGTCTCTTGCACACCTGAGAAGTCTTGTGGCAGGTGCGAAGGTGGAGTAGAATCACTTAGAAAAATAATAGACACCCGCACACTGTCTTAACAAAAAGAAAAATTTAATACACGTTTCGGTACAAGACCTTTTTCAAGTGTGCGGGTGTCTATTATTTTTCTAAGTTCTACCTTTTGAACTGTTCAATTTTATTTCCTGTTGGAAATCATAGCATTTTACGGTTTATGTTCTACATTTTGAACTGTTAATTTATTTTTCCTGTTGGAAACCATAGCACTTTCTTTGAACTGTTACATTTTATTTCCTGTTGGAAACCAGCACTTTTTTCCCTTCATTGTACAACTAACTGTCATGTGAGACAGCTAAAGGAGTCAGGATGTCTCGAGCACAACAGGCTGTAGCAGGTGGTTCAGGCTAGACAGAAGGTGTTTGTGTGTATGTAGCAGAAGACATCGTTGACAGATTCAGTGAGCCGACTGTGCTTGTACTGCATGTGTTTTGAATATGTGTGGCACCTCTAGGGCTGGGTCGGTTTGAAAATTTTAAAGGGCCCATATTTTGCTAATATAATGTATTATTATTTTATTGTTGGCCTCCAGCAGGCGCGGCTCCAGTATTGGGCCTGGCGGGCCTAGGCCCACCCACTTTTTCCCCAGGCCCAATCAGATTTTTTTTTTTTTTTTAATATATATATATGTTTTTTTAATTAATTAATTTTTAAAACGAACATTTGAATACAAAATAAACACAAAAACGTTTCCTGACTCTTTCTAACAATAAAAGAAAAATAAAACTGTTATATTAGACTTCAAGTACTGACGGGAGTTAAATTTGGCGCTTCAGTTGTTGTAATGTACAGTGTAGCTAAAAAAGGTCAAAAAAAGCCCTCAAATCATTAATTTAAATGAGATATTCCTCTAAATATCGCTAAAAATGTAAAAAAAAAGACCTCAAAAATCGGGTGCCGCCAAGATGGGCCCAGCCTACATTTGTTGAGCCCACCCAAAACTGAAATCCTGGAGCCGCCCCTGGCCTCCAGTAGAGTAACTTATTGCATCAGTCATAGTTTAAAAAACTCATTGTTTATCTTGTACTGGCTCTCACTGCCCCCTTCAGTTCACCCTCTGTCTGAAACGCTCTGTTTTTATGTCCTGTCCCTGAACCCCCACCCTCCGGAAAATACTCCAGGTGGGCAGCGCGAGGAGTTTTTGCGTTTGCAAACTTCTGCCCAGAGAGCTATCGCTGTAGAAGCGAGACTGTCTGTCTGTCTGACTATCTATCTATCTATCTAGATAAGATAGATAGATAGATAGATAGATAGATAGATAGATAGATAGATAGATAGATAGATAGTCATGCATAACAGAAACAGACAGGCGATCTCTATGGCTACTAAATTTGGTAGTTGTAAAACAATTATATCAACGAGCAACTGATTGTCAAAACGAATTTGACCATCGATGAAAAACGTGACTTGGACATAAAGCAAGCTATCAATTGATTTATCAACATCCCCCTAGCTATCTACAGCTCCGCTAGGCCGGGCTGCACCCGGACATTTCCTTCAGTCGCTGGCCAAGCAGGGATTCTATTACCACGGCCTGCCATAACGTTACACCGGGAGCTTCACACTAGCTAATGTAGCTAGTTAGCTAACTTCCCAAATGCTTGTGACTATAGTGTGCCTCTCCTAGCAAAGGCTACACGGACCAAACCAAAATGAGGACTTGGAGAAGTCAGCAAGTTGGACTAACGTTACAAGTTCTGAAAATATGTGCCTTTCGTCATTCATCGGTTGTTCATGTCTATAAGGCAGCTGTGCTGCTAGGCTAAATAGCAAGTGCTAACGTTACCCAGCCGGTAAGTAACGTTAGCGCTTCCTAGCAGCACATTGGACCGATGCTGGAATGAGACACATATTTTCAGAACTTACCACTTCAGTCCTACATCCTGGCTCACTTCCATGTCGTCTCCTTGTTTTTGCGGTCTGGAATCCGTTATTCCATGAGACTACTACTGTTGTGTTAGTCCCAGACAGCCAGGCTAGAGAGAGCCTGGTGAGTGGTGACGCCGCCGCGGGTTACTGAAACACAGAACAGGGAAGAGAGGGGAAGGGTGGGAGCTAGCGTGCGCGCGCTGCGCGCCGGCCGGCGGCAACGCTTTGTTGCCAGGGTAACAAGTCCTTACTGACGTCACAAAAATGATGGTTCTCGCACAAAATCGCCATAAATCCATGTCATCTCGTCTACGAGAGTTCATAGGCGCGAGGGGTGGTTCATGGGGGTAACATTAAAACACTTTCACATATTTATTTGAAGCTTAGCCCATGTTTAATATGACCATCCAAGATTGTAACAACATATATATGATACAAAATTAAGAAATGCATAATATGGCCCCTTTAAAACCGGTTCGATATTGCCGTCTAAACCGGTATACCGATTTTTTTTGTAATTAAAAAAAAAAAAATTGAGCAGGGATCCCGAGTGTGGCCCATAACTGTCTGTAGTGCAACTTCAGTCCACCTGATAGCGATAATACACCTCTAAGCTGGTATTGTCAAGGCATGGGTCGGTTTGAACATTTTGAAACCGGTTCGATATTCCCCAAAAAACCGTATCAAAGCGGCTGCAGTTGGTGGCGATAATGCACCTCTAAGCTGGTATGCTGCCAACCAGCACGAACACTGAATACAAATAAGCAGAACCTTTTAACTGTAACAACACACTGTTTTTATTTCTCATAACTATTCAGCTTAACTTTTCTTTAAACATCAACATAATAAATAAGACTTTTGCCTACTAGTGCAACTTGAGAAGAGGCTAATACGAACAATAGTGCAATCAGAATGGACTGGCAAAAAAAAAAAAAAAAAAAAAAAAAAGGGTTTTTCGGTTTGCACGTGATCAAACCGGTTTGGACTCGTACACCGAACCGAACCGGTGAAACCGGAAATCGACCCATGCCTAGGCACCTCCATGTTTTGAAGGTTTTGAGAATGTTTGTAAGAGTCTGGAGTTAATACCATTAAAGGTATGAGATGAAATATTGTTTGAGATGTCTTCAATGCCAATGGTCCAGAACTGGTTTTTAGGAGTAGAAAAAAGAACATTTAAAATCAGCACGTTTTAATAACATTGAAGCATTCATATTGACTTAAATATTTTGTTCATATAAAAACGTGTGTAGAGCACAGTGGTAGAGTACATGTAGGCTATGTTATGAAAAAAGTATCCATCGCTGCTGTAATTTTAAGGAAAAAAAATATATCTATATATTTCCTATCTATCCCTTGCTGCCACTGAAAATAAAATAAAAAAATAAAATAAAATAAATTCCCTACCGACCCTCACCTCAACTGACAACCAACAGGAACCAAACTTAATTTTTTTTAGGCCCTGGTGTTTAGATGGTCTGTTCCACCTGGCCTTAAGCTGCAGCCTACGTGTTCAGATGGTCTGTTCCACCTGGCATTAAGCTGCAGCCTGGGTGTTTAGATGGTCTGTTCCACCTGGCATTAAGCTGCAGCCTGGGTGTTCAGATGGTCTGTTCCACCTGGCATTAAGCTGCAGCCTGGGTGTTCAGATGGTCTGTTCCACCTGGCATTAAGCTGCAGCCTGGGTGTTCAGATGGTCTGTTCCACCTGGCATTAAGCTGCAGCCTGGGTGTTCAGATGGTCTGTTCCACCTGGCATTAAGCTGCAGCCTGGGTGTTTAGATGGTCTGTTCCACCTGGCCTTAAGCTGCAGCCTGGGTGTTCAGATGGTCATTCAAAATGAGAAAAAGCACAAAGGCTGCAGAAGTACTACTGAGTACAGTACAGTAGCTGCACCGAAGACGCACTGCAGATCCCAGTTCCTACCAGAGGTGCAGGCTACATGATAAGCAGGTACAGTATATGCCATATAGTATATACCCACTAGGAAAGCTCCAAGATTTCCGTATGCCCGTATAGTTTTGTGACAGAACCTTCACTAAAGTCATTTTGTTTCACAGACGGGGTGGAGTATAAGTTTGGCTGGGGAAGGCATCTCCTCCATTCACACCGTCTGTTCAGACCGGGCGGCTGTGGAACCGAGTGGAAGCTGCTCCCTTTCGGCACCCATCATCTCAATGGATCGTTCACACTAGCCACGGCGTGGAGCTCTGCTCGCGTCTGCTCTAGTGACATGTTGGCTGTGCGTTTGTTCGCGTGCGTATCCTGAATCCGTCGTGCACGTCCTGTCCAAATGATATCTCCGCCCTCGTCCACGTGCATTTCACAGGAAAATACCATAGAAAACACTATATGGTTGTCTCCCTTATATCACCACAGAAGCACAGATGTATTAAACGATTAACTCAGCAGCATCTTCACTGGTGTTGTTGAGGAATCTATCTGCACTATGGCAAGTCTTACATTTCATCTGTTACTGATATACCACAAAGGTGTGAGAGAGAGAGAGAGAGAGAGAGAGAGAGAGAGAGAGAGAGAGAGAGAGAGAGAGAGAGAGAGAGATGGAGAGAGAGGGGGGGAGAGGGCGATCTACTTCCCCTAGCCCAGTGGTTCTCAAAGTGGGGTCCGGGGATCCATAGGGGTCCTTGACGGGCTTCCTGAGGGTGCCCAGCAAAATGGGGAATACTTTATTTTCTATAATACCATCCATAAGTAACACAATGACGAAGAATGTTTTGGTCACACTTTCTGTAATAAAACATCCAAAAGCAAAGATCTCATGAGATGGGTGACCGTGGGACAAAGCCTTATCAGATGGGGATCCATGGTCTAAAAGTTGGGTCAGTTCAGGGGTCCTTTACATGAAGATGTCTGAGAAGAACCATAGGCTTTTCTAATTATCGCCTGATCACAAGTCATGCCGCCTAAACAACAGTGAAACAGATCTCCAAGCTGAAGGCAAAATGTACCCAGTAGAATAAAGTGGACTACACCACTGCATCTTACCAAACAAGGACCACAAGACACTCACTTCATGGTTGGAGAACAAGGGAGATGAGGGGTTTTGCTTAAAGAATTGCTCAACTCAAATAATTGCATTGAAAAACTGAATTTGAATCAGAACTTGAATTTGTATTTGAAATGTTCTTCAACGTGTATCAAGTCTAAGGATCAATGAGAGTGAAGGAAATGATCAAAAACAGCGGGTACATCCCATTTCATCATCAAGACTACAGCTGTACGGCATCACGTTAATGACTCCTCCCACTCCACCCGCCGTCACGTAGATGTGAAGAAGCTCATATAAACAAGATGGCAGAGAAACAGTGTATTCGGGCTGGGCAATAAAATCGATACGGCAATATATCGCAATACTTTTTTCCGCAATACTGTATCGATATTTTAGAAAAATATCGTGATATATCGTGATATTGACTTTTTTGCACAGTCGTGTGTTCAGTGACACAATAAGAATACTTTTTATTTCAGTGCGTTCAGTAAGACACTCAACACTCAGTAGTTTTGACTCAATATGTCCACTAAGTTATCAATATAAAGTGATGTACATATTATTGCACTACCTGGGTGGTCCACAGCGTGTTGTATTTGAGCTCTATTTTAAAATTTTCAGTAAATTATGTACAGTATTGCAATACATCGCAATATGTATTGTATCGCAATGTATCGTGATACAATCGTATCATGACCCATGTATCGTGATACGTATCGTATCGTGAGGTCCTTGCCAATACCCAGCCCTAGTGTTGAAGAGGAAATTAAACATTTAATCATATGACTAGGGATGCAAATTTTTATCAATTTCCTTTATCGATTAATTGTCGTTGGCCAATCCTGGCGTGTTCCACCCCCAAATCGATTGTCTTCTGGTGCAAAGCGAGTGGCTTCTAGGACGAACAGGCTCTCTGAGCCTCGCGCCACTCTGTTATTTTAGAGCAGCGCAGTAAATACAATATTACTGGAACACGAGTTTAACGAAACAGTTACATGTCCTCTGCATTCTACATCAAATAAAGACATTACCGTTTGTTTTATTTGATATGTAACTTACATACTTATTGGCCAAGTTATGTTCAATTCAGCCAGGGTACAAGGGACTGAGTGTAGGCGGCCATCTTTTCAAATCAAGTAGAATACCATTTAGGAAATTGCAAGCTGCAAAAATAAGTCATGTTAAACGGACCTTGTACGCACAATTATTTTTTACAGTGGGGCATTCAAAAATAAGGTGGATACCAGTGGTTCGCAAATGGGGGTCCGGGGACGCCCAGGGGTCCGTGGCACTTTGCAAGAGGGTCCGCGAAAAGTTTTCAGGAAAATAAAAATAAGAACTTTTTTGTGTGCAAAAGCTTCATAGTTCAATGAAAATATTTTATGCTTAAATCTAAAATGGTTCATGGATTACATTCTAATCTAACAAACCTATCAATTTAAAAGTCAATCACGTTACCATGGAAACAATTAAGCTTAGCCCAAAATCACAAATCAGAATGAGGGGGTCCCCGGTAGATTTTCTATCTTGTAAGGGGTCCTTGGCTGAAAAACATTTGAGAACCTCTGCTCTATGCAGTACAGTACAGTACAGTACAGTACAGTACAGTACAGTAGTACAGTACAGTACAGTACAGTACAGGCTAGTTAAGTGTTGGTAGTAAGGATTTTGAATTCTAACAGGCTCACAGCATTATGCCGTTGTGTTTCTGACTTGGATTGTGGTTGTTTTGATTCATTTACTCGTACAGTACAGTCAAATCTAAATGGATGTACAGTACAGCACCCACATAGGTGCCGATTGGCCGGAAAGGAGTTCTGTGAATCTGCACTCCATTGCTCTTCCTCCACGACCAGGATGTGTGTCAGTAATCTGATAGCTGGATTTGAATTGTGAGCACTGAATCCAGTTTCAGAGCAGATTCATTCAATTTCATAATATTACATTGAGTTTCAAGTTCATCGGAATTCAGTTTCAAACTCAAATTCTATTAAATATTCAAGTTGAGCAATTCAAATATAAATAATTCAAGTTCAGTTTCTAGTGAGAGTGAGACCTATTTCTGCCCATAGAGACGCTGCTCCTGAGCAGAGGCCAACACATTCCCAGCACCACACATCATCCTCATCATAATTATCATCACCACCATCAGGTAGCATATCTGAAGAACAAAACATTCCTCAGCAGCCACCACAACTGGATGGCTGTGCTGATGACACATGACTGTATAACCTGAGGTGGCTGTGCTGATGACACATGACTGTATAACCTGAGGTGGCTGTGCTGCTGATGACACATGACTGTATAACCTGAGGGACACAAAGTATCTAACAGCATTACATAACTTCCTGAATGAATGAAAGGGTTTTTATTTCTTTCTAAAGAACGAAAGTGAAATCTTTGAGATTATCACTTTAAACTCTGAAAGAAAAAACAATCACAAGTGGCCCTAATCCTCTTCAGTATTTTTTAATTAGGTGATTGCCCACAAAATCTTTTTTTTTTCCAGGCAACCCCATTTGAAACCCAGGCGACCACACAAGTTTGGGACTCACTAGGGTTTAGCACCGTATCAATGAGAAACCCCTGTTTGAATGTTTGCTCTGGAATGATTGAAAGAATGCAATGCTGCACCATGCAGACATCTCCAGCATCACCTCCAGCATCACCTTATTACAAGAACACATCCTTCCAGAGCGAGATGTGAGAGATTAGCTCCTCTGGCTGCTGGGCTTTTGTTTGCTTGTCTGTCACACAGCAAGGTGAAGTTGCACGCATTCAACCTGCATAAAGGCTCGTCACAATAGATAGTATTCGATCAGCGTCACCACGGTCGCTGCGGCCATGTTGTTGACATAGCGCTGCTCTCAACTAGTGACAGCCTATGTGAAGAGCAGCGTTTATAGGAAGCTAGCCGCCCTTAGCGTTAGCTCTATCGTTCCTGTTGTGTTAGGATGGTGACCTGCGTTAGGCATGGCTGTAGTAATGACAGCAATAAAGTCCCCGTGGTTTGTTTCTATCTCTACCGTCCACAGACGTGAAGGGAGCGAGACTGAGGATACGTCAGCACACAGGAGATGTGTGGATAGTTAGGAGAGACAGGTGAAACTTTCTGTCAGCTCCTCACAGCAAAGTCTGTTCACCTCATTTTTTCTTTTGTTTATTACAGGCATTAACGGCAGCATACAAACAACAACCCTGTTTTTTTATTGCCGTCATCACCATCGCTATTTTGTAATAGATCTTAACGCAACAGAAAGGACAATAAGGCTGTTATTACGTGCAGGACGGTATGTCAACAACATGACCACGGCGACCGTGATGATGCTGATCGAATAGTATCTATACTAGAATTTCTAAATTCAATACCGATACCCAGGAAAATATCGATACTCTATACCGTTTGATACCATGGGGGGAGGGGCATCAAGACAGATCGACGGATGCATACTTCTTATCTAGGCCTGATAAAGCTCATTAAAAACGTTTTCCTGACACAGCAGATCACCCTGCTCTAGTCATCAGCCTATCACAACACAGCAGATTACCCCTGCTCTAGTCATCAGCCTATCACAACACAGCAGATGACGCCTGCTCTAGTCATCAGCCTATCACAGCACAGCAGATTACCAGACAGCAAATTACCCTGCTCTAGTCATCAGCCTATCACAACACAGTAGATTACAGTACACAGTAGAATCATGGAATTTGGTAATGAAAATAGAATCAATTGTAAAACTGGAATACGGCAGAATGTTCCATAATTTGTCTCAAATTGATTAAAAAAACAAATGATTGTACTGTGGTAACCTAAATAAATGATTTCATAATTGAAAAAGAGGCCTAGAGAAATAATTAAGTTTTTGATTGGCTGTTTTGAGAGAGGGGTCAGTCTTGCGTGGGACTCTTACATCATCTCACAACTTGTCAAAGAAAAGGAAAACAAATCTACCCTAACCCCTAAAGTCATTAAAAATAATAATAAAATAAAATAAAATAAAATAAAATAAAATAAAACAATAAATTGAAAAACCAGAATTTGGGGGGAAATATGTAATTTGGAGGGAAATAAAAAAAACTGATTTCATATGGCCCGATTAAGCAACAAGTTCCTATTCTGGAGCGACTTGCAATGTGTGCAACAGTAGAATAGCATTCAGTTCCTGGATCATCAACTTTACAAGCAGCAACCAATAAAGGAGGTGAAAGGTGAGACCCTGTGACACTACAATGATCAGAGAGAGAAACATCCCTGTGACACTACAATGATCAGAGAGAAACATCCCTGTGACACTACAATGATCAGAGAGAAACATCCCTGTGACATTACAATGATCAGAGAGAGAGACATCCCTGTGACATTACAATGATCAGAGAGAAACATCCCTGTGACATTACAATGATCAGAGAGAGAAACATCCCTGTGACACTACAATGATCAGAGAGAGAAACATCCCTGTGACATTACAATGATCAGAGAGAAACATCCCTGTGACATTACAATGATCAGAGAGAGAAACATCCCTGTGACATTACAATGATCAGAGAGAGAAACATCCCTGTGACACTACAATGATCAGAGAGAGAAACATCCCTGTGACACTACAATGATCAGAGAGAGAGAAACATCCCTGTGACATTACAATGATCAGAGAGAGAAACATCCCTGTGACATTACAATGATCAGAGAGAAACATCCCTGTGACATTACAATGATCAGAGAGAAACATCCCTGTGACATTACAATGATCAGAGAGAGAAACATCCCTGTGACATTACAATGATCAGAGAGAGAAACATCCCTGTGACATTACAATGATCAGAGAGAGAGACATCCCTGTGACATTACAATGATCAGAGAGAAACATCCCTGTGACATTACAATGATCAGAGAGAAACATCCCTGTGACATTACAATGATCAGAGAGAAACATCCCTGTGACACTACAATGATCAGAGAGAGAGAAACATCCCTGTGACATTACAATGATCAGAGAGAAACATCCCTGTGACATTACAATGATCAGAGAGAGAAACATCCCTGTGACATTACAATGATCAGAGAGAGAAACATCCCTGTGACATTACAATGATCAGAGAGAGAAACATCCCTGTGACATTACAATGATCAGAGAGAGAAACATCCCTGTGACATTACAATGATCAGAGAGAAACATCCCTGTGACATTACAATGATCAGAGAGAGAAACATCCCTGTGACATTACAATGATCAGAGAGAAACATCCCTGTGACATTACAATGATCAGAGAGAGAAACATCCCTGTGACACTACAATGATCAGAGAGAGAAACATCCCTGTGACACTACAATGATCAGAGAGAGAAACATCCCTGTGACATTACAATGATCAGAGAGAGAGACATCCCTGTGACATTACAATGATCAGAGAGAGAAACATCCCTGTGACATTACAATGATCAGAGAGAAACATCCCTGTGACATTACAATGATCAGAGAGAGAAACATCCCTGTGACATTACAATGATCAGAGAGAAACATCCCTGTGACATTACAATGATCAGAGAGAGAAACATCCCTGTGACATTACAATGATCAGAGAGAGAAACATCCCTGTGACATTACAATGATCAGAGAGAGAAACACTAGGAAAAAACACCAGCTAAGGAAAGAGGAAGAAAAATTGGTTTTAAGTTAAAAAACAGAAACCAATATTTGTTCTCATTTTGAGCTCGGGATGTATGACGATATCGGCACGCCATCGGCCGATAAAGGCTTTAAAATGAAATATCGTCCCCGAAATGAAAAAACATGTCTGCCAATATGACCAGTCGATAAAACAACCTTTTAATGATGCTACTGCTCTATGCTCGACTACATGCTCGACACCATGTCCGTCCCCGGGGCGACGGTTTCTTTGTTTTGTAACTTGTGAAATATGTCAAATTGACCCTGGTTGTGGTGGCTATTGTCAGGGTTGTCTGTTGTGTTTGTCAGGGTTGTCTGTTGTGTTTGTCAGGGTTGTCTGTTGTGTTTGTCAGGGTTGTCTGTTGTGGTGTTTGTCAGGGTTGTCTGTTGTGTTTGTCAGGGTTGTCTGTTGTGTTTGTCAGGGTTGTCTGTTGTGTTTGTCAGGGTTGTCTGTTGTGTTTGTCAGGGTTGTCTGTTGTGTTTGTCAGGGTTGTCTGTTGTGTTTGTCAGGGTTGTCTGTTGTGTTTGTCAGGGTTGTCTGTTGTGTTTGTCAGGGTTGTCTGCTGTGTTTGTCAGGGTTGTCTGTTGTGTTTGTCAGGGTTGTCTGTTGTGTTTGTCAGGGTTGTCTGTTGTGTTTGTCAGGGTTGTCTGTTGTGTTTGTCAGGGTTGTCTGTTGTGTTTGTCAGGGTTGTCTGTTGTGTTTGTCAGGGTTGTCTGTTGTGTTTGTCAGGGTTGTCTGTTATGTTTGTCAGGGCTGTCTGCTGTGTTTGTCAGGGCTGTCTGTTGTGTTTGTCAGGGTTGTCTGCTGTGTTTGTCAGGGTTGTCTGTTGTGTTTGTCAGGGTTGTCTGTTGTGTTTGTCAGGGTTGTCTGCTGTGTTTGTCAGGGTTGTCTGCTGTGTTTGTCAGGGTTGTCTGTTGTGTTTGTCAGGGTTGTCTGTTGTGTTTGTCAGGGTTGTCTGTTGTGTTTGTCAGGGTTGTCTGTTGTGTTTGTCAGGGTTGTCTGTTGTGTTTGTCAGGGTTGTCTGTTGTGTTTGTCAGGGTTGTCTGTTGTGTTTGTCAGGGTTGTCTGTTGTGTTTGTCAGGGTTGTCTGCTGTGTTTGTCAGGGTTGTCTGTTGTGTTTGTCAGGGTTGTCTGTTGTGTTTGTCAGGGTTGTCTGTTGTGTTTGTCAGGGTTGTCTGTTGTGTTTGTCAGGGTTGTCTGTTGTGTTTGTCAGGGTTGTCTGTTGTGTTTGTCAGGGTTGTCTGTTGTGTTTGTCAGGGTTGTCTGTTATGTTTGTCAGGGTTGTCTGTTGTGTTTGTCAGGGTTGTCTGTTGTGTTTGTCAGGGTTGTCTGTTATGTTTGGGGGGGAAATGCTGCAATAAAAAGATGGCGCGCTTTACATGAGCTAAGTTGAAGTCGTTTTCTTATTTTGCCCAGTGAATGTGTACATTTTGAAAAGCATTGTATTTACGTCTGCATCGCCAGTGGCCCATCAGCCATCACCATAAGAGCTGGCATATTAATGTGTTCATTTCACTACAGGACAGACTTGATGTTCTCTGAAGTTAGGTGGGAATCGGCCAAAAGAGTTGGAAAATATCTGATAGTGGCAACAACAAAAAAATCCCAATATCATGCATGTCTATTTTGAGCTATTAAATTATTCAACTTAAATGTAGCGGTCACTTTACGGTGGAGCGTGCACAGAGTCTCTGAAAGCAGAATCAATCAGGAACATCGTAAAACTTCCTGCCTGGGCGGAACGTCTCGGTCCAAAGCGCGCGGAGACAGCTGATGTCATGATGACAGGCACAGAAAGGCACTGACTGAGACAGAGGAGGACGTTCACCACAACCACGACAGGCATGTGGTCGGACCGGTGTGGCCGCCCGGGGTGCAGCCCTGCCTGGGGTGACTGGTGAGGCTGCCCGAGGTGCAGCCCTGCCTGGGGGGGGGGAAATGCTTGGAGGAGTGGAGGAGCGTAACCTTCCCCGGAGCGGCAAACTAGACCACGTGCTGCCTTGCTCTGAACACTGGGACAGTCACAAACCAGATCCTATGTCATTTCCTCCTTTTGGTTTGATTTGTTTGGCCAGGGTAAGAACAATGCTGTTATACTAACCACAATACACGGAAAGAGGTTCCAGAACCTGACGTTAAATGCAGAAGAGAATGTTGTGGTCCAACAATAAAAACAAAGTCATTAAAAATATGCCATATTTCTGCCATTTTCTAATTGCAGAAACTGCAATTAATTAAAGTAGCAGGAAGAAGCCATTGGGAAAGTCCACCCTATGAGTTGTGCATGTCCACCTTTATGGCTCTTGTCCTTGCCTGGGACAGTGTGAACTGAAGTGGCTCAATTCTAGCTCCTTAAATGTGAATATTGTTTGGTTTATTTAGCCTACTCCTACGACAGTGAGTTGGGGGGGGGGGGGGGGGGTAAGACACTTGAGGACGTCATATTTTTTTAGTACGGCAGATTAAATGCACTTTTCATGTAAAATCGTTAACTTCCGGAAAGAAGCACCAAAATTGGCACAAATACTCCTTGTGGATTGTTATTTTGATTAAAGCTATTGATAGCCATGCAAAAAAATCGATAGCATTATAAATACTACTTTGGGGACAACTGAGCCACTGAGCTTGTGGTCTGAGTGTCCGCCCTGAGACTGGGAGGTCGTGAGTTTGATCCCCGGCCGAGTCATACCAAAGACTATAAAAATGGGACCCATTTGCCTCCCTGCTTGGCACTCAGCATCAAAGGGTTGGAATTGGGGGGTTAAATCACCAAATGATTCCCGAGCGCGGCGCACGCTGCCGCTCACCGCTCACCCAGGGGATGGGTCAAATGCAGAGAACAAATTTCACACATTGTGTGACAATCAGTGGGACTTTACCTTTACTTTGTGTAAAATTGTACAATATGAATGATCTTGCTATCAAGCCATACATTTATGATCACAGATTTATTCCGCGTGAATTTCAAAATGGCAATGACATTTTAAAAGATGGCTGCCATTTCGGCCGTCATAGGGATACCAGAGTGACATCATCAGTGTGCGCAGTCTCCTCCATGTCAAGTCAAGTCCAGGCAGTCACTCGGTCGTTCAGTTTTTCCACCATTTCCTGGCATTTTATAGACCCGTTTGGTCCATTAAACCATTTTAATTTTAATTGAATTAAGTCAATTAAACAAGAAAATAAATCGACAATGAAAATAATTAGCAGCAGCCCTATTTGGAGGGCCTGGTTCCATACTGACAGCTAACGGCTTGTAGCTCTGGAGCTAACCGAGCAGCTACAACATGACACAGCGGTCACAGCACATCAAGTGCCATTTGTACGACACATTGACCTCCATGTGTTGTTGCCTACAGTGGTCCTCAATGTGGGGACCACCAGGGGACCACCAGCGATCCTTGGTTTCAATGGGTCCCCAGCAAGATGATCAACTGTTCAACACCATTACGGCATACCTGCCAACACTGGGCTGTGACAAAGAGGGACATTTTGCCCCCCCCCCCCCCCCATATAACCCTACACCACACATTAATAGAATAAATTCAAGGATGTAAAGTAAATCACTTTTATAAATGACTCCTAAATTCATAGCTCAAATAAAATAATTATAAAATTAAATTAAACAAACATACAAAATGTACAAAAGATGTGATCAAAAGTCAGCATCTAAAATTTACATCACAAAAAATGAAGTGTCACGCTGAAGCCACGCTCACGCCTTGCTCAAGCGATCGTTCAGGATTCACGCCTATTTTCCAAGCATGACGCGTGAAGCTTGAAGCTGCCAGGCATCAAGTCAATGGGAGTTGTGGGCGGGTTCAAGGCGCGCCGAGGAGGCGCTGAGAGGAAAAGAGAAGGCTTCTTGTGTGAACGGTGAGGCGTCAGTTCAGCGTGTGCCTGCCTCAAGCTTCAGCTCTACTCCTGTGTGAACAAGGGCTTATGTTGAGCTGCTAAGATAACACCCTGCTGGCTCTCATGGCCTCTGTGCTGCACACAGCATCTCCTCCAACAAGACCTGTGCTCCTCCAACATCTCCTCCAACAACACCTGTGCTGCACACACCATCTCCTCCAACATCTCCTCCAACAAGACCTGTGCTGCACACAGCATCTCCTCCAACAAGACCTGTGCTGCACACAGCATCTCCTCCAACAAGACCTGTGCTGCACACAGCATCTCCTCCAACAACACAGTTATTTAGACACCATGGCTAACTGGCTGGGGGGGGGGGGGGGGGAGACAGCACAAACAAAAAACGGATATCCGAATCCCAACATTGAAAACCGAATACCTACCCAACGAACAAATAGTCAAATACTCAGGTAACCCGACCTAAAAACACAGATAGTCATGAAGTTCTGGACAAAATTACACTGAAGAATAGAGCACCTACTTGTATACTTCCAGGTTCATAAGAGGAAAAGTGAAATGGGGTTTTAGAATGTGGATTTCACTTGAATGCATAAAATAAGATCTGTGCTGAACAAAAGTTTATGGGAACAGGAATTTGGTTTCAGCAGGATAATCTTCAAACTTTTTTTTTTTCTTCTTTTTTTTCTCCTCCCCGATTTTTTTATCCCCCTTAGTGCTAATTTACTTTTATTTATCCTGGTTGCTGCTCCACCCTCTGCTGATCTGGGGAGAGCCAAAACTGGCTCCATGCTTCCTCCGAGACATGGGCAGTTAGCCAGCCGCTTCTTTTCACCTGACAGGGGAAGCTTCACTGGTAGGACATAGCACGTGGGAGGTTCACGCTATTCCAACCGGTTCCCCTCCCTCCGAACAGGCGCCCTTAACGACCAGAGGAGGAACCACATTAGCAACCAGCATATTGCATGTTTTGGTGAAGGGGGTTCCTATATGAAGGAAACCCCAGGGAGGCACGGGGAGAACATGCAAACTCCACACAGAAAGGCCCTTTTGACGACCCCACCCGGGCGGTGGGCACTCAAGGACATGCGGACAGGCACGCATTCCTTCAGCGTTCACAGCGTCCCAGGTGGGAATCGAACCCAGGACCTTCGAGCTGTGAGGCGACAGCACTTACCACTGCACCACCGTACCCCCCTCAAACGTGAATAACTTTTATGACTTTAGGAACATAAATGTGTGTGTTTTTTTAACGTGCTTTTTAGAAAACGCTTGAAAAGGTCTAAAAGCGATTAACGTTCGTGAAGATTATCCTGCTGAATCCAAATTCACGCTCCCATAAACTTTTGTTAAGCACAGATCTTATTTCATGCATTTAAGTGAAAACCCCATTCTAAAACCCCATAGACCCTGACGTCCCAAAATGGCTGCGATTTCTGGTTAAGCCTACAAAAAGACATCATCCCTGCGGTATACATATGAACAGATGTGGGTCTGTGGCTCTATAATGCGTAGTAGGCCTACTAAATGAGGGGTCCTATATGAAAAAGGTTGAGAGTGACTGAACTATTAGCCTACTAGGCTATATAGGACATGGCTGAAGCTGTTTTGCCACATGAAGCTGGCCATCTCTGCTGCAAACGAGCCCTAAACATGTTTAAATAATCAGCTTCAGAGAGAAGAGAACGACTCAAGGAGGGGAGGGGAGTTTTTTGTGTTAACAAAATTGCAGAAACTTTAAAGCAATTCATATAGAGATGGAGAGCTGAGCAAGAGGTACTGGGACAAGATAACATGGTGGCACTGATTCAGTAATAGTGTAGGCTGAGAGTTGCAGCAGATCTGTGTGCGGTTATGAGCATGTGACACATACAGCACATTTTCACTATTCATCCATTTCAGCACTCAGCAGCAAGCAGTGTGTGTGTGTGTGTGTGTGTGTGTGTGTGTGTGTGTGTGTGTTCTTTTCACTCATTGAAAAGAACAGAATCCAGTCACACAGGTCTGTCTGTGCATGTGATTCATCAGCTTGTTAACCACACAGCGTCTAAACACACGTTGAGGTTGACTCACCTCTGATCACTTTCTCTACAAACCCTTTTTGGAGACATTCACTGTTACGCGTCGTGTCCACTTCACAATGTTTGGCCGTCAGCTCTTTGCGTTTTGGACACAACTAAACGGCCGTCAAGCCATACTACATTTCTGTCAATGTATCGATTTAGTAAACCGGAAAGAATTTCAAGTAGGCTACGCTAGCCTAAAAAAAAACTGTTGAAAAAAGCTAATTCACGTTACATTTTATATCAGCTTGCAAAAGGGGGAAAAAGCCGTATAGGCCTAATACCCAGAGTGCGTAAAGACAAGCCTCTGGTGTAACGACTTGCTATGAAATACTTTCCAAACTGTCCCCATGCAGTCACAGACCCGTGTGACAGACAGACATTCTAAGCTAACGGACATCTAACAGGTAGACTAAAGCTCGTGGCACACACACAATCAAACACCCAACAACTACGGACAATGCGTGATTGGTGTGCCATGGGCTAGAGGTGTCGAATCTGACCAATTAAACATCTCCAAACAATTCTAAACCAGGACAGAGCCATGGCACCCGGCCATGGCCAAAGAAACGTCAGTGTTTGCCCGTGTTTGTTGTAGAATGTTTGATTGGTGTGCCATGGCTTTGACAGAGCATGTAAGTTACAGACATGTAGGTGAGTCTCAGAGAGGAACTCACCTGTGTAAAGTGTGCGGTCGCGCTGCGTGCTGCTCGGCTGGCTGCAGAGTTGGAGTGAGAGGTCCCTCCTCCAGCTTCCTATACGCCTTAACTCTGTTTGGCTCCGGAGAGCTGCGTCACTGGTGCCGTCACTGCGTGGAGGGGGGCGTCGCAGGTGCAGGAAGATGGACAGGTGTACCCGCCAGCTATGGAGGAGAGGTCCTCAATACCTTCTTCACCACTGGGGGAAGAAACCGAGAGCTTTTATCTAAGGGGCAATGTGGGCAATGTTTGTTTGTTCTGTTTACATTTTTGTCCCACTGATTATGTCATCAGTGAGATCATAAATCACTGATGATGTCATAAGTGATTTAATCAGTGATGTCACTTGAGCAATTCAGCATTGCCTATGAGCCTATGACATGACATCAATGATGTCATAAGAGCAATTGGCATGTCATCAGTAACCTCGCATCACCAGGCTCTTCTCGGCGAGAAAGAGCCTGGCTTCCGCTCACAATTGATTTTGTCACCCTACCTGGTTCCGGCCTAGAGCCCGCCCTAGACCGGATGGGCAGCGTTTCTAGCTCGTCAACTTTTACGTTAACTTGACAATTTGACCCAAGTATCAGAACGGCAAACAACAAAACAAAAGATGGACGTACCGAACAAAGTTTTTGAAGAAGTTCTTTTAGAAACATTGCGGATTCACAATCTCACTTATTTTAAGCCAATACAGAAGCTTTGCACCAGACAATTAATCGAGGGAAGAGACGTCAAGCTAACGGCAACAAAAACGTTTTTTGGCACACTGCCTTCCGGTGTTCATTCTGGTTCCGTGGTTTACGCCCCATGACAAAAAGCGGGGTGAAAGGTGCCCAGACTATGTCATCAGTAATACAAAGTTGTGACATCATCAGTGAAGTCAGAAGAGCAAGTGAGCCGCACAGTGGCAGTGATGCCATACGAGCAAGGGAGACGGCACAGCGATCGAGCTGCATGGCGGGCGGACATCATCACAAATCACTAGAGGCATTGTGACAATCAGATGTCATATTCTTCTTCTGTGGTGTTTTATGGCAGTAGGCATCCTTTATGTTGCATTACCGCTTCCTTTTGGATTTATCCGTCCACTGTTTCCCTACATTCAGTCCCTCATCAGTGATGTCATAAATCCGTCTCTGCTTATGCACAGAGCCATTGTGACATCATCACATGTCATAAAATCACCATTGATGTCAAATGTGGACATTGCATCAGTGATATAGTCATAAATGCTCCCCTGCTGAGGTTATAAATTGCATGACTCTTGCTCACAGACCAGCCAATCAAGCTTGAATCTGCAGCAACAACCATGAACATGTCAATGCTCTTGAGTCAAATTGAACAAGTTAAAAAACAACACATTCACAGAAACCGTCTAGCCGAGGAGAACAGACAGAGAGAGAACCAGGCAGCCATCCAGATTCAGAGCTGGTTCAGAGGCTGCAAGGTGCGGGCTTGCATCAACCATCTTCACAAGAAGACCACCATTATACAGAAGATATGGCGCGGCTTTGCAGCAAGGGCACGTCTCAGACAAATGGTGAAGGTGGCGTATGACATCATGAAGATGAAATCCTACGAGAAGATGGTGGTCAGGATCCAGCGCAGATGGAGAGGGTTCTATGTCAGGAAATACATCCATAACTACTATGCACGCAAGAGGTATCTTGAAGGACTTACCATGAAAAATGAACTAGTGAGGAGGGGGTTGGATGAACTCGAGGAGCTCCAGAAGTTGGAGAGAGATTGTCTGGAGAAGGAGAGAGAGCAGACAGCCAAGATCTACCAAGCTCAGCGGTTACACTACCTCCTCAGTACGAAGCATCGTCCAGGGGTCTTCAACTCTCCATTGATGGCGGCCCCCCACGAGATGGAGCTGCTGCTGCAGCAGGCCAAGCCGCAGCCCCCCATCAGACTCTCCCCCAGGGACGCGACCGGCACCCTCTCCCCCTCTCCCCCTGGAATTGCAGGATCCCCACAGGTCAAATTCACCAAAACCTGCTGCTTCCCCGGGCCCCTTCTGCCCCCCATAACCAGCAAGAAACCACAGGGTCCGTTCAGGGAGCCAGAGGAGGTGTGGCAGCAGCGCATGCGCTGTCTTGAGCCATCTTTGCGTCTGGAGACATCTTACACACACCTTCAGGAGGCCCAGGAGGAGCAACACCAACAGGAGGCAGCGGGAGTCCTGGTTGACACCCCGTTCCTGCCAGCCACCAAAGCCCACAAGAGGAACGAGAGGTATGAGCGTCTGCTCCACAGCAGCAGCGCCTTCACTCCTTTAGCCTATGGCAGCAAGACCTTCAGAGAGGAGGACACCCTCCGACTCAAGGAGAAGGAGCCATTCCAGACAGTGTTCACCACCTGTAACATCTTTGATAAGTTTGGTCGTCTTTACTCCAAGGCGGGCAACATCGTGTGACACTCACAATTGACCGATCGCTAAGCCCCACCCCCCGTGCTAAGCCCCACCCCCCGTGCTCACTCGGACAAACACAGGGCAGGCTGACTAGAGTAAATGGCAGCCGTCACTGTCAAAGTTATATCCCAAGACGCTCTTCACAACCTTTTGAGGCCTGATATCGTGTAGAAGCCATCAGAAAGTACTTCACTATGCCAGGGAGGGCGATGTACAACATTTAAAGCTATCGATAAAAAGAAATGCGATAGCCTACGTGCATGGAAACGGCTTTAGCGAATCTTTAATCAAACGTTTTAACGGAGGAAGACAGTGGGTGGGGATGACAGGTGACTCACATCCAGAATTGACATTCACTTAGGCCATGTTCATCTGATTTGTGAACTTTAGTGACGTATTAATGACTTTATCCAGATTGGTTTTATGAGTCTGGATTGGTTTTATGAGTCTGGACGCTCCAAGTCTCATTTGTGTCACTTGTCCCAAACCACATATGGAGGTAGTTTCCAATCTGCTTTCGACTGATGTGACTTGAGTCCAGACGCGCAGATCCACCAAATCTGATTTGAACATCACTCACAACTCGTCATCAAATGCTTCTGCGCAGGAAAACCACGTCACCAACGTACGTATTTACTGACGCCCACGTCGTTACCATAGCAACCCATGCAGATAGGCTGTTTAGGTCTGGACACACAGATCCGACTTGAGAATCAGATTTGTGGCAGTGCGGACACACTCCCAAATCAGATTTGGGAAACCAATCAAGATAATGATGATTAATGACTTTATCAGCAAATCAGATTTGCGTGTAATGTGAACATGGCCTTAGAGTAACCTCTCCGTGGATTATATAGCCTATATGCCGAATTGAAGAGTGGCGCCTGCCGCCTGGTAATCTATTTCATGTACTTCTGTATAATCAAGAAACGTTAAATAGTGTAGATGTTTTTCATAGCGAGACAACGCCACGCACGCATGGGTGGTGTAGCTGGTGTATCAGCAGAGGCATAGCTTACAGCTTTTAACATCATGTTTTCCTCCTGGATCTTTTCTCTTTAGACTACCTCACATTTATTGGGATTAATTCCCTCGTTTTGCACCGCGCGCGTGCATGCGCATGTGTGCGTGTGTGTGTCTGTCTGTCCGTCTATCCGTCCAGAGTTGCAAGACACACCGTTGCTCCAATTGCAAAAAATACTTTTGAGAGTTCTGGTATGAATCTGGTGCGGAGGGAAATGCACCCACCATGGGTGCTACAGATGTTGTTACCTTGACCAATCATGGCTCAAGCTGCTATGGCATCATCTTACATAGAGCAATCACAGCTCACACTGCTATGACATCATGTCGTAAACTCAGATGACAGCTCAGGTACTAATGTCATTGTGATTAATACATTGTGACATCACTGATGGCACGAGTGACATTACTGATGACATCATTGATGACATCACAATTGAAGGCATAGTCATCAGTGATGATGTCATAAAACCTTACCTGCTGAGGTTAGAAATTGGTTGACTCTTACTCAAACAGTCCAGCCAATTAAGCTCTGCGACAACAACATGGGCAACTTCCAGACCACAACAGGACGGAAGACCTGGACCAGGTGACAGAAGACCTGGACCAGGTGGTCATTGGTCCTGCTGCACATGCAGAAGACTGCAGAAGAGAAGACAGATGAAGCGTGCTCATTTTCCCCACCCAAGGAGTGTGGAATTTCTAGTTTTAATTCTTAACAAGTGCGAATATGCCAGGCAGCATGAGCATGTGTGTTACTGAGGTTGTTACTGGATTGTCAGTCAGTCAGTCAGTCAGTCAGTCAGTCAGTCAGTCATTCAGTCAGTCATTCAGTCAGTCATTCAGTCAGTCAGTCAGTCAGACAGACAGACAGACAGACAGACAGACAGACAGACAGACAGACAGACAGACAGACAGACAGTCAGCTTCATACATAGCCAGATTTAGGCAGCCAGCGCCTGCCTGGCAAAAACGTGTCATCATAAAACTGACATCTATCCTATCTCCCTCCCATCTCTCTTTCTCCCTCTCTCTCTTCACACACACACACACACACACACACACACACACACACACACACACACACACACACACACACACACACACACACACACAGTATCGGTGTTTAAGAACTAGCTAGACGGCTTTCCTCCAAAGATTCTAGAGGCTGTGGCTCTGCATTTAACTCTTCTACACTACGCTCATACTTCCTATTGTCCACTAGAGGGCAGCATCCATCCTCGCATGAGGGCGAAGGCTGCATTCGATAGTAGCCTACTACCCTACATGATAGTAAGTATCCTTCCATTTATTCATTTTCCTCATCATAGGTAGCCTACCAACATTTCATTCCTACTCAGAAGTTAACCCTTTAAATGCCATTTTGTTTACATAATGGCACTGCTTTTTTCATAGTGTAAAACAAACAAACATAAAGTGAATTATTTGACATTGACATTGATTTTGATCCATTTTTACTTTTTGTGTCAGATGATTTAAACATGATAAAGCCTCAAAACAGCAACAAAAAAAGAAGAGGGGCAAAGTGTGACTTTTGAACCTCCAGCCATTTGTGAAAAAATATCAATACTACTTTACTTTCATTTCCCCATGTGGTAACACTTTATAATAATGTTCAGTCGTAAGTCATTGATAAGCCTTTAGTTAATGATGAACTAATCACTTACAAAACATGAATATACATGTGTAGATGATTAATAAATGTTATGTTAACATATCACAAATGTGTTGTAAGTCATCTATAAACTTTTAGTAAATGAAGTGCTCCTCACCTGTTATAAATGCTGTGTAAATCAATTACAATTAATTTACAAGGCTTTCTGCATCCCCTAATCTAAAGTGTAAAACCATTCATCACACATACATGTGTTACATACAAGGGGGTGTGTACGTGTGTGTGTGTGTGTGTGTGTGTGTGTGTGTGTGTGTGTGTGTGTGTGTGTGTGTGTGTGTGTGTGTGTGTGTGTGTGTGTGTGTGTGTGTCCTGTTCACTTGTACTTGTACAATAAAGAGTAAAAGGGAAAAAAATACACAGTTGAGAAACGTCGTCGTCAGGCCAAGCCAATCAGAAGCAGAGTAGAGTGGATCATTTCGCAGTCGGGGGGGGGGCGGGGCGTGGCGTTGGTTGCGCAAGATGGCTACCGTTGGATGTTGGTTCATAATAATAATTTTTCCTTTCAAAAATCTAGTTTACAGCTTTAACTGAGCAAAAGAAGAATATGTGTGGATGACATGGATTTATAAGCTGTGCTTAGCTTTCAGAGAAGAAGAAGAAGCTCTCTCTTGGGCTCAGATGAATGGTTGTATGGTTTAGCTGTGAAGCTATACTGGTTTATTAGCTGTGAAGCTATAATGGTTTATTAGCTGTGAAGCTAACGTTATATTGCAGTTTTTAAGGACAGTAGTCAGTAATAATCCAGGAGGAAAAGTTGCTGTCGCTGTGTGATAAAGTCCACTAAACTAACTGAGGCTGTTGAAGAGATATTTGGATTGTTTGAAAACGGGCTTTTCACAGACTACGAAAGCTGCTGGACGCTGTTGTAAATCCTGAAGTGCGCTTACACAGAAGCAGGTTGGTGACATTTAAATATTACTTTCACATTACTCACACTCACACATTTGATCGTGTTTCTGAGCAGAACTTTAACTGCAAGCAGGGACGTTGACGGAACAAACCTTTCAGTCGGTAGCCTCAGAAGTCGACTATTCAATCTCCTTTCACGTTCACTCATATCATAGTCTCATTCAGTGATGTGTGTGAATGTTGAGACTACTGCCACAAAGGAAGCATATAACATGACTTTCTTTGTGTCAGCAGTAGACTGTTGTTCTTAGCGATAGACACTAAAGATAAAGGTTGTCAAAAGTATCGATACAGATTTTTGGAACAGGATACAAATTTGCAATATCGATAAGAATCTACATATATTTTACGGATATACTGTCTAACAGTATCAGAGTCAGAATCACTTTAATTAATAGCCACAGTAGGTAATCAGAATGAGGAATTTGACAGTGAGTGTAAGTATGCAGCGTAGCGTCACATCAATAGTCAGAATACAAAAATATAGAAAGATAAAATCATACAAAAAATTGTTGGTTGCACAACACATGATTTGGTCACGCTGTTTGTTTGTTGTTGTTGTTTTTTTTGTATTGGCAATATATAGGGTAATCAGAGTTGCTGGACTTTGACCATTATAATTAATCAAAGTCTGACAAATTAAAATCTGCCGGTCACCAAGTCCGGTGAAAATAATCCCCTCAGCACAATTTCAGTTGTATTAAAATGGTCTCAAATTGCATTTCCTACTATTAAATAGCATAAATGATTATTTTTATGTGTAGGTTATAGTGTAGGTAGGGAGGACAAACCCGTTTGTGTGTTTTTCTGAAAAACATATTTGTAACAGTTTATGATGCACCTATCTTGTTATATTTACTAGTATATGGCCAATAAACAACAAATCAAAAGTGTCCTGGCCAAAATCGTGCATTTTTTTGTTTTAAATCAAATTTTAAGGGGAAATTAGGATTCATCACTCATTACATTGCCAAACGCCTGAAAAAGTGGGCCTCACGTCAAATGTAATTCATGCCTGGAAGGTCTTGGAAAACCCCTCACGCCCACACCCCAGCTCCGATTGGGCTGAAAATTTGCATGGCTGTTGGTTATTATCTGGGCAAGGTTATGGTCAGGTTGTTCAGTACTTGAACCACCTGGAAAATCCTGGAAAGTCCTGGAAACCACCTGGAAAGTCCTGGAAACCACCTCATGCCCACACCCCAGGTCGGATTGGGCTGAAAATTTGCATGGCTGTGGGTTATTATCTGGGCAAGGTCATGGGCAGGTTGCACAGTACTTGAACCACCTGGAGAATCCTGGAAAGTCCTGGAAACCACCTGGAAAGTCCTGGAAACCACCTCATGCCCACACCCCAGGTCAGATTGGGCTGAAAATTTGCATGGCTGTGGGTTATTATCTGGGCAAGGTCATGGGCAGGTTGCACAGTACTTGAACCACCTGGAAAATCCTGGAAAGTCCTGGAAACCACCTGGAAAGTCCTGGAAACCACCTCATGCCCACACCCCAGGTCGGATTGGGCTGAAAATTTGCATGGCTGTGGGTTATTATCTGGGCAAGTTCATGGGCAGGTTGCACAGTACTTGAACCACCTGGAAAGTCCTGGAAACCACCTTGAAACGACCTCATGCCCACACCCCAGGTCGGATTGGGCTGAAAATGTGCATGGCAGTGGGTTATTGTCTGGGGAGGGTCATGGGCAGGTTGCACAGTCCTTGAACCACCTGGAAAGTGCTGGAATATCCTGGAACTACATGGAAAGTCCTGGAAACCACCTGGAAAGTCCTGCAAACCACATCATGTCCACACACCAGGTCGGATTGGTTGGCGGGCCGCGGGCAGTGTCAGTCACAATTTGCATCACGAAAGTAAGTCTGATACCACGCCAGCCCACCCCCAAACACACACAGACTCAGCATAGCGCCACCTATTGGCAAACACA
Source organism: Poromitra crassiceps (assembly GCF_964638095.1). Lineage (NCBI taxonomy): Eukaryota > Metazoa > Chordata > Actinopteri > Beryciformes > Melamphaidae > Poromitra > Poromitra crassiceps. The sequence goes on along the minus strand of NC_139644.1, from coordinate 46,691,284 downwards.
AAAAGCAGTTTATCTTGAGAACCACTTGTCCGATCGACTTCAAACTTGGGGAGTGTGTTTAGGGGGACCGGATGGAGTGCAGTGACACATTTTGTGCAATTCGACACAGCGCCACCTACTGGCAAACACAAAAAGTGGTTCATCTCGAGAACCATTTGTTGGATTGAGTTCAAACTTGGGGAGTGCGCTTAGGGTGACCTGATGGAGTTCAGTGCCCGAATTATGTGCTATTCGGCACAGCGCCACCTACTGGCAAGCACAAAAAGCGGTTTATCTTGAGAACCGTTTGTCCGATTGACTTCAAACTTGGGGAATGCGCTTAGGGGGACCTGATGGAGTGCAGTGCCGAATTCCGTACAATTCAGCATAGCACCACCTACTGGCAAACAAAAAGTGGTTTATCTTGAACAATTCATCTCATCGACATCAAACTGGGGGAGTACGCTTAGGAGACGTGATGGAATTCAGTGGCGTATTTGGTGCAATTCGGTATAGCGCCACCTACTAGCAATGCAAAAAGTGGTTTATCTCATGGATCATTCGTCCAATCGACTTCAAACTTGGGGAGGAGGCTGCTGGGAACCCAACACAGTGCAGTGCCAAATTCCATGCAATTTGGCATAGCGCCACCTACTGGGAACACAAAAAGTGGTTTATCTCGAGAACTGTTTATCCAATCAACTTCAAACTGGTGGAGTGCACTGCTGGGATCCCAACGGAGTGCAGGACACATGCATATCAATACACAGACCTTACACACACAACACAATACGACGCCAGAGCCCCACCAAACTAGATTTGAAGGCCGCATAGCGGCCTGATATCAAGTGAAATAAAAAGGCAGACTTAACTTGAATTATAGCTGCTGCTAGGAGTAGGGTTTAATTAGTTTAACTCATTGAGTGCCATGGACGAACATGTTCGTCATTTTGTTTAGTAACGTAGAGTGCCAAGGACGAACATGTTCGTCAATTGCGTTTTTTGACGGGGGGATGTCGATCTAAGCCTCTTACATCGCCTCTTACAATATGGGAGCTATTGAATGTGTCTAACCTATTTTACAGAACCCTTAGGTGGCGACAGTGCTCTCCAGATTACAGAAAGGCCAGGAGAAAAGAGAGAAGAAGTCATGAGGAAACGGAAATCGCATCGATATGCATGAAGCATACCGTTAGCTGTGCCTGTGAACAGCAGTCATCTGCTGCCACAATTGAGCCCCATCCGTGTCCGCTGCGATAGCCCATCCATATGATTTAGTTGCCGACACGGCGACACCAGCGTCTTTCTGAAAAGTTACATTATTCTCAGCTGGGAGCTGGCGACACGCTGTAAAAAAGCGGGGGGATGCAGCGCGCTTTTCAGTGCAGATCAAACTCAGAGCAAACCGCAGCAGAGACACTCCTCCACGGAGGAGGAGGAGGAGGAGGGGGGTGGGGCACGCAGGGCACTACAGCATACAACCATTGACAGTACACACACACCCAGGCAGCAGCAGGCTCGATGCACAGAGAGCAAACAAGCTAGAATAGGCTATCTGATGCACACCAGCAGTAAATCAAGACCAGCAAGAAGGTGTAGGGTCTGCGCACGCAGGGGCCAGCGCTGCTGGTTGCAGCTAAAAAATATTATTTGGCCAAACAAAATTCCTTTGTTTTCACTCTTTTATTGAAGGAAATTATTTTTGAGGTGTCATTATATCAGAAAATATTAGCTTCAGAGTCAATGATGTGCTTGAAATGCTTCCTTTCACAAAAGGCTGAATATCTCAGATTCTAAATTGAAATGTGTCTTTTTGCTCAAAACAACCTATCTTCTCCGGCTCATAACTAAAGAACGGAAAATGGTATCAATAAACTTTTTTTTGCAGATGATACAAGAGAGTCTAATCGTTCTTTGTGCGTGTTCGGTGTTTACATAGTAATATCACACAATATTCTGTGGGCCTCGAGAAATCACTGAAAACGCTCTGAAACTCTGGCACTGGGAGCGTCCGTTCTCCAAAAGTGGCTGGCACTCAATGAGTTAACAGTTTCTGCAGTTTTGCAGTCTTTGGACTTCATACTTGGCCATCGGTTGCAGTATACAAACGTTTCTCCTGACTTGGGCCCACATTTCGGTGAAAGTTGTAAAGCGGTAGCGCGTATGCCTGATTTGTTATGAATTTTCAATTTTTGAAAATTTAGACTGTAGCGCCACCATCAGGACTATTAGCGCCAAATTCGCGTTGACAAAGTTTTGGCATGGGACTGGACCTTTGTCCAAAGTTTGGTTTATTTTCATGCATGGGAAGTCCAACCTCCCAGAAGAACAACAATATTGGCAAATACAAACAGTGGCCCTGGCGCTGGCCCACCCACTAATTATAGGCCTATATGTTTTTTTAAACAAGTTAAACTGGTGATGTTCATTAAGTTTCAAGAATCTGAATTCTTTCACTAAAAGAACGTCGCAACAATAACATTTAGGGATATTTGGAGTTATTCCCCCGACCAGCGAATCAGTTATGAAGCACTGCAGAGATAGCAGAGAGTTAGCAAAGTAGAGTATAAACCGAAACAGTAAAATAATGCTGATATCTGAATGTACAAACAGGGAAGTGTAGCATTTATTGGCATCTGTAACTGTGGGGGCACAGTTTCCCTAAAAATAGAAAAACTACATAATGGGGCTTTAAGGTTAGGGTAAAATATCAGGGTAAGCCAATCAGAGGCAGAGTCGGGCGGGCCATGCCTTCACCATAGTACACAAGAAATGGGATTTTCGAAATTGTTGGATTTGGCTGTCTTGTGTTTATACCACCAACAAAATGCATTAAAAAACAGTTTGTGCTTCCCAGCTGTGATCTTATTTAATATGCTCTCTCTTCAAAAGTGTTTGATTTTCATCATAATCTGGTTTTCCATAATAATAATAATAAGTTCAGTGTTTATGCCTGTGTTGCTGTCTGTTGTAGTGTAAAACGACTAAAGGGAGAGCAGGTGCTTATATGAAAGTGAGTGAGAAAAGGAGCAGATACTGAATAATGACATCACAACAGTATAATCCTAATGTTAATTTAAAATTAAATATTCTTCTAAATATGGATTAAAGTCCAAAAAACATCAAATTTTCTTCGGAGAGTCCCTTCCTTACAGCACCCCTTCCTAAAAGTACTTCCAGCGCCAGTGGGGAAGGGCGATTCTGAGCCTGCACTGCAGTGGTGGAATTCGCTGCAATATAATTTTTATTATATTTTCTTTGGGGGAGGGGGGGCACCAGCACAAATCTTGCCTAGGGCACCAACTTGGTCAGGCACGCCACTGGGGAGGGGGTGTGTGTGTGGGAGGGGCGTCGAGAAAAAAAAGGTGAAATTATATGTAGGCTATTATTGATAAACCAAATCCTGCCTCATCATAAAAAAAAGGAAGGGAAAGGGAATACCCATGGCATTGTGTTTCTGTAAATCATTCTTAACCTTTTTCATATTAAGGACTCCTAATTTAGTTCACATTGGGGCCATGGACCCCCAATATGATGAAATTTGGTTTCTCAGATGCAAATCAGATTTTTTTTAATGTAGCCTAGATATGATTTTGTTCAGAATTCCATATATATTAGGTTGAGAGAGACAACAGAGAATCTTGAATCCTCTCCCCTGACCCCACATTGAGAAGCACTCCACCACTGACTTGTTTGTGCAGAGAGAGAGGAGGGAGGGGGAGGGGGAGCAGCCCAGCTGCAGCTACTCTGCTCTGCTCCGGTCTCGCGCTTCCTCATTTAATGAAGAAAAAGCAGGGGGGATTTTTACATGGCGCACTGCACCTTTTGACACGAATAACAAAAAACCCCTAAACGAAAAACGAAAACTGACTCCACAGCGTTCAAGAGAACAAGTTGGCGGACAATTTCATGTGTTCACATCGATGATTCCTCACAGTTAAAGGCAGTGGCGAAGCGAATGAAGGGAAATTACGCGATTTTCGTCAGTATAACCCAAACCAATCAAAAGGAATCATTCACCATGACGTGTACACAGGGGTTGGCTATAATTTAAGTGGCAGACCAATGGTCAAATCAAAAAATCCAGTTGGGAATCCACTCTTAAAGGCGAGGAGTGACGATTTTTTGTTGTGCCGTTTTTATTCCAGCGGGCTGAAACGCTGCATTTGCTCCTCTAAACAGAGCTTGATTTAATTTATTGTTTCGGCCTTTTTCAAAATTATTTTTTCATTTTGTAGTAGTGATGGTGCATATTTATCGATACAACCCGTGTTTTTATTTAAACATGACCCGAAAGTATGTTTAATACTAGATTGAAATGAGCCCAGAATGCAGAAATCTCCCATAGTGATTACATTACAGCGTGGTTAGAGCGGTGGGTTTGTCCTGCCTAGTGTAGGCTACTGTGTGTTATGAGATTAAAGAAACGACAAAATGCCTAATTCACAATTATGCACGTGCAATGCGTGTGCCTGGGTGAGCAGCTCTCAACAGGTGCAGAGTGTGGCTGCATATCGACATGCAGAGAGAGAGATGAATCATCAATCAAACCTTAAAAAGTATTTTCTGAAACCAGGCCGGTCAACGACGATAATGTTATTAAACGCAGACTACAGCTGATTGACTCACCGCGACGCCGTGTGTCACACGCAGGGCCAACTGGACAACATGCTTTTAAACTTAACAAGCGCAGCTGGTAATATTTGCTTAACTTTAAATTTGAAGAAAAGGTAAGAATACTCTCTCCCCCCCCCCCCCCCCCAGTGTTCCATAAAACAGGGAGTGACATTTTTATGTCCATATAACATATTGGCAATCACAGATACAACTAGAGGTTTTACAAACTAAAAGAAAAGAAAATCATGACGACAATTTACTCTGCCACCCTGTTGGAAGAAACACAATTTCCAAAAGTGACTGGTCACAGAGGTCACAGTCTGCCAGCAGAGGTCACAGTCTGCCAGCAGAGGTCACAGTCTGCCAGCAGAGGTCACAGTCTGCCAGCAGAGGTCACAGTCTGCCAGCAGAGGTCACAGTCTGCCAGCAGAGGTCACAGTCTGCCAGCAGAGGTCACAGTCTGCCAGCAGAGGTCACAGTCTGCCAGCAGAGGTCACAGTCTGCCAGCAGAGGTCACAGTCTGCCAGCAGAGGTCACAGTCTGCCAGCAGAGGTCACAGTCTGCCAGCAGAGGTCACAGTCTGCCAGCAGAGGTCACAGTCTGCCAGCAGAGGTCACAGTCTGCCAGCAGAGGTCACAGTCTACCAGCAGAGGTCACAGTCTACCAGCAGAGGTCACAGTCTGCCAGCAGAGGTCACAGTCTGCCAGCAGAGGTCACAGTCGACCAGCAGAGGTCACAGTCGACCACATCAAACCCTCTCAAGCACTTCAAACTCCTTTTGATGACTTGACTCCACCTTCCAGTAATGAGCTCTGCTCTGTCCTCCTGCCTCAGTGTGACTCCACCTTCCAGTAATGAGCTCTGCTCTGTCCTCCTGCCTCAGTGTGACTCCACCTTCCAGTAATGAGCTCTGCTCTGCTCTCCTGCCTCAGTGTGACTCCACCTTCCAGTCATGAGCTCTGCTCTCCTGCCTCAGTGTGACTCCACCTTCCAGTCATGAGCTCTGCTCTCCTGCCTCAGTGTGACTCCACCTTCCAGTCATGAGCTCTGCTCTCCTGCCTCAGTGTGACTCCACCTTCCAGTAATGAGCTCTGTCCTCCTGCCTCAGTGTGACTCCACCTTCCAGTAAAGAGCTCTGCTCTCCTGCCTCAGTGTGACTCCACCTTCCAGTAATGAGCTCTGCTCTGCCCTCCTGCCTCAGTGTGACTCCACCTTCCAGTAAAGAGCTCTGTCCTCCTGCCTCAGTGTGACTCCACCTTCCAGTAATGAGCTCTGCTCTGCCCTCCTGCCTCAGTGTGACTCCACCTTCCAGTAAAGAGCTCTGTCCTCCTGCCTCAGTGTGACTCCACCTTCCAGTCATGAGCTCTGCTCTGCTCTCCTGCCTCAGTGTGACTCCACCTTCCAGTAATGAGCTCCACCCTCCTGCCTCAGTGTGACTCCACCTTCCAGTAATGAGCTCTGCTCTGTCCTCCTGCCTCAGTGTGACTCCACCTTCCAGTAAAGAGCTCTGCTCTGCTCTCCTGCCTCAGTGTGACTCCACCTTCCAGTAATGAGCTCTGCTCTGTCCTCCTGCCTCAGTGTGACTCCACCTTCCAGTAATGAGCTCTGCTCTGTCCTCCTGCCTCAGTGTGACTCCACCCTCCAGTAATGAGCTCTGCTCTGTCCTCCTGCCTCAGTGTGACTCCACCCTCCAGTAAAGAGCTCTGCTCTGCTCTCCTGCCTCAGTGTGACTCCACCTTCCAGTAATGAGCTCTGCTCTGTCCTCCTGCCTCAGTGTGACTCCACCCTCCAGTAATGAGCTCTGCTCTGCTCTCCTGCCTCAGTGTGACTCCACCTTCCAGTAAAGAGCTCCACCCTCCTGCCTCAGTGTGACTCCACCTTCCAGTAAAGAGCTCTGCTCTGCTCTCCTGCCTCAGTGTGACTCCACCTTCCAGTAAAGAGCTCTGCTCTGTCCTCCTGCCTCAGTGTGACTCCACCTTCCAGTAATGAGCTCTGCTCTGTCCTCCTGCCTCAGTGTGACTCCACCTTCCAGTCATGAGCTCTGTCCTCCTGCCTCAGTGTGACTCCACCTTCCAGTAATGAGCTCTGTCCTCCTGCCTCAGTGTGACTCCACCTTCCAGTAATGAGCTCTGCCCTCCTGCCTCAGTGTGACTCCACCTTCCAGTCATGAGCTCTGCTCTGTCCTCCTGCCTCAGTGTCTCTCAAGTCATGAAGGGAATTACGTCTCTTTGAAGGGAGGCTCTGTTTCTTTCTGAGCCGTTCAAAAAATAGCGGCTCATCGTTCATTGGTGTTTGTGTGTTTTTTTTTTAGGGGGCTGTTTATCTGCAAAATAATCACTAGGATAATAATATGGTAAGATTTGGATCAGATTCGATCTTAGACATCCCACCAATATAGTTTAATTTAGCATCTGTGAACTTTAGCAAGACTTACTAAATTACTCGTATTGCCAAACATTACACACAGTGAAGCCATCCATCTGCTTCGTCAGTGAATTTACTATTTCTGTTTGAAATGTGTTGTGTAAATAAAGTTGTGTAAATAAAGTTGTGTAAATAAAGTTGCGTAAATAAAGTTGGCTTTCCTTGAATGCAACACTTGGCTGCTCAGAAAGTCGACAGAAGCAATCCGCGGCGTAGCCTGTTTTGATATTAAGCTGAGTCCACCCACCCGTGATGAAGTGGTTTATTGAGTCTAGCAGGGTAACTGCGGGGGATAGTCGGACAGTCGGACGGTTCATGTTTAGAAGAGGCTTTAGTATTTCCTGTTTCAGAAATGTATTTAAAATCTCACACTTTCACACTCTTCACACACGAGTGTGATATTGCTTTCATACAACAGTTGTAAAAGCTATTCATCAAGTAAAAATATTATTATTATTATTATTATTTTGTAATTTGAGATATCCGTTGATTTTGGTCTATTTGTCTCCACCAACAAAAACGGTTTCCTCAGGATTGCACTACTACCAAGGGTTGCCGAGCAACAGTTTAAACTATTTCCCGACTCCAAGCTAGTTAGGTTGCTACTTTTAGGTCAGCACAGACTATTTCATCTTACGTTCATGATTAAGGTCAAATGTATGTATGCTGCTACTGCGCACAGAAAAACGCTGTGAAGGCAACCTAATCAAGGTTACATTAAACAGCTGTGAAGCAGAGTGATATACATACAGTACAGTGATGTTATACTAAATATCACAGCTGGGGGGGGTACGGTGGTGCAGTGGTAAGCGCTGTCGCCTCACAGCTCGAAGGTCCTGGGTTCGATTTCCACCTGGGACCCTCTGAGCGCTGAAGGAATGCGTGCCCGTCCGCATGTCCTCGAGTGCCCCCCGCCCGGGTGGGGTCGTCAAAAGGGCCTTTCTGTGGGGAGTTTGCATGTTCTCCTCATGCCTCCCGGGGGTTTCCTTCATATAAGAACCCCTTCACCAAAACATGCAATATCCTGGTTGCTAATGTGGTTCCTCCTCTGGTCGTTAAGGGCGCCTGTTCAGAGGGAGGGGAACTGGTTGGAATAGCGTGAACCTCCCACGTGCTATGTCCTACCGGTGAAGCTTCCTCTGTCAGGTGAAAAGAAGCGGCTGGCTAACTGCCCATGTCTCGGAGGAAGCATGGAGACAGTTTCGGCTCTCCCCAGATCGGCAGAGGGTGGAGTAGCAACCAGGATAAATAAATTTAATTAGCACTAATGGGGGATAAAAATGGGATAAAAAATCTGTGGGGAAAAAAAAATATATATATATATATATATATATATATATATATATATATATATATATATCACAGCTGGAATACCTCTTGTCCAATCAAATTGCTCGGCCGGAACTAACTGTTTAATGACTAATAATTTTTATGATTAACTGACCGTCCGTGATGGCATCGTGGCACTGCACTGCTACAGTTTATGTATTGGAAACAATGTCACAACAATCTACTGGTTTATTTCAGAATAAGAGCACCTGGTGACAGTCAGTCCATCCTCTGACATGCACACTCCAGGGGAACAGCTTTCCCAGGCTGGGAGGCAGTGTCAAACACAAGTGTCAATGGCCTAGCAAATTTACCTGCATTTGAAAAACCTGCATACAAGCAGGCTTTTTTTTATTATTATCTAAAAGCAGTATTTGTCATTTTATACAGTGAGGTCAAGTTTAAAAAAATGGGCTTACTTCAATGAAATGGCTACTATGACTAACATCATGACACGTTAATACAATTGGACTCGCTGAATGAATGAATTCACAAGAGTCTCAGCTTTTCAGTCAGACGCAATTCATGCATCCCAAGACTGTTTAGGGACCCCAGTATGCAGAAATATTCAAATAGAATCGACGAAAATAACACATTTATACTGCAAACAACTGCACGATATTTCCCCTAAAATTGCATGGGGTTAGCATAAAGCAGGCACGTCTGTACTCTGTCAGGTGGAGACTCATGGGTACCCATAGAACGTATTCTCATTCTCGTATCTTGCAGTGAGAGATCAAGGGACCCCTTTTATAATAGCCATGCCAGTTTTTCCCTCACCAAAATTTAGCAGAACTTTGGAAAATGTTTTAGCCACCTTCCTGACAAGTGAACATGATATGGATGCCGTTGGTGTTCTAGTTTCATATAAGACCAGGATCTCCACTCTAGCTTTAAAACACAGACCAATAGCAGGCGGCTCTGTGGGGAACCCCCGGTCTCGCGCGAGCTGCACGAAAACCAAGATGGCACTGGCCAAAAACACCAAACTAGAGGCTTCAGAACCTGACTCCACAAACCAATGGGTGATGTCAATCATTTTTCAGACACGCCTCTGCAAATACTTCACTTGTTTCCGTTAAGGCTGCTACAGTCATGCTGGAAAGATCTGGGACAGTTTTATGAACTAACAAACTTGACTAGTTTCAATTGCATGGGAGAGACAGTAGCTAATGACTGGATTTTCATTTTTGGGTGAACTATTCCTTTAATGTGTGTATATCTGTATTTCAGCTGTACCTCCAGACCTCCAGCAGATGTTGTTGAGTTAAGAAGAGGTTCCCCCGGAGCAGCAGCAGTGGAGCTCCAGTCTGGACCAGGAGGACCCAGAGCCCCCACACATTAAAGAGGAACAGGAGGAACTCTTCACCAGTCAGGAGGGAGAGCAGCTTAAAGGGCCGGCGGAGGCTGATATCACGGAGTTCCCATCCACTTATGTCCCTGTGAAGAGTGAAGATGATGAAGAGAAACTTCATTCCTCACAGCTTCATCAAAGTCAAACTGAGGAGAACAGAGGCAGAGCCTCTAGCCAGCAGCTCAACTGAACAGATGAAAACAGAAGCTGGTGGAGAGGACTGTGGCATATCAGAACCAGCCAGGAACTTAGATCCAGCAAGTGATTTACAACCAAATAGTGCTGGCAAGACTTCAGACTCTTCTGAACCTGAGCCTGAAGACAGTGATGATGATTGGATGGAAACTAGTGAAGCTCAGTCAGGTTCAGACTCACAGAAAAACTGTGAAGTTCTTGGGAAAAAACACTTTAGTTGCCCATTTTGTAGGAAAAGATTTGGTCATAACGTACACTTGAAGATACACATGAGAGTCCACACAGGAGAAAAACCTTTTAATTGCTCAGTCTGTGGTAAACATTATGGTCAAAAAGGAAGCTTGAAGACCCACATGAGAGTCCATACAGGAGAGAAACCATTTGATTGCTCAGTCTGTGGTAAACGTTTTAGTCTAAATTCCATCTTGAAGACACACATGATCATCCACACAGGAGAAAAAACGTTTAATTGCTCAGTCTGTGGTAAAAGTTTTAGTCAAGATGCAAACTTGAAGAGACACATGATCATTCACACAGGCAAGAAACCATTTAATTGCTCAGTCTGTGGTAAAAGTTTTAGTCGAAATGAACAATTGAAGAGACACAGGATAGTCCACACAGGTGAGAAACCATTTAATTGCTCAGTCTGTGATAAAGGTTTTGTGAATGAAAGAGACTTGAAGGGACATGTGAGAGTCCACACAGGAGAGAAGCCATTTAATTGCTCATTCTGTGGTAAAGGTTTTGGTCAAAAGGCAGAGTTGAATGGACACATGAGAGTCCACACAGGAGAAAACCCATTTATTTGCACAGTCTGTGGTAAAGTTTTTGTGAATGAAAAAGACCTGAAGAGACACACGAGAGTCCACACAGGTGAAAAACCATTTAAATGCTCAGTCTGTGGTAAAGGTTTTGGTCAAAATGCAAACTTGAAGAGACACATGGTCGTCCATACAGGAGAAAAACCATTTAATTGCTCAGTCTGTGGTAAAGGTTTTGGTCTTAAAGGAAGCTTGAAGATACACATGAGCTACCACACAGGAGAGAACTCATGTATTTGCTCACTCTGTGGTAAAGTTTTTGTGAATGAAAGTGTCTTGAAGAGTCACATGATAATCCACACAGGAGAGAAACCATTTAATTGCTCAGTCTGTGCTAAAGAATTTGGTCGTAAAGGAAGCTTGAAGATACATATGAGATACCACACGGGAGATAAACCATTTATTTGCACAGTCTGTGGTAAAGCTTCTGTGAATGAAGGAGACTTGAAGAGACACATGCGAGTCCACACAGGTGAGAAACCATTTAAATGCTCAGTCTGTGGGAAAAGCTATAGTGGAAATGAAACCTTGAAGAGGCACATGAGAGTCCACACAGGAGAAAAACCATTTAAATGCTCAGTCTGTGGGAAAAGTTTTGTTTCTAAAGGAGACTTGAAGAAACACGTGAGAGTTCACACAGGAGAGAAACCATTTATGTGCTCAGTCTGTGGGAAAAGTTTTAGGCTTAATGCAAACTTGAAGAGTCACATGAAAGTTCACACGGGTGAGAAACCATTTAATTGCTCAGTCTGTGGGAAAAGTTTTGGTCGAAATGCAGCCTTGAAAAGACATACGACAGTCCACACAGGCGAAAAACAATTTGATTGCTCCGTCTGTGGTAAAAGTTTCGGTGTAAATGAACAATTGAAGAGACACATGAGAGTCCACACAGGAGAGAAATCCTTTCATTGCGCAGTCTGTGATAAAAGCTTTAGTCAAAATGGACACTTGAAGTCACACATGACATTACACACAATAGGGTAAGTCTGGTAAAATGTTCAGTCAGTGAAACATGTTTACACATGGACATTCAGAAAGGCTTTAGTGAAGGACATGTTAAGAGAAGCCTGATAATTCACACAGGACTCTCATTCAGTGTGTCTCAGTAGAATCGTATCACAATTCAATTATTGTGATACACTGTTGTGTTCTAAATGATAAACTGTAAATAGTGTCTCAAATATTCAAAATTACAGATCTTAGATCATATTACCGTGCAGTTCAATTAGATCACTGTTGCCATATTTTGAGGAAAAAGAAGAAAACACATTGCCCGATTAAGCTCCTTAAACAAAATGTACATTAATAACTTTGTTATTCTTTTGACGTGTAAGTGCGGTAGTGGGTGATTTTTCTGTATCATTGTAATCTGTCTATCTTCTATGCAGCTATGACTGCCTCTCAAGTGTGAATTTATTTTTAAAATATTGATATTGAAATAATCTTGGCATTGATTTAGTTTATATCATCTGCCTTTTATTTATTGGGCCTTTTTGTCACTTGAGTTGTCTTCATAAAATTAGCAAAGATGGAAACCAGACTCGTGTAAAGCTTTCCACCTCTAGTCCAGTTCCCCCTCGCTCCATATTCTTTAGGCAAGAGACTAAATATTGTTCAATTGTATTTATATACAACATAAAATAAGGGGAAATACTAAATATGCTTATGTATAATTGTGTATCGCTACATTAATTTATCATTTTATCACCATACTGGACAAATATGTAGGCTACTTTGAGCTGATATCCTGCTTGAGATGGAGGACACCGGTTCAGTTCAAGTCACCAGTCTTGCAGCTTTTTGGTTTTGCGGTTTCATATGAAAAGTAGTCAAAGATCATGAACCTAAAGTAAAGATTTGCAAAGCTGAGCTAGGTACTCACCAAAAGGACAGTACCTAGCGTGTTCATTTCCTCCAAAACACAAGCAACCAAGACGCAACGGAAGGAAACGGTAGTGTGTTGAACGCAAGACGTTCAACACATGCGTTTAACACACTACGGTTTTGGTTTTATGAGCAAAATTGTCACACCAAAAAACATTTCTTCCCTTTTGCTAAATCTTTCTACATTGTGGAGGAATTGAACATGCCCCAGATGGCTTGCAGCAGTCTTTCCACAATGAATTTGCCTAGTAGTCATTGACATGTAGCCAAGCACAGGTGATCACCAGATACTGCAGTCGCTTGATTTCATGTTATGTGCATTTTCTTAGCCCTGTGTCGATGCGTTCAATGTTTACAAAATGAAAATATATATATACAAATGTATTAATTTTTATTTTAGTTTGATTATTTGTATCATTTCTGCCTGAGACTCATTGGCATTGGCTCATTTTCTGTTAAGAACATTTTCATTGACTGCACACTGTATTTACTGTACATACCGTATGTGGTGTTCTAATAAAAGTGTGAAAAACGGTCTTCCTCCCACTTTTCCCTACTACACAAACTCTGGCAGGAATCTGCACAATCTGTGATTTGGAAAAATTGTAAATATTTAGTATTTTCCCATTAGACTCCCAGCCAAGTGCAAATTGGAACCCAAATCAGCTCATAGTACAGACTCAATTAATCTGTGGCAGTAAATGCATTCAGCAGCTGGTCAGAAGAGCAGAGGTTGTCGTTTCAGTTCCCCCGTCAGTGATTGTATTTTGAGACGGAGCATTAAAATGATCTCAAACACAGTTTCTCAGTATAAAAAGCTATCAGTCTTAAGTCTTAAGTCTATATATATACATATACATACACATATATATATATACATATATATACACATATCTATATATAATCACATACATATAATCAGATTACAATAACACATTACTGCCCAGCACTGCCCTAGAGGTCACAATAGTTCATTTTTATACAGTATACATGTAGGCTCTGTGTGGGGACTAACCACACATCATCACATGAAATACAATTACGCTCAGTGAATCCACAAGTCTCAGCTTTCCAGACATAAGCAAGTTATGCAATTCCAAGACTGTTTAAGGAGTCCAGTGTGAAAGATACTCAAATAGAATAAGTGAAAATAACATTAACACTGCATCCAAAAAATAGCATGGTTTTTGGAAAATAAATCAAATAAAACTGCGTGGGATTAGCATAAAATGGGCATGAAGGTAAACGGAAGTCTCTTGAGTACCCATAGAATCCATTCTCATTCAGGTAGCCTATCTCGAGGTGAGAGGTCATGGGACCCATTTGAAAATATTTTTCGTTTTCACTCGCCAACATTTTGCCTAACTTTTATTTAACCCCTTCCCGACAAGCTATGTCTGACATTGTTACCAATGGATGCCTTCGGTCTTCCAGTTTCAAACCACTACAACTTGTGAACGACAGTAATGTCGGCCAAGGATACCGGCATCCTCCAAGAGTTGATGAGGTTTAAAGGACAGAGCTGGACTTGCATTTTGTATTGGGTTTAATTGATTTCATATAAATTGAACAAGGGAATGTTCCCGAACATCACATAATTAATTTCACACCGGCTACATTTAGTTTGGGCTTTTTGTATGGTCGGTCAGTCTACACATCAATACAGCCAGTGCAAATTAATGCCTCCCAATCTTCATTTAGGCCATTTCAAGCTAGCTCAACATGAGCAGTTTAAGTAAATATTTGTTGAAATATTTAGCTCGCTAGCTAAATGTATGAGGTACACATAAAAAGGGAACTCAACAGAATGACTTGAATGGCCGTCCCAATTTGATATGACGGCATTCTCAGGTGAATAATATTACACATGCAGCAAAACATTCTCAGGTGAATAATATTCCACATGCGAGCAAAACTAGACCAGCGTCACGACACCCAAGTGCCTGGGAGGAAATGTAACGCTTGCATTTCTCATCACCGATTCTTCTTCAGGCCGAGTATCTGTCAGCTGCCAGAGAAGCTGTGAAGCTCTGGACTGGAGAGTCCACACTGTAGACTGGAGAGTCCACACTGTAGACTGGAGAGTCCACACTGTAGACTGGAGAGTCCACACTGGAGAGTCCACACTGTAGACTGGAGAGTCCACACTGGAGAGTCCACACTGTAGACTGGAGAGTCCACACTGTAGACTGGAGAGTCCACACTGTAGACTGGAAACTCTCAGGACAGCTCACTTTATTTAATGATGGTATGGTTGGTGCAAAAGTATGTCCCAACAATTCACTTTGTTTCTTGTATGCGTGTCGTTTTTGTCTCTACCGTTAATTAAGCTTTGATTAAAGAATAGCACTTGTGAATGGACACTGAATGGTACAAAGTGACAGTATTTGCCTCAGAGAACGGGGGGATGTCGTGATGAAGTGATGAAGTGGCTACACATTGGAACCGGTTGGTCATTAGAGCCCGAGGGATTATGTTTACAGTAAGAACATAAAAGGCATCTTATGTAACCTGCCAGCACGTGGTGGAATCAAGTTTGGAATTAATAAGATAGAAGACTGTTTGTGATTTGTTCGGTTTGCAACCAGAGTAAAAAAATATCACAACAGCAGACCTTTTATTCATAAACATGAACAACTTTTATTCAGTGAAACAAATTCAATAAAAATATATTGTCATTAACAATGTGCAGGCACATGGTGAGGAAAAGGGTGGTGGTGGGGACAAATGTTTGAGTGATCAATGCGGAAAACGTCTTATTTCTCCCGCAGAATACGAGGCAGAGGCCCTGGACCCTGCTGGCAGGAATCTGAGCAGGTGGTGGAGGGAGAACAGACCCGGCGAGTCGCCCCGGGTCACGCAGCAGAAGAGAGCCCATCCACATCGAGCGAGGCCAGTCGCCCCAGGTCACGCAGCAGCCTAGTCCGGCCAGAGAGCATGCTGCGGGGGGAGTTGGGTGGACTCAGGCGGAGTGTCTCAGCCCTGAACACCCAACTGACTGTTGTGGAGAGCATGCTGCAGTCGCTCAGAGGCATCGCTGACAACCTGGGGCGACCTCATCAACGCAGGAGAGCGCCTCGTTCCATCAGCTACTGCACCACCACCACCACCACCTCAGCAGCACCACCACCACCACAGCAGCAGCAGCTCCTGGGACGACTCCTCATCTTCCTCCGGCCACACGATCTCCTCTGTCCACCCAACCGACAATGCGCGGACGTCCCCTGGCTTAGACCCTCTCATGGCCAGCCTTTTTGAGCCTTTTGCTTAAAGCCCCAATCAGTAAGATTTTTGACATTTTTTACTGTAATATAAAGAGCTTTTTAGTCACAGGACATGATAGATTGACTTGTAATAGGGAGACCCTCGACTTTATTTATCCCACACCGCCCTCCATTGGCCAGCCCTGGGACTAAGCAAGTTGTCTGCCCCGTCCCGTGGCAAGAAAAAAGAAAAAAGAAAAGGATGCGCGCATGCGCTGTACAGCGGAAGCGCTGTCTTCAGGAAAACAAGGAAGTAACTCGATTCGGATTTGCTACGAAAATGATGTTTTACGGAACTATGGATTATTATTTCATCACGTGGTGAGTACCCGATGTCACAACATGTACATAGAGCTTTCTGGCGCTGTGTTTTGCTGACTTTGAACGGCGATATCGTTATCGATACTATTGGACCCAGAGGGCGCAGTTTCCCCAATAGCAAAACTTGGAAAACTTACTGAATGGGGCTTTAAATGTTATTTGATTTGGTTAATTGTTCTTTTTTTCCACTTGAAATCCTTTCGCTCCGTCTTTCCCTACACTTACGCAGGGCCGTCACCAGGCTACAGATGATGCAGCTCTTCCGCCAGCTGATCCCTCCGCTCTCGTGCTGCCGCTGGGATATTTTGGTTGGTTGGCATGGGCGCGTGTAGCGCAGCATCACGCTGCCTCGAGTCCTGTAGTGTCTCCCGCTTCATGACAAAGAGCCCTCCATGACGCATGGCGATGTTGTGCAACACGCAGCACGCCACGAAGAACGATCCTACCTGCTGAGGGCTGTATTTCAACGCATCAACTCCCGACTTGTCCAAACACCTGAATCGCATTTTCAGCACTCCGATCGTTCTCTCTATGACGGCGCGTGCGCTCGTGTGTTTCCGATTGAACGAAACATCGCGCGCTGTCGTCGGCGTGACATACGGCGTCATCAGCCATGTCTGTAATGGATAGCCACTGTCCCCCAACAGCCACCCGTCCAGGGGAGGATCCCCCTGGAAGACTGCAGGAATGGTAGAGTTGGCTAGTATAACAGAGTCATGCACTGATCCTGGACAATTTGCGGCTACATGTGTTATCTTGGACGTTGCATCACAGATCACCTGGATATTGATGGAGTAGGTGCCTTTACGGTTCTGAAACAGCAGGATATTCTGCGACGGGATGCGTAGTTCCACGTGAGTGCAATCTATGGCACCCAGGACACCAGGGAACCCAAATTTTGTCAGGAACTCCAGCTTAACCCTCTCTTGGCTAGCAGGGGTCATTGGGAATTGGATGTAATCGCTCGCATGTCGGACGAGGCTCGATGTGACTGCATGTAAGGCTGAAGTGAGGGCAGTTTGTGAGACGGTTCCAATGGAGTTCCTCGACCCGCTCGCCAAGAACTGCAGCACAGCGGTGACTTTCACAGCGATGGGCAGAGCGTGGGAACACTTGAGATTGGCTTCCAGATCATCCGCCAGGAGATGACAGATGTCCGTTACGGCCTGGCGGGATAAGTGGAGTTTGGTGCGACACTCGTCTTCGCTGAGGGACAGGTACGTTGTTCTTGGCCGGTACACTCTCAGCTGCCTCTGTCGTGTCTCCATTCTCTGTCCAATCGACAACTCCGTTTGACTGCGAACCAAGAATATGTCAGAAAATTAGGGCTTGGGCGAGACGGTTGAAATCAATATCACGATAATCATAAGGATTTTTCTCCATCAATACATGTCATGTAGGCCCTTTGCAAAATCATGTTAAATAATCAAATTAATGTTCATCATATCAACCGAATGGTAATGTTAGATATGATGTCAAACTAGAAAATGCAACATTTTCAACTGAAAATGTAATTGTGCCTCCTGCCCTCGCCATGCCCTTGCCCTTAGACTTGGGTCGATCCATTATAAATATAGCCCCAATAGTCAATGTGTTGCTAGTTATGTATAATTATTACATTCTCAGTGTAGTTCATCGTTTCATTGGACAATAAAGTTCATTGTTAAACTGTAAAATACCCTGCCTATAAATTATATATCTCAAGTCACATCAAGTCATGTTTGTCAAGTGTTTGATATTTGAAGGATCATCGCAATTTTTTTAAAATATAATGTAATAAGAATATCGGCCGATATATCGATATCGGAATTTTTGTAGTTGTCGAGACTGTGCAGAGGAGTAACCAACAATGGCTCCGGCCGTTGCCTGCTGTCGAGGCTGCTTTACATTTATTACAAGTACCAATTACTTTGAAATCTGAACAGCCCACTGTTTGGAGGACATTTATTCAAAGTTGGGTTTTTTTTTACGTTCGCCTGACTGGAGCAACTAACGTAAGAGTCAGGCCGATATACGTTGGCCTTGGTCTCTAGTGATTGGTTGAAATTGCCCTGGGGGGATCCCGTCATAGAAATATTAATGTAAGCAGAGCGCAATCTCAGACTAGAATGAGTTGACAATTCAGTCTGATATCAGGCTACAAGTAATAGTTTTTTCTCATGTGTGGCCTCTCAACGTGTCATCAAGTCTCCGTTTTGACCAAAACCTTTACTACAGACTGAGCAATTAAATGGTTCCTCGTCTGTGTGGACTCTCATGTCTCTCTCGTCAAGTCTTTTTTTATGACAAAATCTTTTACTACAAACCAAGCAACTAAAGTGCTTCTTCTCAAGAACTTCACTGTTTGTCTGCGAGACTGAACCTGACTGAGGCTTACTAGTTTCCATTCAATTACCATCACTGTCTTCAGTCTCAGGTTTAGAGGAGTCTGAAGTCTTGTCATCACTAGCTGGATCTAAGTACAGTGGACTCGTCTTATAGTGATCACCTTGAGACGGGTCAAATTGATCACTATAAGTTAATGATCATTGTAACCGATTTTTTTCTTTATTTCTCATGCAGATGACCATCTAATTGACATTTGTTGGTGACATGAATACAGTACATATAAAGTAATGAAATGGACAGCTTCGCTATTTACTGAATTTCCAAAATGCATACAGTAAGTTAGCCTAGGCCTCAAGCTGTTTCAAACACAGCGGACTCCTGATTGCTATAAGTGAATTATTCAAACAGCACGTGTAGCGGAATGATTCTGTACCAAGCTGTTTGATCACTATAAGTGGTTGATCACTATAAGTGGATTACACTGTACCTGGCTGGTTCTGCTGCGGTTGGGCTCGGCTGAGGATGACTTAATAATAACAATAGAGGCTCTGCCTCTCTGTTCTCAGCTTGGTTTTGATGAAGCTGTGAGGACTGAGGTTTCTCTTCATCATCTTCACTCCTCACAGGGACAGAGTTGGATGGGAACTCAGTGATATGGGCCTCCGCCGGCTCCTGAAGCTGCTCTCCCTCCTGACTGGTGCAGAGTTCCTTGGGTTCCTCTTTAATGTGTGGGGGCTCTGGGTCCTCCTGGTCCAGACTGGAGCTCCACTGCTGCTGCTCAGGGGGAACCTCTTCTTTACTGACCAACAGCTGCTGGTGGTCTGGAGGTAGAGCTGAAATAGACATATTCACATTAAGGAAAACTACCTAAACGTGGTACCATTATTTCATCATGTTAAAGGGAATATTATCGAGGGGTACCAAAGAGTAGGGCTCTCCCCGAATACCATATTTGGAGCGTCGATAGTTCGGGGAGATAAAATCGATCGTAATCTAAGCTTCTACTACGGTGTCCGCGGGGGGGAAAGAAAGAAAAGCGTAACGTTGTGCGTTCTCGGCTGTGGCGATGATGCTGTGTGGTGGCTCGAATATCACACAGCAGACAACAGCAGTGCTGTGACACACAGCAGACAACACACTACAGCCAAACAGTGGAACCATCAAACATGTATTGATGGAGGCGACTCACATTGGGTTGAAAATATGAGCTCAGTACCGTCCGCGGCAACTTTCTTCTAGGCTAACAAACTCATGACAAAGAGCTACTCATCTGTCCTGATTTTCGTCCGATGTAGCCATCAAAGTAGCATGAGACACAGAGTGCAGCTATATTATTATTTGCCACAAAATCTAAATGTATTCAGGTGGGCTCAACACGGACTTCTCCCTACTCTCTGAGCTCACTAAGCAGAGCTACGTGTGACTGTCACCTCTCCCTACTCTCTGAGCTCACCAAGCAGAGCTACGTGTGACTGTCACCTCTCCCTACTCTCTGAGCTCACCAAGCAGAGCTACGTGTGACTGTCACTGCTGCTACTTCATATTAACATTATAACCTCCCTACTCTCTGAGCTCACCAAGCAGAGCTACGTGTGACTGACCTCTCCCTACTCTCTGAGCTCACCAAGCAGAGCTACGTGTGACTGTCACCTCTCCCTACTCTCTGAGCTTACCAAGCAGAGCTACGTGTGACTGTCACTGCTGCTACTTCATATTAACATTATAACCTCCCTACTCTCTGAGCTCACCAAGCAGAGCTACGTGTGACTGACCTCTCCCTACTCTCTGAGCTCACCAAGCAGAGCTACGTGTGACTGTCACCTCTCCCTACTCTCTGAGCTCACTAAGCAGAGCTACGTGTGACTGTCACCTCTCCCTACTCTCTGAGCTCACCAAGCAGAGCTACGTATGACTGTCACTGCTGCTACTTCATATTAACATTACTCTCCCTACTCTCTGAGCTCACCAAGCAGAGCTACGTGCGACTGTCACTGCTGCTACTTCATATTAATGTTATAACCAAACTAGTTGAATTGAATTCACTTAAACACTTGAAACGTGACTCACACTGGGTTGAAATTAGGAAAGAATGTGTACGTTAGTTTCTCTCTTTCAGGTCCGCAGCTCACCGTCTCTGGCTGCTGCCTGCTGCTGGGTGTTTGGAAGCAAGGTGCGTTTGTTTGTGTGCATGGCCCCTGCCGGTGGTGGGGTGGAGTAAAGTCCTCCGTGTTAGAAACAGTGTTGGCCCGCAGGACTTTTGGAAGATTGCCGAGTAGAACGTCGATTACCATGGCAACGATTGAAGCTTCGAAGAGTTGTTTTTTTTGCGGTCAACCCTACCAAAGCCTGTCAGCTGTAGCTTGCTGCTGATTGGTGCCCTGATCAGCTGTAGCCTGCTGCTGATTGGTGCCCTGAAATATGAATGACAAGATCTCTCGCCCTTGAATCTCAATTACAAATTAAGCTTTTGAGTTCTTAATAGGGATGCACCGATATGAAAATTTTGGCCGATGCCGATAACTGATATTAAGATTGCTGTTATGGCCGATAACCGATATTTACCGATGTCGATATGATCTGTATAAAAACACATTTCTATGATAATAAAATTTTGTACATACTGAAAAACACATGTAAACACTGAATTTGAAAAAGTTACACATTTCTTTATTTCAAAAACATTTGTAAAAGCCCATAAATCATAGATTTACTGCATTATTTCATCTCAATGTGAAGAATTTGGCTGATACCGATAACCGATATTAACATTGCAACATCGGACCGATACCGATATGTTAAAAAATGACTAACATCGGCCGATACCGATATGATTGCCGATATATCGTGCATCCCTAGTTCTTAATAATAAAAGGTACCTGGCTCATTCAAATCTAGAACAATAATTACAATTAAAATGTCATTGGTAAATAGAATGTCTGTGGTCTCACTATAACTATATATAAACATCACTATAGCTATATTTTGGTTCAAACCCAGAGAAGATTTTGGATGCAGAGACAACAAAACATTTTCAATCAATCAACGTAGTTGTAAAAATGAAGAGCGGGTTAATTCAGCTTGCAGATGACAGAAGGCCAGGAAGCCGGCGAAAAGGCCACGGCCTCTATAAGAATGTTGAAAAGCAACATGACATACCGGTCAGGATCAGAGGAGCTATAGGGAAGAGTGGTTTCTCTTCATCATCTTCACTCTTCACAGGGACAGGAGTGAGTGGGAACTCGGTGATCTGAGCCTCCTGCGGCCCTTGAAGCTGCTCTCCCTCCTGACTGGTCCCGACTTCCCCCTGTTCCTCTTTAATGTCTGGGGGCTCTGGGTCATCCTGTCGCTGCTCTCTCTCCTGAGTGGTCAATAGTTCCTCCTCTTCCACTTTAATTTGTGGGGGCTCTGGGTCATCCTGAAGCTGCTCTCTCTCCTGAGTGGTCAATAGTCCCTCCTCTTCCACTTTAATTTGTGGGGGCTCTGGGTGCTCTTGAAGCTGCTCTCCCCCCTGACTGATCCAGAGTTCCTCCTCTTCCACTTTAATGTGTGGGGGCTCTGGGTCCTCCTGACTGGTGCAGTGTTCCTCTTTAATGTGTGGGGGGTCTGGGTCCTCCTGGTGCAGACTGGAGCTCCACTCCTGCTGCTCAGGGGGAGGCTCTTCTTGATTGACCAACAGCTGCTGAAGGTCTGGAGGTAGAGCTGAAATACAGATACACATGCATTAAAGTTGAAACTAGTGAAGTTTGTTAGCCCATAAAACAAAAGTCTTTGAGCAATCTTCAGAGTTCCAAAAATAACAAAGAAAATATCCACAAAATTACTCCATACAGCTTCTTTAGCATAATCCAAGTCTTCCAACCCTATGCAATTGTATGCGAGGAACCGATGACATTTTAGCCATTCAAATCAGGTCTCTCATATTTAGCTTCCGCCAGGGCCGAAAGTGGATTGAAGTCATATACAGGAAGTAAATCCATACAAAAGATATTTGTCACTGAACTGCTGGTGTGTGGGCGTGGCCTCTTTTATCACCGGGCTCCCCTAAACCTGAATCCAGAGTGACATGAACAGGATGTTTGCTAGCTAAACCTGAATCCAGAGAGACATGAACAGGATGTTTGCTAGCTAAACCTGAATCCAGAGAGACAAGAACAGGATGTTTGCTAGTTAAACCTGAATCCAGAGAGACATGAACAGGATGTTTGCTAGCTAAACCTGAATCCAGAGAGACATGAACAGGATGTTTGCTAGTTAAACATGAATCCAGAGAGACATGAACAGGATGTTTGCTAGTTAAACCTGAATCCAGAGAGACATGAACAGGATGTTTGCTAGTTAAACCTGAATCCAGAGAGACATGAACAGGATGTTTGCTAGCTAAACATGAATCCAGAGTGACATGAACAGGATGTTTGCTAGTTAAACATGAATCCAGAGAGACATGAACAGGATGTTTGCTAGTTAAACATGAATCCAGAGAGACATGAACAGGATGTTTGCTAGCTAAACCTGAATCCAGAGTGACATGAACAGGATGTTTGCTAGCTAAACATGAATCCAGAGAGACATGAACAGGATGTTTGCTAGCTAAACCTGAATCCAGAGTGACATGAACAGGATGTTTGCTAGCTAAACCTGAATCCAGAGAGACATGAACAGGATGTTTGCTAGCTAAACCTGAATCCAGAGTGACATGAACAGGATGTTTGCTAGCTAAACCTGAATCCAGAGTGACATGAACAGGATGTTTGCTAGCTAAACATGAATCCAGAGAGACATGAACAGGATGTTTGCTAGTTAAACATGAATCCAGAGAGACATGAACAGGATGTTTGCTAGCTAAACCTGAATCCAGAGAGACATGAACAGGATGTTTGCTAGTTAAACATGAATCCAGAGTGACATGAACAGGATGTTTGCTAGCTAAACCTGAATCCAGAGTGACATGAACAGGATGTTTGCTATCTAAACATGAATCCAGAGTGACACGAACAGGATGTTTGCTAGTTAAACCTGAATCCAGAGAGACATGAACAGGATGTTTGCTAGTTAAACCTGAATCCAGAGAGACATGAACAGGATGTTTGCTAGCTAAACCTGAATCCAGAGAGACATGAACAGGATGTTTGCTAGCTAAACCTGAATCCAGAGAGACATGAACAGGATGTTTGCTAGTTAAACATGAATCCAGAGAGACATGAACAGGATGTTTGCTAGTTAAACCTGAATCCAGAGAGACATGAACAGGATGTTTGCTAGCTAAACCTGAATCCAGAGAGACATGAACAGGATGTTTGCTAGCTAAACCTGAATCCAGAGAGACATGAACAGGATGTTTGCTAGTTAAACATGAATCCAGAGAGACATGAACAGGATGTTTGCTAGTTAAACATGAATCCAGAGTGACATGAACATGATGTTTGCTAGTTAAACATGAATCCAGAGTGACATGAACAGGATGTTTGCTAGTTAAACATGAATCCAGAGAGACATGAACAGGATGTTTGCTAGCTAAACATGAATCCAGAGTGACATGAACAGGATGTTTGCTAGCTAAACCTGAATCCAGAGAGACATGAACAGGATGTTTGCTAGTTAAACATGAATCCAGAGTGACATGAACAGGATGTTTGCTAGTTAAACATGAATCCAGAGTGACATGAACAGGATGTTTGCTAGTTAAACATGAATCCAGAGTGACATGAACAGGATGTTTGCTAGTTAAACATGAATCCAGAGAGACATGAACAGGATGTTTGCTAGTTAAACATGAATCCAGAGTGACATGAACAGGATGTTTGCTAGTTAAACATGAATCCAGAGTGACATGAACAGGATGTTTGCTAGTTAAACATGAATCCAGAGTGACATGAACAGGATGTTTGCTAGTTAAACATGAATCCAGAGAGACATGAACAGGATGTTTGCTAGTTAAACATGAATCCAGAGTGACATGAACAGGATGTTTGCTAGTTAAACATGAATCCAGAGACATGAACAGGATGTTTGCTAGCTAAACCTGAATCCAGAGACATGAACAGGATGTTTGCTAGCTAAACATGAATCCAGAGTGACATGAACAGGATGTTTGCTAGTTAAACATGAATCCAGAGTGACATGAACAGGATGTTTGCTAGCTAAACCTGAATCCAGAGAGACATGAACAGGATGTTTGCTAGCTAAACATGAATCCAGAGAGACATGAACAGGATGTTTGCTAGTTAAACATGAATCCAGAGTGACATGAACAGGATGTTTGCTAGCTAAACATGAATCCAGAGTGACATGAACAGGATGTTTGCTAGTTAAACATGAATCCAGAGTGACATGAACAGGATGTTTGCTAGCTAAACCTGAATCCAGAGAGACATGAACAGGATGTTTGCTAGCTAAACCTGAATCCAGAGAGACATGAACAGGATGTTTGCTAGCTAAACATGAATCCAGAGAGACATGAACATGATGTTTGCTAGCTAAACATGAATCCAGAGAGACATGAACAGGATGTTTGCTAGTTAAACCTGAATCCAGAGTGACATGAACAGGATGTTTGCTAGCTAAACCTGAATCCAGAGACATGAACAGGATGTTTGCTAGCTAAACCTGAATCCAGAGACATGAACAGGATGTTTGCTAGCTAAACCTGAATCCAGAGAGACATGAACAGGATGTTTGCTAGCTAAACCTGAATCCAGAGTGACATGAACAGGATGTTTGCTAGCTAAACATGAATCCAGAGAGACATGAACAGGATGTTTGCTAGCTAAACCTGAATCCAGAGTGACATGAACAGGATGTTTGCTAGCTAAACCTGAATCCAGAGTGACATGAACAGGATGTTTGCTAGCTAAACATGAATCCAGAGAGACATGAACAGGATGTTTGCTAGCTAAACCTGAATCCAGAGTGACATGAACAGGATGTTTGCTAGCTAAACCTGAATCCAGAGAGACATGAACAGGATGTTTGCTAGCTAAACATGAATCCAGAGAGACATGAACAGGATGTTTGCTAGCTAAACATGAATCCAGAGAGACATGAACAGGATGTTTGCTAGCTAAACATGAATCCAGAGAGACATGAACAGGATGTTTGCTAGCTAAACCTGAATCCAGAGAGACATGAACAGGATGTTTGCTAGCTAAACCTGAATCCAGAGTGACATGAACAGGATGTTTGCTAGCTAAACATGAATCCAGAGAGACATGAACAGGATGTTTGCTAGCTAAACCTGAATCCAGAGTGACATGAACAGGATGTTTGCTAGCTAAACCTGAATCCAGAGAGACATGAACAGGATGTTTGCTAGCTAAACATGAATCCAGAGAGACATGAACAGGATGTTTGCTAGCTAAACATGAATCCAGAGAGACATGAACAGGATGTTTGCTAGCTAAACATGAATCCAGAGAGACATGAACAGGATGTTTGCTAGCTAAACCTGAATCCAGAGAGACATGAACAGGATGTTTGCTAGCTAAACCTGAATCCAGAGTGACATGAACAGGATGTTTGCTAGCTAAACATGAATCCAGAGAGACATGAACAGGATGTTTGCTAGCTAAACATGAATCCAGAGTGACATGAACAGGATGTTTGCTAGCTAAACCTGAATCCAGAGAGACATGAACAGGATGTTTGCTAGTTAAACATGAATCCAGAGTGACATGAACAGGATGTTTGCTAGTTAAACATGAATCCAGAGTGACATGAACAGGATGTTTGCTAGTTAAACATGAATCCAGAGTGACATGAACAGGATGTTTGCTAGTTAAACATGAATCCAGAGAGACATGAACAGGATGTTTGCTAGTTAAACATGAATCCAGAGTGACATGAACAGGATGTTTGCTAGTTAAACATGAATCCAGAGTGACATGAACAGGATGTTTGCTAGTTAAACATGAATCCAGAGTGACATGAACAGGATGTTTGCTAGTTAAACATGAATCCAGAGAGACATGAACAGGATGTTTGCTAGTTAAACATGAATCCAGAGTGACATGAACAGGATGTTTGCTAGTTAAACATGAATCCAGAGACATGAACAGGATGTTTGCTAGCTAAACCTGAATCCAGAGACATGAACAGGATGTTTGCTAGCTAAACATGAATCCAGAGTGACATGAACAGGATGTTTGCTAGTTAAACATGAATCCAGAGTGACATGAACAGGATGTTTGCTAGCTAAACCTGAATCCAGAGAGACATGAACAGGATGTTTGCTAGCTAAACATGAATCCAGAGAGACATGAACAGGATGTTTGCGAGTTAAACATGAATCCAGAGTGACATGAACAGGATGTTTGCTAGCTAAACATGAATCCAGAGTGACATGAACAGGATGTTTGCTAGTTAAACATGAATCCAGAGTGACATGAACAGGATGTTTGCTAGCTAAACCTGAATCCAGAGAGACATGAACAGGATGTTTGCTAGCTAAACCTGAATCCAGAGAGACATGAACAGGATGTTTGCTAGCTAAACATGAATCCAGAGAGACATGAACATGATGTTTGCTAGCTAAACATGAATCCAGAGAGACATGAACAGGATGTTTGCTAGTTAAACCTGAATCCAGAGTGACATGAACAGGATGTTTGCTAGCTAAACCTGAATCCAGAGACATGAACAGGATGTTTGCTAGCTAAACCTGAATCCAGAGACATGAACAGGATGTTTGCTAGCTAAACCTGAATCCAGAGAGACATGAACAGGATGTTTGCTAGCTAAACCTGAATCCAGAGTGACATGAACAGGATGTTTGCTAGCTAAACATGAATCCAGAGAGACATGAACAGGATGTTTGCTAGCTAAACCTGAATCCAGAGTGACATGAACAGGATGTTTGCTAGCTAAACCTGAATCCAGAGTGACATGAACAGGATGTTTGCTAGCTAAACATGAATCCAGAGAGACATGAACAGGATGTTTGCTAGCTAAACCTGAATCCAGAGTGACATGAACAGGATGTTTGCTAGCTAAACCTGAATCCAGAGAGACATGAACAGGATGTTTGCTAGCTAAACATGAATCCAGAGAGACATGAACAGGATGTTTGCTAGCTAAACATGAATCCAGAGAGACATGAACAGGATGTTTGCTAGCTAAACATGAATCCAGAGAGACATGAACAGGATGTTTGCTAGCTAAACCTGAATCCAGAGAGACATGAACAGGATGTTTGCTAGCTAAACCTGAATCCAGAGTGACATGAACAGGATGTTTGCTAGCTAAACATGAATCCAGAGAGACATGAACAGGATGTTTGCTAGCTAAACCTGAATCCAGAGTGACATGAACAGGATGTTTGCTAGCTAAACCTGAATCCAGAGAGACATGAACAGGATGTTTGCTAGCTAAACATGAATCCAGAGAGACATGAACAGGATGTTTGCTAGCTAAACATGAATCCAGAGAGACATGAACAGGATGTTTGCTAGCTAAACATGAATCCAGAGAGACATGAACAGGATGTTTGCTAGCTAAACCTGAATCCAGAGAGACATGAACAGGATGTTTGCTAGCTAAACCTGAATCCAGAGTGACATGAACAGGATGTTTGCTAGCTAAACATGAATCCAGAGAGACATGAACAGGATGTTTGCTAGCTAAACCTGAATCCAGAGTGACATGAACAGGATGTTTGCTAGCTAAACATGAATCCAGAGAGACATGAACAGGATGTTTGCTAGCTAAACCTGAATCCAGAGTGACATGAACAGGATGTTTGCTAGCTAAACCTGAATCCAGAGTGATATGAACAGGATGTTTGGTAGCTAAACCTGAATCCAGAGTGACATGAACAGGATGTTTGCTAGCTAAACATGAATCCAGAGAGACATGAACAGGATGTTTGGTAGCTAAACCTGAATCCAGAGTGACATGAACAGGATGTTTGCTAGCTAAACCTGAATCCAGAGTGATATGAACAGGATGTTTGGTAGCTAAACCTGAATCCAGAGTGACATGAACAGGATGTTTGCTAGCTAAACATGAATCCAGAGTGACATGAACAGGATGTTTGCTAGCTAAACCTGAATCCAGAGTGATATGAACAGGATGTTTGCTAGTTAAACATGAATCCAGAGAGACATGAACAGGATGTTTGCTAGTTAAACATGAATCCAGAGAGACATGAACAGGATGTTTGCTAGTTAAACATGAATCCAGAGTGACATGAACAGGATGTTTGCTAGCTAAACCTGAATCCAGAGTGACATGAACAGGATGTTTGCTAGCTAAACCTGAATCCAGAGTGACATGAACAGGATGTTTGCTAGCTAAACCTGAATCCAGAGTGACATGAACAGGATGTTTGCTAGCTAAACATGAATCCAGAGTGACATGAACAGGATGTTTGCTAGCTAAACCTGAATCCAGAGTGATATGAACAGGATGTTTGCTAGCTAAACCTGAATCCAGAGAGACATGAACAGGATGTTTGCTAGTTAAACCTGAATCCAGAGAGACATGAACAGGATGTTTGCTAGCTAAACCTGAATCCAGAGTGACATGAACAGGATGTTTGCTAGCTAAACCTGAATCCAGAGAGACATGAACAGGATGTTTGCTAGCTAAACCTGAATCCAGAGTGACATGAACAGGATGTTTGGTAGCTAAACATGAATCCAGAGAGACATGAACAGGATGTTTGCTAGCTAAACCTGAATCCAGAGAGACATGAACAGGATGTTTGCTAGCTAAACCTGAATCCAGAGAGACATGAACAGGATGTTTGCTAGTTAAACATGAATCCAGAGACATGAACAGGATGTTTGCTAGCTAAACCTGAATCCAGAGACATGAACAGGATGTTTGCTAGCTAAACATGAATCCAGAGTGACATGAACAGGATGTTTGCTAGTTAAACATGAATCCAGAGTGACATGAACAGGATGTTTGCTAGCTAAACCTGAATCCAGAGAGACATGAACAGGATGTTTGCTAGCTAAACATGAATCCAGAGAGACATGAACAGGATGTTTGCGAGTTAAACATGAATCCAGAGTGACATGAACAGGATGTTTGCTAGCTAAACATGAATCCAGAGTGACATGAACAGGATGTTTGCTAGTTAAACATGAATCCAGAGTGACATGAACAGGATGTTTGCTAGCTAAACCTGAATCCAGAGAGACATGAACAGGATGTTTGCTAGCTAAACCTGAATCCAGAGAGACATGAACAGGATGTTTGCTAGCTAAACATGAATCCAGAGAGACATGAACATGATGTTTGCTAGCTAAACATGAATCCAGAGAGACATGAACAGGATGTTTGCTAGTTAAACCTGAATCCAGAGTGACATGAACAGGATGTTTGCTAGCTAAACCTGAATCCAGAGACATGAACAGGATGTTTGCTAGCTAAACCTGAATCCAGAGACATGAACAGGATGTTTGCTAGCTAAACCTGAATCCAGAGAGACATGAACAGGATGTTTGCTAGCTAAACCTGAATCCAGAGTGACATGAACAGGATGTTTGCTAGCTAAACATGAATCCAGAGAGACATGAACAGGATGTTTGCTAGCTAAACCTGAATCCAGAGTGACATGAACAGGATGTTTGCTAGCTAAACCTGAATCCAGAGTGACATGAACAGGATGTTTGCTAGCTAAACATGAATCCAGAGAGACATGAACAGGATGTTTGCTAGCTAAACCTGAATCCAGAGTGACATGAACAGGATGTTTGCTAGCTAAACCTGAATCCAGAGAGACATGAACAGGATGTTTGCTAGCTAAACATGAATCCAGAGAGACATGAACAGGATGTTTGCTAGCTAAACATGAATCCAGAGAGACATGAACAGGATGTTTGCTAGCTAAACATGAATCCAGAGAGACATGAACAGGATGTTTGCTAGCTAAACCTGAATCCAGAGAGACATGAACAGGATGTTTGCTAGCTAAACCTGAATCCAGAGTGACATGAACAGGATGTTTGCTAGCTAAACATGAATCCAGAGAGACATGAACAGGATGTTTGCTAGCTAAACCTGAATCCAGAGTGACATGAACAGGATGTTTGCTAGCTAAACCTGAATCCAGAGAGACATGAACAGGATGTTTGCTAGCTAAACATGAATCCAGAGAGACATGAACAGGATGTTTGCTAGCTAAACATGAATCCAGAGAGACATGAACAGGATGTTTGCTAGCTAAACATGAATCCAGAGAGACATGAACAGGATGTTTGCTAGCTAAACCTGAATCCAGAGAGACATGAACAGGATGTTTGCTAGCTAAACCTGAATCCAGAGTGACATGAACAGGATGTTTGCTAGCTAAACATGAATCCAGAGAGACATGAACAGGATGTTTGCTAGCTAAACCTGAATCCAGAGTGACATGAACAGGATGTTTGCTAGCTAAACATGAATCCAGAGAGACATGAACAGGATGTTTGCTAGCTAAACCTGAATCCAGAGTGACATGAACAGGATGTTTGCTAGCTAAACCTGAATCCAGAGTGATATGAACAGGATGTTTGGTAGCTAAACCTGAATCCAGAGTGACATGAACAGGATGTTTGCTAGCTAAACATGAATCCAGAGAGACATGAACAGGATGTTTGGTAGCTAAACCTGAATCCAGAGTGACATGAACAGGATGTTTGCTAGCTAAACCTGAATCCAGAGTGATATGAACAGGATGTTTGGTAGCTAAACCTGAATCCAGAGTGACATGAACAGGATGTTTGCTAGCTAAACATGAATCCAGAGTGACATGAACAGGATGTTTGCTAGCTAAACCTGAATCCAGAGTGATATGAACAGGATGTTTGCTAGTTAAACATGAATCCAGAGAGACATGAACAGGATGTTTGCTAGTTAAACATGAATCCAGAGAGACATGAACAGGATGTTTGCTAGTTAAACATGAATCCAGAGTGACATGAACAGGATGTTTGCTAGCTAAACCTGAATCCAGAGTGACATGAACAGGATGTTTGCTAGCTAAACCTGAATCCAGAGTGACATGAACAGGATGTTTGCTAGCTAAACCTGAATCCAGAGTGACATGAACAGGATGTTTGCTAGCTAAACATGAATCCAGAGTGACATGAACAGGATGTTTGCTAGCTAAACCTGAATCCAGAGTGATATGAACAGGATGTTTGCTAGCTAAACCTGAATCCAGAGAGACATGAACAGGATGTTTGCTAGTTAAACCTGAATCCAGAGAGACATGAACAGGATGTTTGCTAGCTAAACCTGAATCCAGAGTGACATGAACAGGATGTTTGCTAGCTAAACCTGAATCCAGAGAGACATGAACAGGATGTTTGCTAGCTAAACCTGAATCCAGAGTGACATGAACAGGATGTTTGGTAGCTAAACATGAATCCAGAGAGACATGAACAGGATGTTTGCTAGCTAAACCTGAATCCAGAGAGACATGAACAGGATGTTTGCTAGCTAAACCTGAATCCAGAGAGACATGAACAGGATGTTTGCTAGTTAAACCTGAATCCAGAGAGACATGAACAGGATGTTTGCTAGCTAAACCTGAATCCAGAGTGATATGAACAGGATGTTTGCTAGCTAAACA
Source organism: Poromitra crassiceps (assembly GCF_964638095.1). Taxonomy (NCBI): domain Eukaryota; kingdom Metazoa; phylum Chordata; class Actinopteri; order Beryciformes; family Melamphaidae; genus Poromitra; species Poromitra crassiceps. Next base: position 46,659,211 of record NC_139644.1, on the reverse strand, counting down.
TGAATCCAGAGTGACATGAACAGGATGTTTGCTAGCTAAACCTGAATCCAGAGTGACATGAACAGGATGTTTGCTAGTTAAACCTGAATCCAGAGAGACATGAACAGGATGTTTGCTAGTTAAACATGAATCCAGAGAGACATGAACAGGATGTTTGCTAGCTAAACCTGAATCCAGAGAGACATGAACAGGATGTTTGCTAGTTAAACCTGAATCCAGAGAGACATGAACAGGATGTTTGCTAGCTAAACATGAATCCAGAGTGACATGAACAGGATGTTTGCTAGCTAAACCTGAATCCAGAGAGACATGAACAGGATGTTTGCTAGCTAAACCTGAATCCAGAGAGACATGAACAGGATGTTTGCTAGCTAAACCTGAATCCAGAGTGACATGAACAGGATGTTTGCTAGCTAAACCTGAATCCAGAGTGACATGAACAGGATGTTTGCTAGCTAAACCTGAATCCAGAGAGACATGAACAGGATGTTTGCTAGCTAAACCTGAATCCAGAGAGACATGAACAGGATGTTTGCTAGCTAAACCTGAATCCAGAGTGACATGAACACGATGTTTGCTAGCTAAACCTGAATCCAGAGAGACATGAACAGGATGTTTGCTAGCTAAACCTGAATCCAGAGTGACATGAACAGGATGTTTGCTAGCTAAACATGAATCCAGAGAGACATGAACAGGATGTTTGCTAGCTAAACATGAATCCAGAGAGACATGAACAGGATGTTTGCTAGCTAAACATGAATCCAGAGACATGAACAGGATGTTTGCTAGCTAAACCTGAATCCAGAGTGACATGAACAGGATGTTTGCTAGCTAAACATGAATCCAGAGAGACATAAACAGGATGTTTGCTAGCTAAACCTGAATCCAGAGTGACATGAACAGGATGTTTGCTAGTTAAACCTGAATCCAGAGAGACATAAACAGGATGTTTGCTAGCTAAACCTGAATCCAGAGTGACATGAACAGGATGTTTGCTAGCTAAACCTGAATCCAGAGTGACATGAACAGGATGTTTGCTAGTTAAACCTGAATCCAGAGTGACATGAACAGGATGTTTGCTAGTTAAACCTGAATCCAGAGTGACATGAACAGGATGTTTGCTAGCTAAACCTGAATCCAGAGTGACATGAACAGGATGTTTGCTAGTTAAACCTGAATCCAGAGAGACATGAACAGGATGTTTGCTAGCTAAACATGAATCCAGAGTGACATGAACAGGATGTTTGCTAGTTAAACCTGAATCCAGAGAGACATGAACAGGATGTTTGCTAGCTAAACATGAATCCAGAGAGACATGAACAGGATGTTTGCTAGCTAAACATGAATCCAGAGTGACATGTACAGGATGTTTGCTAGCTAAACATGAATCCAGAGTGACATGAACAGGATGTTTGCTAGCTAAACCTGAATCCAGAGTGACATGAACAGGATGTTTGCTAGCTAAACATGAATCCAGAGTGACATGAACAGGATGTTTGCTAGCTAAACCTGAATCCAGAGAGACATGAACAGGATGTTTGCTAGCTAAACATGAATCCAGAGTGACATGAACAGGATGTTTGCTAGCTAAACCTGAATCCAGAGTGACATGAACAGGATGTTTGCTAGCTAAACCTGAATCCAGAGAGACATGAACAGGATGTTTGCTAGCTAAACATGAATCCAGAGTGACACGAACAGGATGTTTGCTAGCTAAACCTGAATCCAGAGTGACATGAACAGGATGTTTGCTAGTTAAACATGAATCCAGAGGGACATGAACAGGATGTTTGCTAGTTAAACATGAATCCAGAGAGACATGAACAGGATGTTTGCTAGCTAAACCTGAATCCAGAGTGACATGAACAGGATGTTTGGTAGCTAAACCTGAATCCAGAGAGACATGAACAGGATGTTTGCTAGCTAAACCTGAATCCAGATAGACATGAACAGGATGTTTGCTAGCTAAACCTGAATCCAGAGAAACATGAACAGGATGTTTGCTAGCTAAACCTGAATCCAGAGAGACATGAACAGGATGTTTGCTAGCTAAACCTGAATCCAGAGTGACATGAACAGGATGTTTGCTAGCTAAACCTGAATCCAGAGTGACATGAACAGGATGTTTGCTAGCTAAACCTGAATCCAGAGACACATGAACAGGATGTTTGCTAGCTAAACCTGAATCCAGAGTGACATGAACAGGATGTTTGCTAGCTAAACCTGAATCCAGAGAGACATGAACAGGATGTTTGCTAGCTAAACCTGAATCCAGAGAGACATGAACAGGATGTTTGCTAGCTAAACCTGAATCCAGAGTGACATGAACAGGATGTTTGCTAGTTAAACATGAATCCAGAGTGACATGAACAGGATGTTTGCTAGCTAAACCTGAATCCAGAGTGACATGAACAGGATGTTTGCTAGCTAAACCTGAATCCAGAGAGACATGAACAGGATGTTTGCTAGCTAAACCTGAATCCAGAGTGACATGAACAGGATGTTTGGTAGCTAAACCTGAATCCAGAGAGACATGAACAGGATGTTTGCTAGCTAAACCTGAATCCAGAGAGACATGAACAGGATGTTTGCTAGCTAAACCTGAATCCAGAGTGACATGAACAGGATGTTTGCTAGCTAAACCTGAATCCAGAGTGACATGAACAGGATGTTTGCTAGCTAAACCTGAATCCAGAGAGACATGAACAGGATGTTTGCTAGCTAAACCTGAATCCAGAGTGACATGAACAGGATGTTTGCTAGTTAAACATGAATCCAGAGTGACATGAACAGGATGTTTGCTAGTTAAACATGAATCCAGAGTGACATGAACAGGATGTTTGCTAGCTAAACCTGAATCCAGAGAGACATGAACAGGATGTTTGCTAGTTAAACATGAATCCAGAGTGACATGAACAGGATGTTTGCTAGCTAAACCTGAATCCAGAGAGACATGAACAGGATGTTTGCTAGCTAAACATGAATCCAGAGAGACATGAACAGGATGTTTGCTAGCTAAACATGAATCCAGAGTGACATGAACAGGATGTTTGCTAGCTAAACCTGAATCCAGAGTGACATGAACAGGATGTTTGCTAGCTAAACATGAATCCAGAGAGACATGAACAGGATGTTTGCTAGTTAAACATGAATCCAGAGTGACATGAACAGGATGTTTGCTAGTTAAACATGAATCCAGAGACATGAACAGGATGTTTGCTAGTTAAACATGAATCCAGAGAGACATGAACAGGATGTTTGCTAGCTAAACCTGAATCCAGAGTGACATGAACAGGATGTTTGCTAGTTAAACATGAATCCAGAGTGACATGAACAGGATGTTTGCTAGCTAAACCTGAATCCAGAGTGACATGAACAGGATGTTTGCTAGTTAAACATGAATCCAGAGTGACATGAACAGGATGTTTGCTAGTTAAACATGAATCCAGAGAGACATGAACAGGATGTTTGCTAGCTAAACCTGAATCCAGAGTGACATGAACAGGATGTTTGCTAGCTAAACATGAATCCAGAGACATGAACAGGATGTTTGGTAGCTAAACATGAATCCAGTGACATGAACAGGATGTTTGCTAGTTAAACATGAATCCAGAGTGACATGAACAGGATGTTTGCTAGCTAAACATGAATCCAGAGTGACATGAACAGGATGTTTGCTAGCTAAACATGAATCCAGAGTGACATGAACAGGATGTTTGCTAGCTAAACCTGAATCCAGAGTGACATGAACAGGATGTTTGCTAGCTAAACATGAATCCAGAGAGACATGAACAGGATGTTTGCTAGCTAAACATGAATCCAGAGAGACATGAACAGGATGTTTGCTAGTTAAACATGAATCCAGAGTGACATGAACAGGATGTTTGCTAGCTAAACCTGAATCCAGAGAGACATGAACAGGATGTTTGCTAGCTAAACATGAATCCAGAGAGACATGAACAGGATGTTTGCTAGCTAAACATGAATCCAGAGAGACATGAACAGGATGTTTGCTAGCTAAACCTGAATCCAGAGTGACATGAACAGGATGTTTGCTAGCTAAACCTGAATCCAGAGTGACATGAACAGGATGTTTGCTAGTTAAACATGAATCCAGAGTGACATGAACAGGATGTTTGCTATCTAAACCTGAATCCAGAGTGACATGAACAGGATGTTTGCTAGTTAAACATGAATCCAGAGAGACATGAACAGGATGTTTGCTAGTTAAACATGAATCCAGAGAGACATGAACAGGATGTTTGCTAGCTAAACATGAATCCAGAGAGACATGAACAGGATGTTTGCTAGCTAAACATGAATCCAGAGAGACATGAACAGGATGTTTGCTATCTAAACATGAATCCAGAGAGACATGAACAGGATGTTTGCTAGTTAAACATGAATCCAGAGTGACATGAACAGGATGTTTGCTAGCTAAACCTGAATCCAGAGTGACATGAACAGGATGTTTGCTAGCTAAACATGAATCCAGAGTGACATGAACAGGATGTTTGCTAGCTAAACCTGAATCCAGAGAGACATGAACAGGATGTTTGCTAGCTAAACATGAATCCAGAGTGACATGAACAGGATGTTTGCTAGCTAAACCTGAATCCAGAGAGACATGAACAGGATGTTTGCTAGCTAAACCTGAATCCAGAGTGACATGAACAGGATGTTTGCTAGCTAAACCTGAATCCAGAGTGACATGAACAGGATGTTTGCTAGCTAAACATGAATCCAGAGTGACATGAACAGGATGTTTGCTAGTTAAACATGAATCCAGAGCGACATGAACAGGATGTTTGCTAGTTAAACATGAATCCAGAGACATGAACAGGATGTTTGCTAGTTAAACATGAATCCAGAGACATGAACAGGATGTTTGCTAGTTAAACATGAATCCAGAGAGACATGAACAGGATGTTTGCTAGTTAAACATGAATCCAGAGAGACATGAACAGGATGTTTGCTAGTTAAACATGAATCCAGAGAGACATGAACAGGATGTTTGCTAGCTAAACATGAATCCAGAGACATGAACAGGATGTTTGCTATCTAGGTCATCTACATGTACTGATCACTTCTTCACTAATGCTGCTGAAAAATGCTCAAATGTCATTTGTGTTGCTGTGGGTCTTAGTGAACACAACTTAATTGTTAATTGCACTGACTTGGAAAGCAAAGGTGCCCAAAAGTGGGTAGAAGATTATTAATAAACAAATGTATAATGCTTTTTCAGAGGAGAAGTTCATAGTGGACTTAAAATGTCACGAAAAGTCACGTGCCCGTTGAGCTCTATTTGCGGATTTGGCCCCGGTGTGAATGTCCACTAAGATGAAATATTTGCCGCAAATGTGAGCTACTTGTTAGCCACTGACTGCTCCTTTTGAAGGAAAATATACTTCCATACTCATCTTTCCTAACAGCTAAGCTAGCCAACAGTCACGTCGCTCTTTAGGGGGTAACGGTCAGGTTTTTGGCGTTATTACAACCGACTACACAACATGTGACAGACGTGACGGCTAAACGACCAACAATGGCAACAGCCGCTTTCCAGCACAAGACACAACTGAGAGCACATGGTCACCCTCATGAGGGAAAAATAATCCCCCTTTTCATTCCAGTGCCAGTCGATCTAGCTCCAGGCTGGTCTGCTCTACGTCTTGTATGAGACGCCACGAGGCAAACAAACAAATATTAATAATTAAAATTTAAAAAGATTTTCATGAGTGCTTGTGTTGTGTAGAGAAAACACCAGATTATGTTGAAAATCAAGCGTTTTTCAAGAAGTATATTTGAATTCAAGCCTATTCCTAACCTTGAAAACATACCAGTTAAAATTAAGTTTTTTCAAAAAATGTCAAGACTTTGTACAAACCATGTCGCTCAGACTCAGATGCTGTCTCAGTGTCACTGCTTTCCATGCTGGTGAAAAGGACGGCGTCAGGGGCGATCAAACGGAGTTGTCGGATGTCTTCATCTGTGATGACTAGAGGAAGGAAATAAGTCAAGCTTAATTTATACTTATTAGAAAGTGTCGCTCAGCACATGGTCGCAGACGAAAAAGAAAGTGCCGCTCATATTGCTGCATTTATGCTTCTCTCCTCGGCTCAACGGTCACGTGGCGCTATAGACAGAGGGAGGCAGAGAACTAGTGCAGACAGCCAAGAGAGGGAATGCTGTCAGGGAACCCACGTCGGAGGCAAGATGTCCCACAAGCACACAACTCACCTCCTCTCTCTCTGGGAAGTTTGTCACGGTGTTCTTTGTGATTTTCACGAAGTCATACATCAAGGACATGCTGATCAAAACAGCGGGGACACGTTCATTCATTTCATTTCAGTGAAAACCAAAACAAGGAAGTCAATCGCGTGCCGTCTATATAGCCAATCACACTTGCGTGACACTATGTGACGTAGTCAGCGACACTAGACATTTCACCAGGTAGCAGACACTGCTCGCCGACACTTGAAAGTGTCGACTCAAGTCCTCATTTCTGTCGGCGACGGTTTCAAAAGTGTCGACAGACAAAGCATAAATTGGGCTTAAGGGATAATCAACGGGTAGGTGTGCGTGAAATGATTTGAACGCATGACGTGGAGCTTGTGTCTGGAGTGTTGTCCTCTTGCTCACGTCACTGTCACACGTCTGTCTTATGAAGCTGTTCTGTAAATTTAAGCTGTTCTGAAATTGTTTGTCTCTGCTTTGTTGAACCGTAATTGACTCTGCTTTTATTACTGCCCCTGTCTGTGTCCAGCTTATGTTGCTACGTGTTTTACTTTGACTGTGATTGATTGACTGCATGTCTGTGTTTTGCACCACAATGCACCATTTTGGCTTAACGAGGTAACTTCAGGTTTATTAACCCTGGGTTTGCCGTGAGATCACATTGGCAACTTATGCTGCATGGCTACCTGCCCCTGGGCAGGTTAAGTTCAGAGGATAAGATTAAAAAAAAAAACATGAAAGACCCATATTCTGACCAATCAGCTCTCTGGAAACAGCGATTCACCATTCATATAGGAAAAATAGATTGCATTCAAATGAAAATCACAAAAAAAAACTACATTAAATGGCTCTGTTCAATTAATCGAGGACTGAAGCCTTGCACTTGTAAATAATTAAATTAAGCCTACTTACCACTTTGGAATGTTTTTTATATTTATTCATTTTTATTTGCTCCCAAGTAACTACATTTGACCCTGCCGATTGCAGCTGAACGCTGCGTGGAGAAATATCACTAAATGACCTGCGTAAAAAGGTTACTAAACGTCTCCAAAGCGCACCAGGGTGCCATGTCCGCAACGGAGCTGAGGCTGATATTGTCATATACGCCAGAATAGCCTACATCTAAGCAATTGAATGGGATAGCCTACACACAGATGTAATTCATATGTAGGCTACTCTTGCGCTTTGCACGCATGCACACGCGTGTGCACACACACACACACACACACACACACAGTCCTAAAGCTCACCGGGAATTGCTCTCTCCTTGTGGTGCCTCCGCTCACGAGCCTTCTGCTGGTGTTTCATCATGAACTTCATGCTGGCAAGCCTCATGCCACACAGCATGGACTGCATCCCGGGACTGTCCTCTGCACGCACACACACACACACACACACACACATACACACACACACACACACACACACAGTCAGTACACAGGCTGCACACTTCCCCATCTTTCTCACATCAGCTTTTTTCAAAGAACAGGACTGTACTTCTGTCCTACATTTGGAACTATAAGGACCACATCATTTTGAAAATGCACTTGCAAAAACCAAAATCTGAGGGAGGACTGGCCTTACCAGTATTTAGGGACTACTACTGGGCTGCCAATGTTACGGCTCTGATGTACTGGCAGCATGGGACTCCCAGTAACTTAACTTTCCCGTGGCCCCTCTGAGGCTGAAAATGGAGGCCAGCTCAATTGTCAACTCTTTCTTGCCAGCCATGCTATTTGCTAAGTTAGAGAAACCTGGGACTATAGGAAATGTAAATATAAGTTTTGTCATGAAAATGTTTAAACCAAGTTAGGAGTGTTTTGAGTCTAACAGATGTTTCTGTCCACCCGCCACTTTGTTTCAATCACTCTTTTTTGGCTCCGTGGTCAGATAGAAACTATCATGCCTGGAGTGAGAAGGGGCTAGTTTCCATCAAAGACCTATACATAGATGGTAATTTATGCATCCTTTGATCTACTGAAGAGGAAGTTTGAATTGCCCGACACGAACTGGCTCCGATTTATGCAAACCAGAAATTATGTTTGATCCCAGATTTGCACCTTTGACGCGCTCCCAAATGAACATGCTTTTTTTGATGTATTGCTGGGCCCTCCTCACTCCAAGCATCTTATCTCTAGATTTGTATGTCTGTTTGACAACTGCAACAGGGCCTCTAATGAGAGGATTAGAGAAGCATGGTAGGGGGAACTTGGTAGTGATTTATCTGACATTCTGTGGTACAACTCTGCTCAGTTAATAGCAGACACCAGCTGATCCAATTTAAAGTCACTCACCGTCTTCACTACTCCAAGCATAAATTACACAAGATCTACCCTTCTGTCTCACCACTGTGCCAGGTGTCAGAGAGCACACTATCTCATGCCTTCATTAACGGGATTCTGGGCCAAAATATTTGACTGGTACTCCAAGTCCTACAAAATAACCCTACAGAGGAGGCAGAACTCGCCATCTTCGGCTGCTCAGAGTCCTCTGAACAGCCGCTCAGAGTCCTCTGAACAGCCTCCTCTGAGCAGCCTGAGGAAGGCTTGTGCCGAAACGTACGTCCATTGACTGACTGCTGCTACTGAAGGTATTAAAAAACCAAAAGGATTTATTTTGAGTGCTGGTATACTATAGCAAGACTGTGACAACGTGACAATGCTCTTCTAAACACATCGGCTACTATAATATATTTCCCTGCATATCATACTGAGATTAGATCGGTATTAAGTTTGGACAGACTGGAATCGATTGCTTTTTTTGCTGTATGTGTTTTGTATGCTCCACCAAGACAGTGATTCCATGCTCCAATGGGTATCAGAACTAGTTTCAATAAAAAGCAATGCAAGGAAAATGAATTCATACTTTCTTTGATGACTGTGTTGGCTGGACTCTGCACTGTGTTGACAGCCACCCCTCCAGCTGCGGTGGCTCCCTGAGGCTGGCCCAGCTGGGGAAGAGAAAGCACTGGTGCCAGCGTGGTCTGCGCTCCTGCCGGGCCCTGGAGCCGGGCGGTCTGCCCTCCTGTCGGGCCCTGGAGCTGGACGGTCTGCGCTCTTGCAGGGCCCTGGAGCAGGAAGGTCTGCACTCCTGCCGGGCCCTGAAGCCGGAAGGTCTGCACTCCTGTCGGGCTCTGCAGCTGGACGGTCTGCGCTCCTGCCGGGCCCTGGAGCTGGACAGTCTGCGCTCCTGCCGGGCCCTGGAGCTGGACAGTCTGCGCTCCTGCCGGGCCCTGGAGCTGGACAGTCTGCGCTCCTGCCGGGCCCTGGAGCTGGACTGTCTGCGCTCCTGCCGGGCCCTGGAGCTGGACGGTCTGCCAGCTCACCTGGCCCTTGGGGCCTACAGTTGGGTAGAGCTGGATGAAACGCAGCTGCTGGCCATCCCCTGTCTGCATGTTGGGCGTCGCACCCGTTGAGGTGGTGAGCACCTGCTGACCCTGCCACGTAGGAGCCTGGACTACTACAAACTGTCCCTGACTGCCTGCAGCAGCAGCTGTTGGTGGTGACAGCAGCTGTGTGTTCTTGGCGGTGTCTCCTCTTCTCATTATGGCTGCTTGCCAGCGTTTGGCGGTGGAGGTCAGAACGCCTTGGTTCAGGTCCTGCTGGTGTGGTTGTTGTTGGTCGGCAGGTGAGTCATTCTCTCCTGGGGCGTCGATTCCACTGCATGTGGCTGCTGACAAGACAAGAGGAGACAGCTGCTGAGAGACACAGGACAAGAATAAGACAAGAGGAGACAGCTGCTGAGAGACACAGGACAAGAATAAGACAAGAGGAGACAACTGCTGAGAGTCACAGGACAAGAATAAGACAAGAGGAGACAGCTGCTGAGAGTCACAGGACAAGAATAAGACAAGAGGAGACAGCTGCTGAGAGACACAGGACAAGAATAAGACAAGAGGAGACAGCTGCTGAGAGACACAGGACAAGAATAAGACAAGAGGAGACAACTGCTGAGAGACACAGGACAAGAATAAGACAAGAGGAGACAACTGCTGAGAGACACAGGACAAGAATAAGACAAGAGGAGACAACTGCTGAGAGACACAGGACAAGAATAAGACAAGAGGAGACAGCTGCTGAGAGACACAGGACAAGAATAAGACAAGAGGAGACAGCTGCTGAGAGACACAGGACAAGAATAAGACAAGAGGAGACAACTGCTGAGACACAGGACAAGAAGAAATGAAAGGAAATGGGGAAAACGGGGAAATAAGAGCTTTGCATTTCAAACAAATGTGGACATAAGGGAGCCTTTGCCGCTTTTCAACCCTCTTTGTATCATTACAATGTCGGTAGCAGGGTTTCCGTTGTCCTGTAATTAATTGCAGGACATTGTCCTGTAAAATTCACCAAAGTCCGGCAAATTAAAATCTGCAGGACACGTTGTTTTTCCTAGAGGAAACACTGGTCGGTAGTATATGCAGATGAACAGTGTTTACCTTCTCTTCGTGTTTACTGTGCCGAGAGCTCTGCATTTCCTTCCAGGCACTTCCATCTTGAAATGGCGCGTTTTGCGTCATTTGGAGACGGAAGTGAACAGATATTCTGCTCGAGGGCGCATCTTTGAACTACAGATTGTTTATTTAAAAAATGAATTGCATGCGTACATCCATGGAGATTCAATCGTATCCAGACTTTCCACCCAGGGGGGCTTGGAAGTGTTTCTCGCCTAGACAGACAACCCCAAAATGAATTAAGAATAGCTCCACAACTACCAGATTCATACGCATGAACAGGTATGGACAGCGAAGACCTCAACTAGTGCATTCCAAGTGTGTGGAACATTGTGACTGTTACTATGCCTGAGTCAATTGTGATAAACCAAAGGAGAAATGTACATTTTTATCCTCGCCTAAAATGTATTCGAGATTAGACAGCAGATAACACTATGATAACAATAATCCAATGCATAGAGAAGCCACTGAATTCATTCACCAATTCTTTGAATACACCAAATGCGAGGCTTCGAAGGAAAACCAACGAGGTATGGTAGAAACAAGCAATGACGAAGAGGACGAGGCACGGTAGGCTAGAAAGGAGGGCGCTCTGTTTCTAGTCTCATTAAAAGCTCTAAGGGCTAGCGCAGTGATACTCAACTGGCGGCCCGCGGGCCGGCGCCCCCTGTGTGGCCCGCGATGGAATAAAAAAAAAAAAATTACAGTGCACCTGAACGCAACATGCAAGATACCCGCTGAATAAGGCCATGTTCAGACTAGGAGGCCAAATCTGATTTGTGAACTTTAGTGATCTATTAATGACTTTATCCAGATTGGTTTTATGAGTCTGGACGCTCCAAATCTGATTTGTGTCACTTGTCCCAAACCACATATGGAGGTAGTTTCCAATCTGCTTTTGACTGATGTGACTTGAGTCCAGACGCGCAGATCCACCAAATCTGATTTGAACGTCACTCGCAACTCGTCATCAAATGCTTCTGCGCAGGAAAACCACGTCACCAACATACGTATTTACTGACGCCCACGTCGTTACCATAGCAACCCATGCAGATAGGCTGTTTAGGTCTGGACACACAGATGTGACTTGAGAATCAGATTTGTGGCAGTGCGGACACACTCCCAAATCAGATTTGGGAAACCAATCAAGATAATGATGATTAATGACTTTATCAGTAAATCGGATTTGCCTGTAATGTGAACATGGCCTAAGTGTCCAAATGTTCATGTCATTCTCAAGATTCAAGAGATTCAAGATTCAAGATTTTTATTGTCACTCCGTAGTACAAGTATCACGTGTGAAATTCTTGTGCTGTGGACTCCGTTTACAACATAGTACAAATATAACAGGGCATATGAGTGCAAAAACAACAAGAGACACAACAAGCAATAAGGCAGTAGAGTGATAAGACAAGTCAGAGACAGTGGCATATTCACTGCACATAGGTGCACATGTCATGTGCATACTTTAGACGTGCGTAAACATTTTAAATTCGACGTATTTGACGTACAGGTGCAAATAGCATATACCTAATTAAACATACAATTAAACATTAGACATACGTTATGGTAGCAGCTACAGTGCGGTACAGTACAGCTACTACACTATTTGTGTATGTTAAGGAGTCTCGTGGCCTGCGGGAAGAAATTCTGGCCAATACTCCACTCCTGTTATAGCATTTCAGTCTGGAATATGGAATATTTTTCAATAATCTATGATTTAACTAACTATCCGGTGTGCACAACATTGTCAGACTAAACTCCGGCTGACACCCCAAAAACCTACAATCCGCTACAGAAAAAGTTATATTGATTGTTTATTAACTGGCCCCTGGCCTTCTATCATTTCACAAAAGTGGCCCCCGGGCAAAGCAAGTTGAGTATCCCTGGGCTAGGGGCTCTGTCAGCCCTTACAGGGGCTTTGTCAGCCCTTACAGGGGCTCTGTCAGCCCTTACAAGGGGCTCTGTCAGCACTTACCTTCTTTTTTTCAATATTTTATTTTCAACTTTTCAGAACAATGCACAGACAAGACAAACGAACACGCTCAGACACGGGAAAAGAAAAAAGGGAAAAAAAACATACATTATCGACATCCAATATTGTGTGATTAGCCCTTACCTTTTGACTTGCACATCTTAGCAAAGTGGTCGTTTCCATTGCATTTTCGACATGCTTGTCCTCCCGCTGGGCAGGCTGGGTCCTCGGGAATGTGATCTCCATGACATCTGATCTCAATGTGATCTCCATGGCCACAGACATCACACATGTAGCTGGACTGTTAACACATGCTGCTAATTAGCACAGTCAACAAGAAAACGTAGGCTGACGTTTTCACAGTAAAGAAAAACTGTGTGTGAACGTGTGTGTGAACGTGTGTGTGAACGTGTGTGTGAACGTGTGTGTGAACGTGTGTGTGAACGTGTGTATGAACGTTTTTTTTTTTTTGATTGAGTTCTTTATTGATAATGAATACACAGTATATACAACATACATATATACATACACAGGCCCACCATTATCAAGAGGATAAAAACGCAATAAAGCTGACAGCTTATTTCCATTGCGGTCCTCGTGATGACTGTTATAAAATGTGTACTGTTGTGTGTATGTCTGGATGTGTGTAAGTGTGTGATAGTGTGAGTGCCACAAGCACTTGTCAGAGTCTGAGGGTAATGCGTGGGTGTGCCTGCCACGCAGGGGGGAGAATGATATGGGAAAGTGGGGCACAGTGAATAACCAATAAAAAAATAAGCATAAAATAAGATAAAAGACAATTTGTGCTATTAATAAATAAACCCATCAAATCCTAATAAAAAACATACTTTAAAAAAAAATAATCAAATAAAATAAATAAAATAAATAAAATACTATAAGATCTAATAACATGTAGGGTCGAGTGAGACACCGGCTCAGCTACTGGCTGGCCGACAACAGGTCGCCCCCCACCTCAGTCACCCTGGCTACCATCAAATCCATCCTACATGAACCTATACTGGACAATATTTTATAATATACTATAGCATTACATATCATTACCATACAATATTATATACTATATAATAATATAGATATAATATAATATATAATATAATAATATAATACCACAATATAACACAACACATTAAGTCCAGGTTCTATTTCTCCTGATCCAGTTCTTGACTTTACCTTTGAAGGAGGGATAGGGGCTGATTGTCTTAATCTCAGCTGGGAGACTGTTCCAGGCTACTGCCGCTGAATAAAGAAAGGAATTTTGGCCGATGCATCTTTTACATTTTACTGGGACCAAGTCTGTGGGGCTACCTCTAGTGCCGTGCCCATGTACGTCACTGACCTTGGTGAAGTAATGTCTAAGATATTTTGGGACAGCATTGTTAACTATCCTGTGGACCATGCCGAGTTTGATTTGTGTTACTCTCTCCTCTACTCTTAGCCACTTGAGGCTGTCGAAGTGAGACTGTAGTAGGTGAGTCCTAGGATTCAATTGTAAAATGAGTCTGACTAATCTATTTTGTGCTGTCTGGAGCCTGTTTTTCAGTGACACTGCGATGCCGGTGTACCAGGAGGAACATGCGTAGTCGTATTGACACTGAACCAGTGCTCCCGCTAGGATTTCCAGAGCGTACCTGTTGACATAGGTGGAAATCCTGGAGAGGAATTTCACTCTCTGGTTGACCTTTTTGGCTACCCTCTGCGCCATGCTCTCTCCTGATAAGGTGTTGTCCAGCACACAGCCCAGATATGTGACCTCCTCCCTAGCTGAGACCTCTACGTCTCCCACCACCACCCTAAACCCCGGAGACCTCCTCAATTTGATGGTAGAACCAAAGAGAATGGCTTCTGTCTTACCTAAGTGGAGGGACAACCTGTTATCAACCAGCCAGCAACTGATCCTGAGTAGTTCTCGGCTGAGTATGATTTCTACCTCCCCTTTATCCTGGTGTGAGACCAGTAGAGCCGCATCGTCCGCAAAGAGAAGCAAGTCACAATCACAGGCAGATTTCATGTCATTGACATATAAAAGAAATAAGACTGGACCCAAAATGCTCCCTTGAGGCACCCCGCAAGTTGGCACTTGTGACGATGACATAATGCCATTCACTTCTACCACTTGCTTCCTCCCCCTTAGGTATGACTCTACCCACCTTAGCGAAGCACTGTTAAAACCCATAGCCTTCATTTTGAATAACAGAATATCATGGTTCACGGTGTCAAAGGCTTTTTGTAAATCTAATAAAACCATTCCACAATATCTGCCCTTGTCTACTTCTGTTCTGATTTGGTCTGTCAGGTACAGCAGACATGTGTCTGTGGAGTGAGA
This sequence comes from Poromitra crassiceps, assembly GCF_964638095.1. Classification (NCBI taxonomy): domain Eukaryota; kingdom Metazoa; phylum Chordata; class Actinopteri; order Beryciformes; family Melamphaidae; genus Poromitra; species Poromitra crassiceps. The sequence goes on along the minus strand of NC_139644.1, from coordinate 46,644,205 downwards.
TATTCTGAACCCCGACTGATACTCATACAGGATGTTGTTTGTTGACAGGTATTCATTTATTTGTTCAAAGATGATTCTTTCCATTACCTTTGACACCGTGCTAAGGATCGAGACAGGACGGTAATTCCCCGGGTCTAATTTGTTTCCTTTTTTGTAGATAGGAATAACTCTGGCTGATTTAAGATCAGTGGGAAACTACCCCTTTTCAATGGACTTGTTTAAGATAAATGTTATACATGGAGCAATTGTCTCCGCTGCATCCCTCAACGTGTGTGTGAACGTGTGTGCGCATTTGTTTGTGTACCGTAGCCAGGTCCTCTCCCAGAGCGGGTGAGGCAGGGCTCAGCTCTCCGCCCGAGTTGTCTGAGGACGCATATATCTTTCTTTTCCTTCCATTTCCAACTATCCATCTGCTGCTGGTGCTGGTGGTGGAGGCCCGAGAAAAGGACAGTAAAAGGACAGTAATTAATATTGCATTCCTCAAGGGCAGGCAGGGTGGGTTTCCACACATACAGAAAATCATTGTATGGTTCACATCAATATGAATATATATATATATTTTTTTAGTGTTAGTTTGATGATTAATTGAATTTGAGTGTGGATGTGTTGACATGTGATGACATGATGTGCATTGTACTGCACTTGTTCCCCTCCCCACTCCCTATCCCCAGAGGTCCACAATGGAAATAAGCCTATATTGGCTTTATTGTGTTTTTAACCTAGATGATTTTTAATTGTATGTACTCCTGTTCTGCAGATGTATGCATATCTTTTTTAGAATTGTCAAATAAATCCAATCCATCAAAATGATCTCTCATTTTTCCAGCACAGAAACTTACTTAGTCTGGGTCTGGTTTTTACTCTGGTTCCCAGTCCCAGGCATCCATGTGCCACCAGCACCTCCGGCGATGGGACTTTCCTACAAGCAAACAAGCGATTGTTAGACTTGACATGCAAGCAAGCAGGCGATTGTTGGAGCCTGTGAAGTTATCTCAGAGAATCCCTTTTTCTGTCTGCCCACCAGGGGGAGCCCATGAATAAGTTTCACTGACAAAGGGACAAATTAATATCTCTTGCACTTACACAGAAGGGCCTGTGGAGGCCTGTGGAGGGCTGGTTGGTGAGAAGCTCGTGCTGGTTCATCTCGTGCTGGTTCAGCACGCGAGGGAGGTTCATCTCCTGCTGGTTCAGCACGTGGGGGAGGTTCATCTCCTGCTGGTTCAGCACTCGGGGGAGGTTCAGCACGTGGGGGAGGTCCATCTCGTGCTGGTTCAGCACGCGGGGGAGGTTCATCTCGTGCTGGTTCAGCACGTGGGGGAGGTCCATCTCGTGCTGGTTCAGCACGCGGGGGAGGTTCATCTCGTGCTGGTTCAGCACGTGGGGGAGGTCCATCTCGTGCTGGTTCAGCACTCGGGGGAGGTTCATCTCGCCGCGCGCCTTGGCCCGGGCTATGGCTTCGGCCACGATGCGGTTGGCCTTCTGCTGCGGCGTCTGCAGACGGCGCAGGCTGGGCTCGCGGCGCGCCTTGTGTGATCTGCTGGGGTAGAAGGCCCGGGGGGAGGCGGTGCTGAAGGCCCGGGGGGAGGCGGTGCTGGTGGTGGTGGTGGTGGAGCCGGTGGTCGAGGGGTTGATGACCATCACCACAACAGAGACCGTGCCGCCGGCCGAGGTCGCCACGCTTGTCTGGGAAATGGTGGAGTGTTAAAAAAAGTTATTATGGATTCTGTTAAGACTTTATAAGAAAGATCAAGAGTCACCCTAAAGCCCCCCACACATGATGCAGGGGAGCACAGCTCTGCACCCCCTAAAGCCCCCCCACACATGATGCAGGGGAGCACAGCTCTGCACCCCCTAAAGCCCCCCCACACATGATGCAGGGAAGCACAGCTCTGCACCCCCTAAAGCCCCCCCACACATGATGCAGGGGAGCACAGCTCTGCACCCCCTAAAGCCCCCCCCCCACACTAGGGCTGTTCGATTTGGCCTAAAAATTAAATTGACGATTTTTTCTCTCAAAACTCGATTTCGATTTTTTTTATACTATTATACTCCTCTAAACATTTGTTGCCTTGCAGGGCTCTTTTTTTCATAAGTGACAAATTACGCTTTTACTCTGAAGGCAGAACAACCCAACTTCCTGTTTTAGCCTAACTTGCTATGCCTAACTTCCTGGCTGTTGCTTGCTAACCTGCAGTCACTTGACACTGGTGGACTTTTGGAGGCGAGTCCTCGTTACTCGGTGGCCTCACATGTTGTGATGTGAACTAAAGGCAACATTTCAGCGTCCAGTGATAACGTCTTTGTTTGTGTGTGCGCTTGTGTTTGTTGTGGTAATCGTTATCTTGCACAGCCCGCCCTGCAGTGCAACATGCTGCTCAGTGCTCACACACTGCTTTTTGGAGGGGTTGAAATAAGTTCATTGCTGCTGTCTTTAGTAGCCAGCAGTAGTCACAGCCTCCCAGAGAGACTTTACAGCGAGGAGAAAGGACGAGTAGTGTCATGTATGTCGATTTTACGATTTTCACTTTTTTAACATCGTCCTAACTAATTAATTCGATTACGATTCAAAATCGATTTATCGAGCAGCTCTACCCCACAGATGATGCCGGGGAACAGCACCCCCTAAAGCCCCCCCCCACACATGATGCAGGGAAGCACAGCTCTGCGCCCCCTAAAGCCCCCCCACACATGATGCAGGGGAGCACAGCTCTGCACCCCCTAAAGCCCCCCCCCCATGATGCAGGGGAGCACAGCTCTGCACCCCCTAAAGCCCCCCCACACATGATGCAGGGAAGCACAGCTCTGCACCCCCTAAAGCCCCCCCACACATGATGCAGGGGAGCACAGCTCTGGGCCCCCTAAAGCCCCCCCCACACATGATGCAGGGGAGCACAGCTCTGCACCCCCTAAAGCCCCCCCCCAAACACATGATGCAGGGGAGCACAGCTCTGCGCCCCCTAAAGCCCCCCCCACACATGATGCAGGGGAGCACAGCTCTGCACCCCCTAAAGCCCCCCCCCACACACATGATACAGGGGAGCACAGCTCTGCGCCCCCTAAAGCCCCCCCACACATGATGCAGGGGAGCACAGCTCTGCACCCCCTAAAGCCCCCCCACACATGATGCAGGGGAGCACAGCTCTGCACCCCCTAAAGACCCCCCCCCCCCCATGATGCAGGGGAGCACAGCTCTGCACCCCCTAAAGCCCCCCCACACATGATGCAGGGAAGCACAGCTCTGCACCCCCTAAAGCCCCCCCACACATGATGCAGGGGAGCACAGCTCTGCACCCCCTAAAGCCCCCCCACACATGATGCAGGGGAGCACAGCTCTGCACCCCCTAAAGCCCCCCCCCCCCCACACATGATGCAGGGGAGCACAGCTCTGGGCCCCCTAAAGCCCCCCCACACACATGATGCAGGGGAGCACAGCTCTATGGGGCGAGAGCGGCACTACTCAACGAGCGCTCCACTTGGCGTCGCGCACCGTTTGAATTTGCCACCTTGCACTGCGCTCAAAGTTCAAATTGTATAAACTTTGACCTAGTCACCACTGAGCTTTGTCCGCTCTACCTCGCGGTGAGAGAAGAGATTGCTTATCATGTGGAGGCAGCTTAAAGCTCTCTGAGGTTCTGGAGGTCTACCTGAGGCTGCTTATCATGTGGAGGCAGCTTAAAGCTCTCTCTGAGGTTCTGGAGGTCTACCTGAGGCTGCAGCAGCATTTTGAGCAGCACTCCCTGTCCTCCTTGGCGCTGAGAGATTTGGTGGCCGGGGTTGCCTCTTCTTGAAACCAACTGGTCCTGTAAGAGCACAGAGAGGAGGACAGCTCACATCACATTCTTCATTTGATCAAAAACAAAGCGGAGAGGATCTTGAAACAACAGAGCGTTTTAAACTAAAGCTGCGTTCCCACCGACCTATTAAAGTTTTTCGCTGGCGTCGAGTTTACATACAAAGTCAATGCAAACGAGCGATTGAGCGTATATTCGCCTGGGAGAAAAATCGCTGGGCGTCCGAGCGGCAGAGACAGAGCGATAGGGAGAAAATACGCTCGTCGCCCCAGATGAAATATCCCAAATAAAAATACGCTGGCATCAGTCGCTCGCTGTTCAACGCTGATTGGCTGCCGTGTGAGAGTGAGTCAAGGATCACACTGGCTTGGAACAAACCGCTGGTTTATTGTGTGGCAACAAACCACATTGACAGGCTGACAGCTGACATGAAGTGAAGTCTGTCCTACCGGTATGGAGCTCGCATTAGGAGCACGCTGATAGGCTTTAGCTTGTAAACAATGACGGTGGCTCGTAGTGGACAAACATCATGACATTGTGTAACGTTATAGCCCCCACATGTCCGTCAAATCGTGTGCCTGTTGATGAGCGATTTAAACAGAGCGACAGAGCGATTCCAAAGGGTTGAATCAAGCGACAGAGCGAAAAATAAATATCTTGGTGTGAACACAGCTTAAGCACAATGAAGCTATCACTGCCAGACTTTTAGATGGTACAATGTCTGATAGGGATGCACCGATATGAAAACCTTGGCCGATACGATAACAGATATTAACATTGCTGTTATGGCCGAGGAAACCGTCCTCGTGTAAAGTGCCCCTTAGAAGTTAAAGACCCCCTAAAGTCAAAACTCTGTTTTTCTTCATGTTCTTACAGTTTAATGTTTGAGTTTCACTGTGCAGAATGATGTATGTGCAGAGTTTGACACTAGAAGCTGTTTCCACAATCATCTTCTGAAAGTGAAATGTTCCTCAGAGCTCACTGAAAAGGCCGTTTTCAACAAGCAAGATTTGTGACATCACGAATCTTGGAGCCAATTCGCTGTCCAGTATTCTGCAGTTAAAGCCTCAACACATTCTCACTCCCAACTCGTCATAAGCCACTTCTAAACATGAAGTCTGGACCATTGTCGGTTAGTCCAGGCAGGTTATTTGCCAGTTTGACTCTTCTAGACATGAGGGATGTTTGTTTAGAAACATTGGGAAATGGCCAGGTTTTTTTTCTAAGGATGGCGAGTAGAGTGGGTGGGGGAGCGCATGGGGGAAGGGGAGGAGTGGGGTGCAGACGAGGGGAGCCTGAGGCAGGAATTGGCAATTGGCATTTCGGATACAGAAAAGACGACCAGGGGTTTTGTTAAAGATGACGGCTCCTCTGCAAAACCTGCCGACAAGCAGCTCCAACCTACTTCAACATCTGCGTCATCACCATTCAGCTTTACATGCCGTGCACTAAAACTGAGCAAAATAACATTACATGATTACAAATGAATAATAATAAAACTAAAAGGCATGGACGACAGTTGATGATAACACTAAAGTGTTTTACCCACATTCTTCATATTTCCTCTAAAGAAAATAAATACAGAAACTGGACAAAAAAAAACAATATAGTTCATCAAGAGAATTGCAGACAGATCCTACAGCCTTTAGGCTCTTTCACACCGGCCTTGAAAGCCGAAAAATAGGATTCGCGCCTCTGATGTTAAAGTCGTGAACGCGCTTTGGTGGATAATTGTTTTACGCCTTTTGTCCCGCCACGGTAGGTAGTAACAGCGAGCCGGAAAAGGTGTGAATGGTCAGCTCATTCATAAAAAAATTACAGGGGAAATCACCTCATGTATCAAGAAAGTGCACGAGTGAAAGTAAAAAAAGTAGCCTATACAATCATGACTGCAGGGGCGCCAGGAGGAATGCTCCGTGCGGTTAGGCTTTATGCTCAAACGATGTTGACATTAGTAGGTAAAATTAACGGATATAATAATAAGCTTCAGAGGGCTATAGCTGTCTGTGGCGAGTTGGTCTGAGGATATTCCCTCTCGAAATCAGCTCTGTGCATTCCCTTACAAAAACTACTAACGTTAATTAGTCATGTGCATTTATAGCCTATACTATTCCCCCGAGAACGTTATGCAGACTGCAGCTGTTTGATATGCGGGCAGTCGTGTATCATTCCAATTTTAGTAGGACACCATATCGATCTGCCCGCCCACCATGCGAGTGCACCTATCCTCCCTGCTCAGCGGACTAGGAGGAGGGAAGTCTTGTTGTTGAATGAATTCGTTCATCATACAGTAACCTAGGCTACACTAACCTATGAAAATATTCATTTGGGCTAGGAGGAGCTGTAAATCCCTCCGCTCGCCTTTCAATCCGGGAGCAGGGGATTTCACCTGAAAGTACACTGCAGCATGGGAATGTGGCCGTGCTGCTTGGCTCTGTGTGAAAGCAATTTCTGTGGCGAGGGTGCGAGCTTTGCGGGACTCATAAACTGCAATTTTTGCGCGATCTGTGTGTGAAAGAGCCTATAGACTATGTTTTGTTCCAAAGGGAAATACCACCATGAATGTTTAAACAAAAGAGGTAGCTGAGATTTCATTCCAAAGAGAGATACAGTGAGACTTTGTTTATTTTTATTTATTATTTTGGACTGTAATATTTTGGTCACTGTATTATTTGTCTTCCGAAAAGCAGCAACTGTTAAAAATTGTGGGGGAAATACAATAAAACCACTAGGTAGTATATAAAGAATGCTCATTCGATTTTTATACGTCCATAATAATAATCGTGAAACAGTGATAATCGTGTTTTTTAGACTCTATAATCGTACATCAAAATTTATAATTGCATCCCTAACTCAAAGTGGGAGCTCCGACTTGAAAACTGGGAGAACCCATCTAGAACCCCACCACTTGGCTGGGAATCAGTTGTCTGATGTCACACAACAATGGCCGCAACCATGGAGTATGTAGTCCATGTGCCGAAATAAAATGTATAATTGAATCTGTTACCTTATGCGCCGTTGCTGCTCCTCGTTTTCGTTTAAATATACAAGGAGGGTGCTCCGCTCGTTGTTAAGCTGTCTTGCTATTTCCCAAACAAAAAAAGTTTGTCGCGGTCCGCCATTTTCTTGCTTGCATCTTGCCTCTTTGCACTGGAATGCTTTGAATGTGGATGTGGGGGGTGGGACTTTTCCACTGGGAAACACACGTCCCAGTTGTCGGGACTGTGGAGGGAAGCGACACAGTTCCAAACGGGGCTATCTACGTCCCTGCTTGAAGTTGCTCACAACAGAAATAACATACAATGTGTGTGAGTAATGTGAAAATAACATTTAAATATCACCCACCTGCTCTGTGTAAGAGCACGTCCAGCAGCTTTCGTAGTCGATCTCTTGTTTTGAACAAGAAGCTTCCTTGCTGCTCGTAGTTTCAAACAGCCCAAATATCTCTTCAACAGCCGCAGTTAGTTTAGTGGACTTTATCACACAGCGACAGCAACTTTTCCTCCTGGATTATTACTGACTACTGTCCTTAAAAGCTGCAATATAACGTTAGCTTCACAGCTAATAAACCATTATAGCTTCACAGCTAAACCATACAACCATTTATCTGAGCCCAAGAGAGAGCTTCTTCTTCTTCTTCTCTGAAAGCTAAGCGCAGCCTCGGCTCCAGCTTATATCCATATCATCCGACCATATACATCATAGATAATGTTCTTTGCTCAGTTAAAGCTGTAAACTAAACTTTAAAAGGGGAAACAGAACACCATGGTGCTCCGCACAAGAACGCTTGCACACCAGTCGCCATCTTGCGCGACGTCGAGCAGCAGTGAATTGCCAGATCTCGCGAGAGAAACAAGCAAGCAACAGCTGCGAGACAGTAACCTCGCGTCACCAGGCTCTTCTCGGCGAGAAAGAGCCTGGCCTCCCTTTACAAGTGATTTTGTCACCCTGCCTGTTTCCGGCCCAGAGCCCGCCCTAGACAGGAAACAACAGCGGAAATAGCTCGTTAACTTGACAATCAGACACAACGAATAAGAAAATAAAACGGCAAACAACAAAACAAAAGATGGACGTACCAAACAAAGTTTTTGAAGAAGTTCTTGTAGAAAGATCGCGGATTCACAATATCACATTTTAAGCCAATACAGAAGCTTTACTTTTCAAACAAACACACACAGACACACACACACACAAGGAAAACACGCAAAAATAAAGACAGCCTAAGCCTACATAATAGCCTACACAAAACACAGTCTTAACTGAGTGGCATAGTAGACTCGATGGCTTCGGCTTGATCAATGCTCTATGTTGTTGATGCAGGTTCAGGCTTTATTGGCTGGGCTATGAGCAACAGTCATCCATTTTATGACCTCAGCAGGGAGGATTTATGACATCACCGAAGATGTCACAATGTGTATGCATAAGTGACATCAGTTCACAGACATCATCAGTGATTTATGACATCACTGATCACATTTCTATAAGCGTGTGAGCGTGTGATCTCACAGTGTTCATGAGTGACATCACACTTTTTTGTGTGATGTCGCACCAATGTCATCACTGGTGACATCACGATGATGACATCACAATTTCTCGAGTGACTGTTGACTGTGAAAGTATTGCGCACGACATGCGCACCTATGTGCAGTGAATATGCCACTGTCTCTGACTTGTCTTATCACTATACTGCCTTATTGCTTGTTGTGTCTCTTGTTGTTTTTGCACTCATATGCCCTGTTATATTTGTTATATTTGTACTATGTTGTAAACGGAGTCCACAGCACAAGAATTTCACATGTGATACTTGTACCATGGAGTGACAATAAAAATCTTGAATCTTGAATGTGGTTTGGATCCGTCAGAACTCTATTTGCCAGGTTGACTGTCAGGTGACTTTGTTTTCGAAGATGGACTGAAGTGTCGGGTAATCCTTTCTGCCGATCACCTTCATGGCAGTTTTTACCATCCTCATGACTCGATTTGAGCTGTACAGTGAGAGTCCCAAACCATGTGGCCATGCCATATCTAATCAAGCTTTCTAGTACGGCGTTATAGAAAGTGGACATGATGCTGGAGCTCACGCCGAACAGTCTAAATCTGCGCAGAAAGTGGAGACGTTGAGCCAGCTTCGCGCACAAGTAGTCGACATGCACGTTCCATTTAAGCATGTTGTCCATCTGGATCCACAGATACTTATATGAGCTGACCTGCTCAATTTCACTGTCAGCAATTACCACTGGCTCTCACCGCCCTAGGATCAAAGATAATTTATTTAGTTTTCTTTGTGTTTAAAATAAGGTGGTTGCTCGAGCACCATGTTTCGAATTTAGATATCTCCCTATGGTACACCAGAGGGCATTCATCGCCACGCAGCAGGCTGATGATGGCGGTGTCATCAGAGAATTTGATTACAGAGTTGCTTGGGTGGCTGCTTCTACAGTCGTTAGTGTACGCTGTAAAGAGGAAAGGTGAGCTCACACTGCGGCACACCAGTGCTGCAGGATTTGGTGCAGGAAAGAGCAGAGTTCACCTTAACCTGTTGAGACCTTTGAGTTAAGAGAGAATAAAACCAGTTTATAATAAAAGGGTTTGCATTCATTTCATTATGTTTCTGGATGAGCAGGAGAGGTTGCAGTGTGTCAAAAGCTGAACTAAAATCAGCAAATAAAATACGAACATAAGCCTTAGGGTCTTCTAAGTGCTTGCTGATTAAGTGTGACACACAGACCACACAGCATCTTCTGTGCTGTACCCCGAAATGCTGTGGTCTGTATGACATCATCTGTGATTTATGACCTCATCACTGTCTGTGGCATCATCAGTGATCTATGACATCACTATAGTGGTGGTGATAATAAGACATCACTATAGTGGTGAAGGGATTCTTCACCGAAGGCCTCATCGAAGCGGCAGCCATCGAACAGCGAGGGAGGTCAGCGCACGGCACGAGGGCTGAGAGGTCCGGGAACACGGCGGTCGAAGAGGAGAGTGAGGTGGCCGGAGGGAGGAGCATTGAGGAGGGGGTGGACCCCAGAGTCTACAATTTGTGTAATATTCTGTGAGAGGCAGCAATATGCCACGGGCCACCGTCAGCATGGGTGTGTGTGTGGCCGCATGCGTGTGTTGGGTGTGTTCGTGTGACAAATAAAGACGGGATTGTCCGTCCAGTTCTTCTTCTTCTTCTTCTTCTTCTTCTTCTTCTTCTTCACATATGTGGATTTCTGAAATGCAGGATGAGCAGCAGCCCACTCTGCCTCTGCCACCCTACATTGCCTCTGCCCCCCCCCCCATTGCCCCCCTTTAGCTAACTGACATGAAAACAAACACACACCTTCATACACACACACACACACATGGTCTCCATTCCAAATTTCAGCATTCGATGGTAAAAACTGTGCCCGATAAAGGGTTTTGTGGAGGGACCAACCAACCAAGTCACAGAAACAAGCACCAATTCCCAATAACTGCAACCACATATGCAAATTTCCGAAATGTAGGATGTAGGAGGCGGAGCAGCCCACCCCTGCCTCTCTCTGCACCCTGCATTTTTAACCCCCCCCCCCCCACACACACACACACTCCCCCGTTTAGCCAATCGGCATGAACACAAATACACACCTTCTCACACACAAACACACACGGACACACAACGTCCATACCAAATTTCTGCCTCCATAGGTGAAAACTGTGCCCGTTAAAGCATGGTGAACCTTTTGTGGACTGACAAACCAACAGAGTGACAAATAGAGAGAGCAAAGATCTCACAATGTCTATGACATCATCAGTGGGTATGACAGGATCAGTCACCTGTGGCCACCACTCGACACCCCATGACACACACATCGCCCAAGTTGCTTGAGTGATGTAACTCGAACAAAGTTAAAAACTAAGTTTATTGAGCGCGCAAAACACGCAAATTAAACTAGAAATAACTGTGCAAAAAGGCCTAGTTTATGTGTGTGTATGTATGTAGACATTGTGACGTCATCAGGGACATATAAGGAGTGATGTCATAAATCACTGATGATGTCATACCAACTGATGTCACAATAATGTAAGGTTATACATTGGACGACCCACAGCCCATGAACTTGCTGCAACAACATGGAACATGGACCAAGCTCCTCCATCGTCCAGGTGCCCAAGCCGCCTCCCAACAGATCGCTAAAGAACCTACAGAAGAGGCGGCAGCAGCAGCGACGCAGGGAACAAGCAAAGACGGTCCAGGCTGAAATAGCTCAGTTTGAGAACAGGAGGAATTTGGTTACTTCTGGTTTTGCTTTCTCCTCAAGTGGTCAGTCCCTCCCTGCAGATTTCCCCATAGACAGCAGTAGCCAGGGCTATGAGGTTGCTGGAGGGGGGCCTAAGATGATACTGCAATCCAACAGCGAGTACATCCAGAGGATCCGACAGAGGCTGGAGGAGGATGGCGTGGAGAGAGAGAAACGCAGACGCAAATTCCTGGTGGAGCAGCTGAAGGCCCATGAAGCTCAGGAGGAGGCGCACCGTGAGGAGCAGCTGGTGAAGCGGCTGACACGTCAGACCCAGGAGGAGCAACGGCTGATTGTGCAGCTCCTCCAGATGCGCAAGGAGAAGGATGTGATCCGGGACAACCGCCTGCTCCGAGAGCGTCAGTACCAGCAGCGGAGAGAGAGGGATATCCAGGAAGATCTGGAGAGCAAGGCGGCTTTGGCTCAACAGGCTTTGCTGGACCACGCTGAAGAGATCAGGAAAGAGCTTGAACTGTATAACAGGATTGCTGCTGAGCGTGCTCAGAACAGACACAGGAAGCACTTCAAGAGCTGCCAGGAGATTTTGGACCAGTTAGTGGACCTGGCTACCAAGATTGGAGAATACCGCCTGCTCACTGGAAATATGATTCCAGAGAAGCTGATAAGGGAGTGGAAGCATTTGCTGATCAGTGGTCTTCCTCTGTATGAGCCGGTGACTAAGGAAAGGCAGCAGCTGGGGTTTGAGTCCTCCACCCCGCTAGACCCTGTAGAGCTTGAGAAGCAGGAGACTCTCAACAATCAAGACTATGATGCATACACCAACATGGTAGGTGAGTGGGCGTGGCCAGAGGAAGCAGGGGAGACCAAGCCCGCTCCAGGCAACAACCCGATTCTTGGACACGTTGTCCTGCGGTTGAGGAACATTGCTCATCCACCCACCCTGGGCACCTCATCTCCTTCCTTCCCTCACTTCTCCCTGAAGGCCTGTGTCCTAGGCAAGCTCTCCTCTGGCAAGACCAGCTGCCTGGCCAAGATCCTTAAAGCCTATGGTATCCATGTCTTATCAGCTGACACACTCATCCAGGAGGCATTGGTTGCTTACCAGAATGGAGAGGAGGAGGTCCAGCATTGCCAGATACATTTAATGGTTTCCAGCATAAAGACTGTTCAAAAACGTCCAAAACGCACACAAAACCGCAAAGGCTTTGTAAACCCACCCAAGCCCAATACAATGGATGCAGAGAGCAGTGGGTTACCTGCCAGTGAGACCACAGAGCAGCAGAAAGAAAAAGACACTGAGAAAAAGGAGGTCAAATCCTCCACATCACTGAAATCTGGTCTGGACCATCATCTGTCTGCACGGGCCCTGCAGGGAGCAGCTGCAGAGAAGGAGCTAAGGAAAGGCAAAGCCATCTCTGATGAGCTACTGGTGGACATTGTAGTAGAAGCTATCAGGCAGCTCCCAGCTTATTCAGGTTGGATCCTGGATGGGTTTCCAGTGGACCTCAACCAGGCCTACCTTCTGGAGAAAGCCCTGGGTGGGTCGGCAGAGCTATGGGATGGGGCTGTGAGCAGCAGGACTAACCTGGCCATCAAACCTAATGTGACCAAAAAGCCCCCAGCCGCTGCACTGGACCTGGCTCTGCTGCTGGATATTTCTGATGAGTGTGTCCTTAGGCGTGCAGCCAAACAGACGTGTAAAGCAGAGAGTGTGGAGGAGCCAGTGGTGCTTCCAGCAGTGGAAAGATCTCCAGTAAACTCAACCCAGGACGCTGTGACTAACAATTCTGCTGTGATTGCTGCTGATACTTTTGCTGCTGATACTGGTATGTGCACTGATATTGCTACTGCTGCTGCCACAGCCTTCTGTCCCAGAAACAAGAGCTTGGAGAAGGCACAGATACAACACAGGATCACAGGTTTCCAGGACACCTGGCCAAAACTAGAAAAGTGGTTTGGTGGGAAGCAAAGCATTTTGGTCCATCTTGATGGAGATGTGGAGGAGGAGGAACTTTACAAGAAGGTGGTGTCTGTCCTGCAGCGGGTTATGAGACAAGAACAGAAAGCTGCTCCTCCTGTTGACGATCTAGTGTCGGACAATGCGAAAGCTCCACACACCTCTCCCTCAGCCACAGCTCCACATCCAGACCAAACCCCGGTCCTCACGGAGTCCCATTCCAGCCTCAACCAGGAAACCACCCAAAGTATCAAGTCGCATTCCCCGTCCAACACACAGTCCCCTAGAGGTGGAGGAGGACATTCCAGGAAGACATCAGTCAGCTCTGAGTCCCATGAAGACTCTCAGAGTGTCTGCAAGAGCCTGCCTGAGTCTGCTCCTCCTCACCCAGGCTCACCTAGCTGGGTGTATGTGGATGAACTCCTGCCTATGGGGCTACCATACCTGTGCCCGTATTGGGACACAGTGTGTGATTCATATGTGAGCAACGTCAAGACTGTGATGCAGAACCTGCGCTCAGAACATATCCTTATCATTCACCACCTATTCGACATCAGAGAGGACTATAATCATTACTTGGCGCGTCCAGACATGAAGCAGGAGTTTGTTTCTCAGTGGCAGAGGGACTACAACAGCATCCCTGATGACATGAGAGATGACGATGATACCAAGGCAGAGCTGCATCAGAGACTGGATGACCTGCGCGAACATCTGCAGGACATTAGTGACAAGCGCAAGGAGGAGGATGAGAAAGAGAGGGCTGCTCTCATGGAGGACGGGTGGCTGGAAGATCATACTGCTGTTCTCATCAATCACTACTCTACACTCATGCAGGTGGAGATGGACCGTTTCCAGGACACCCTGTGCATCCTCACGGACTATTATCTGGGCATGTACAGACAGGCGCTGCCTGCGCCGCCCTCAGACTTCATCTGTATCCCCCTACTGGACATCACAGACATGGAGGTTCAGAAGGAGAGTCCTGAGCGAGATGATGAGGGAGATGATGGAGAGGACAAGAGAAAAACAAAAGTTATTCCCCTCCTCCCTAGACATCCTCCCCCTCCAGAAGTTGTGTCCAAGCCCAGTAGCCAGCAGCAGGCAAAGCCTGAGAAGCTATCTGACGAGAAAATGATCTCCAACATCTATGAGATAGCACTCGCATCCATCAGCAACTTGATGTCGGAAAACGCAAAGCAGAGGGAGGTGGTGAGTGAGGGGGAGGAGAGGACGGGAAGGGCCTCACGGGCCTCTTCAAGTGCCATAAAGGATAAAAACAAGAAGTCAGGGGAAAAGATAAGTGAGGAGAACCAGAAACAAGAGAAGGAGAAGACGGGGAAGCCCTCACAGGCCACAAAGGATAAAAAGAAGTCACCGGCGGAAAAGAAAGCTCCCCTCTCCCCGACCCAACAGCCAAGCCCTGAAAACTCAGAGGAGATTGAGAAACGAGTTACAAGTACAACTAAGATATACAAGATACACAAGGAGTATGCTGCAGCCTTGGATCCTGAGGAGCATGCAGTAAAAGTACGTATTGACCTGGTCAGAGGTTGTGCTCTGGTGGTGGTGCACTCTCTGCAGACCAGAGCAGAGCAGACCTTTAGCGACATGGAGAACTGGCTATCAGCACATTATCTTGAAGAAATAAACAGTATTGACCAACTAGCAGAAGTGGTACGCCACCACATCGAGTCTGGCGTGAAGCTACAGAATGAGCTGGTGTTGGAAAGCACTGACTTCTATGTGAATGGAGACCTGCAGGTGGTGGCTAACCCTGCTACCCCTCCCCGCCCTGCCCCTATGGAGAAATCCACACACACCACCCTGACTGTGGTTCAGCTGCAGTCACTGTACCAACAGCTTAGCAACATGGCTCCAACAGGCCTGATGTCCGGTGCTGAGTTCTCCGTTGTGCTCCAGGACATCATCTCTGTGGGCATTGGCAGTGACTCCTTGCCCGAGCCCTGGATCAACATGGCTGAAACACAGTTGATGGAGATGATCTCTCTACTCTGTCAAGACTCTGAGCTGTTAGACTGGCGTCAGTTCTTGCTCAGTGCTGCCCTCCCCTGGCCAGTTCCCTCCGTAACGCAGCTGCTGGTCGTGTTGCGGCACTTCCAGACAGCAGATGCCAACAACACAGGCTATATCAGCGAGGAACAGTACCTAAAGAGTGAGCTGTGGTTTCCTAATGAGAGAATCCAGCCTGTCCCCGAAGACCCGTCCGAGCCTCTGCCTTATGACCGCCTGGCAAACCTATGCAAGTTCTTTTTCCAGTTGTTTGCTGAGCACACTTTCTCCCCTCCTCGTCTGAACTACGTGTCCATGCTGCAGTACCTGGCGGCCCACCCTGACAGCCCTGCCCTGGGCTTCATCAGAGTACTCAGCGTGGTGCTGGGACAACATCTCAAGCACCCCTCAACCGGCAATCTGGTCAACTGTATGCCTGACATTGAAGAGACTGCAGAGTCCGAGTCCTCAGAACTAGAGGGAGAGCATGGGCAAGAGACTCTCGGTGGATCAAGCAGTTTGTTGGGGTTGCAGGGAGTGTCCATCCCTGCTCTCCTCACTGTCATCTGCCACAAAGGCACCAAGATGAGAGGATACAACCGCTTCCTTCCAAGCTGCGAGAGCCGGGATGAGCACACTGAGAACCTGGTGCGTACATTCAGAGAGTTGGGCTACAGGCCTGAAGACCATATTCCATTCTCAGTCCTCTCTCAGCATCCTTTCACCCAGGGCCTGATGGAGGGCTCAACACGCCACCAGCTCATAGACATCCACAGTGTGCTGCAGGCCCATCAGGATGAAGGAGAGGTGCAGAGCTAGCTTGACCATTTGCTGAACGATTGGACATACAGAACGTTTTCTCCACATCCATGGCTTGGCATTCTCTTTCTGCACAGAATTATATGGTTGAAAATAAATTATTTCAGCAACCTGGACACTTTCTTTCTTTTGTGGAGACAGATGGGCAGACAGAAATACATATGGACAGACCCTCTTATAGACGGCTCGGCCCCTAGTGGCCAAGGTGTAAAAAAAATCGAATAATGGAGTGGCTTTCAACGCTGTCAAGTTTTGATGGCATGGTCACTAGAGGCCGATGACATCCCTGATGATGATACATTCAGGCGGTGTCTCATCATAGATGTGTGGTCAATGGGTGAGCGTGGGGGAAATCCTCCTGTTTCCCCCCACGGCCACACACACACACGCGTTACCCGAAGTAAAAAAAAAATTTTTTTTTTTTTTTACCAGAAGTAACATGACCGACTGTATCCATTGCTTGAGCATGAATGTAGAATATACACCCCCCACAGTTTCACATTATGACATCACCTGTGCCGCGGCGTTGAGCATGCTCAGAATGCCTTCTTGGTTCATCGTCTCCACTATAGAAATGAGCACACAAAGCGAGCACAATTTCTAGTAATAATTATAAAGAATAAAAATAAAAATTAGTGATGAAACACGAGTTCTCAGTAGAGTTCTCAATGGGCCTGAAAATTCAAACCTGACCCGACCCGACCCTGGTAAGTTGAAGCCCGACCAATTCGCATAAATTGGTCAGGCTGAAACTAAGAACTCTACCCTGTGTGTATGTATGTGTGCGTGTGTGTGTGTGTGTGTGTGTGTGTGTGTGCTGTGTTTGTGTGTGCATGTGTAAGCATGGAAGAGAGTGAGAGAGAATCATGCGAGTTACTCTAGCCTGCTGTACATACGGTACACATCCTTTTTCTCCACAGTCCGAGACCGACCCAACCGGGTCCCGTCGGGCTGGTTTGGGGCCCGTCGGGCTGGTTCGGGGCCTGTTGGGCTGGTTCGGGTCCCGTCGGGCTGGTTCGGGGCCTGTTGGGCTGGTTCGGGGCCTGTTGGGCTGGTTCGGGTCCCGTCGGGCTGGTTCGGGGCCTGTCGGGCTGGTTCGGGGCCTGTTGGGCTCCGGCTGAAAATGAGAACTCTAGTTCTCAGTCTCTAGTTGAGCGACGCAGATAGAGACTGAGACAGGCACTGTACTTCAAACTCGACCCCATGCAACCAAACTCACTCATCAGTGATGACATCACAATCTTGGCAATCTGGGAACCCATCGGTTAAACAAACAAAAAAAATGTGGTGCAACAGGAACTCAAGAGGCGCGGTCGGCAGCGGAAGAAAATCCCTTTCCGCTCCCTGCAAGCTCTGCCATTGGCTCCAACCGACCGGCTCTTAAAGGATTTCTTTTCCGCTCCCCGCGTGTCGCTCTCAAATCCGTCCGTCACTATGAAACAACAATAACAACTCTAGCTCGTTGCTAGTAGCAAGTAGCAACTTGCTATATGCTGAAAATGGTAAGTGTTGACAACACAACGGTCACGTTCACTTCATATTGATCGGGTGAAGCGCAGCATACGTGCGAGCGCTGTTGCACCCCTTTTGACGGAGCCTGCCGACAGATTTTCGATGCAAGTCGAAAGTCTGTCTCGAGAGATTACAATCTCGGTGACATCACTGATTACATCATCATGCAAGGATTTACGACAGAAACGGATGATGTCATAGACATTGTGATATCATAAATCCTTCCCTGCACAGGCTATAAGTAGGACCGGTAGAGTTTGTGTAAGCGCACTCAGTCCAAGTGAGTGAGTGAACGGGCACTGCACTAGTCAATACAACAATCACAACTTTACAGCGCTGGCATTATTAGAAGACAAATCAAATACTCGTCTTTCTGTAGTTTTTGCCCATGCCGAGCAATAAGGTTGATAAACCTGAGAAGTTGGAGGTCAGTGACCATGTGAAGGTGGTAGTGAGATGCCGTCCCCTAAACCAGGAAGAGAAAATGATGGGCCACAAGCATGCTGTCAGTGTGGACGAGAGTTTGTTGACCATAACTGTCAACAAACTTGAGACTCCCCACGAGCCTCCCAAGACCTTCACCTTTGACACGGTGTTCGGACCAGACAGCAAACAGCTGGATGTGTACAATCTCACAGCCCGCCCCATCATTGACTCCGTGTTAGAGGGTCACAATGGCACCATCTTTTCATACGGGCAAACTGGCACGGGGAAAACGTTCACCATGGAGGGTGTGAGAGCAAGTCCAGAAAACAGAGGGATCATCCCCAACTCATTTGCTCATGTCTTTGGCCACATCGCCAAGGCGGAGGGTGACACCCGCTTTTTGGTTCGTGTGTCATACCTGGAGATTTACAATGAGGAAGTGCGAGACTTGCTGCGCAAGGACCAGATGCAGAGGCTAGAGGTGAAAGAAAGGCCAGATGTTGGTGTATACATCAAAGACCTTTCTACTTGTGTGGTGAACAATGCTGACGACATGTACAGGATCATGACACTGGGGCACAAAAAACGTTCTGTTGGTGCCACCAACATGAACCAGCATAGCTCCCGCTCTCACACCATCTTCACCATCACCATAGAGTGCAGTGAGAAAGGTGTGGATGGAAACCAGCATGTGCGCACAGGCAAACTGCATCTGGTTGATCTCGCGGGTTTTGAGAGGCAGGGGAAGACTGGAGCCACAGGACAGCGGTTAAAGGAAGCAACAAAGACCAATCTCTCTCTTTCGACGCTGGGGAACGTCATCTCTGCCTTGGTGGATGGCAAGAATACACACGTACCCTACAGGAACTCTAAACTCACCCATCTGCTGCAGGATTCACTAGGAGGAAACTCCAAGACCATGATGTGTGCAAACATAGGCCCAGCAGACTACAATTACGATGAGACCATCAGTACCCTACGCTATGCCAATCGGGCCAAGAACATTAAGAACAAAGCCCGGATCAACAGAACTGGCCTTAAATGTGTAGACACATTTAAGGCCAGTTCTGTAGACCCGGGCCTTAATTTGGTAGCCACATTTAAGGCCAAGTACGAGGAGGTTGGCCCGCTTGGTAAAGGGGGCTATGGAACGGTCTATAGTGGTTATCGGAGGTCGGACGGTTTGCCTGTTGCAATAAAACATATTCACAAGGTAAATGTGCGCTACACACTAAGGCTTCGGAATGGTAAGTGGCATCGGGTTCCACTGGAGGTGGTACTGCTGCAGAAAGCAGGAAAGGGAGCTGAACCCAGGTCAGTTGGTAGCACTGTAGCCGTGACCCTGCTCGACTGGTTCGACCTGTCCAACGAGCTGGTCCTCGTGCTCGAGAGGCCCGTCCCGGCCGTGGACCTCAAAGCCTACCTGGAGGCCAGAGGAGGCCGCATCAAGGAACACAGGGCTAAGATCATCATGAAGCAGCTGGTTGACGCAGTGGCAGAGATTCAAGGCAAAGGAGTGTTTCACCGGGACATCAAGCTGCAGAACATTCTGATAGAAACGTGCTCCGATGCTCTGCGTGTACGGCTCATTGACTTCGGCTGTGGCTGCGTCCTGAAGAAAGGATCTTACACCACATTCTATGGAACCGAGGCCTACATCCCTCCAGAGTGGTATCAGCAAGGCTCCTACACAGCCGGTCCCACCACAGTGTGGGAGCTGGGGGTGCTGATGTTCAGGCTACTGGCTGGAGTTCTGCCATTTGACAAAAAGAGGCAGATTGTGCATAAAAATCCCAAACTGGGTGACGGCTTTTCCAAAAATTGTGAGGATTTTCTGAGAGGATGTCTGAAGAAGTGTGACTCTAGGCGTTTCACCCTGAAGCAGCTACAGCTCCACCCCTGGCTTCACCCTGGAGCAGCTGCAGGTCCACCCCTGGCTCGATTGATCAGGCCATCCTATAGAATGAGGAAAACTCTCCGTCCGTCTGTCTGAATAAATTTTTCTCCACAATGGGTTTATATATATACAGTATATATATGTGTTGGCCAATCATTCTGAAACTGCACATGAGCATTGAGCATCGCCATAGGCAGGGACTGACAGGACAGCCGATTTCCCATCTTCTATAGGGGGCACTGCACAGTGACCCACAATTACTCAACTGAGCATGCTCAGAATGCCGTCATCAGTGACACTTGGCACTGATGACATCACTCACTGATTACATCATTATAACATCACTCAATTGCGCAAGTAACATCACTGATGATGACAATCATCAAGGGCTCGAGTGACATCACTGGTGACATCTCCAATTGTATACACTGTGGGTTAGACCCACCCAGTCTGCTCAGCCAGGAAGGATGCCATCATCACTGATGACATCACTGATGAGATCATTGCTCGAGCGACATCACATTATTAGGTAATTAGGGCAATTACCTAATTAATGAAAAAATCCAGCTGTCAGGTCACCTGCACGGGTGCTCTTTACACTTCCTGAAAGTTTCAGCCTGATCGCATGTAAAACGGCATACAGTAGCTGTGGCCGCACAAAATTCTGCTCACACACACACACACACACACACACACACACACACACACACACACACACACACACACACAGAACCCCCCACCCCCCTGGGAGTTAGACCCACCCAGTCTGTTCAGCCAGGGAGGATGACATCACTGATGACATCATTGCTCGAGTGACATCACATCATTAGGTAATTAGGGCAATTACCCGATAAAAAAATCTGGCTCCATCAGGTCACCCGCACAGGTGCTCTTTACAATTTACCTGATCACACGTAAAACAGCATAGCTGTGTGGCTGGACAAAATTCTGCTCACACACCCACACACAGACACTTCTCATTCTTATTAGTATAGATATAGATACAGTAAGTGATATTGTGACGATCACCACGTCACGTCATTCAGGAGTTATCATTGATCAGATTAATGTCAGTCAAAAACAAAAGCCATTAAGACCTTAAAGTCGAGCTGAATCCAAAAATGACTTATTTTATTTTAGTTCAAATACCTGGGTATGCAGTGCACCTATTTAATAATGTATGCCAAAAAAAATCACAAAAATCTAATTTCTTTAGTTTTTCACACTTTTTCACATCAAAAGTTCATTTTTCAAGATTTCATTCATAACAGTAATCTACAGCTTGCTGACGTCACCTAGTACTATCAAATTTCTATCCCATTTCAACCAATCATATCACGACATGGCAGCTGTCAATCAAATCTTCATTTCAGGATAATTTTCTCTTCCAAAGAAAGAGAAAATGGCGCCTAGTGCCTGTCATCTGGCAGAATTCCTATCCCATAAACTAACTACTAACTTGGCCAATTGTATGTTGATATACACAATAAACTAAACTGTAATGCTTAAGAATGGAAAGAAATGTAACTGGCTCATTAAAACGCGCATTCCAGGAATATCGTATTTACAGCAATAGCGATAATCGCGCGCGCTTGAGAGCGTGGTTGTCAGGGGTCGCACCTCGGAGATTCCAGGCCGACGGGCTGCACTCTCCGCTCAGCAACACGAAGCAGCTGGCTGCCTGCGGCTCGCTGAGCTCCACTCAGCCACTAACCTCGCGTCAGCAGGCTCTTCCCGAGGAGAGCGCAACAACATGCTGAATCCCACTCGATTTGGAGGCGGAACCTGCCAGGATTGGCCAAAGCCCAATCCAGTCCCCAGAATTGTCAAATAAAATCATGGACATGATACTATGACCTGCCTCTCAACCTGTGATCTGACAAGTTATCTTTTCAGTCTGAAACGGACTCCGACGCACACGACGAACGGGTTCAGTTCGACTTTAAAGTTAATTTTAGGCTAAGCGAGCATGATAATGCTGCATGTAACATAAACTCGGACCGTAACCTATGAAATGTGATTTTTTTTTTGTCTTGTCATTTTTATCTTGTTTTACTGTCTATGTCTATATATTTGTTACCTTTGTATTTGAACTTGTGTACAATAAAGATAGTAAAAAAAATGTCATTCATTAACAGCTAATAGACTCATCGAGACGGCGATGAGTCTGCCTACAGACAGGAGGTTGAACGCCTGGCCCTCTGGTGTGGTCAAAACAACCTTGAACTGAACCAGCTCAAAACTGTAGAGATGATTGTAGACTTCAGGAAAAGCCCCCCTGCATTGCCCCCCTCACCATTTCCAACAGCACAGTGTCTACGGTGGACTCCTACAAGTTCCTGGGATCCATTATCTCCAAGGACCTAAAGTGGGAGGCCAACATTGGCTCCATCATCAAGAAGGCACAACAGAGGCTGTACTTCCTACGCCAGCTCAGGAAGTACAAACTGCCCCAGGAGCTGCTGGTACAGTTCTACACTGTCCTCTGCAACTCCATCTCTGTCTGGTTTGGCTCTGCCACCAAACAGGACAAGCGCAGACTTCAACGGACAGTCAAGACTGCAGAGAAGATCATCGGTGCCAACCTGCCCTCCATCCAAGACTTGTACTCCTCCAGAGTAAAAAAAAAAGGGCAGGAAAGATCATCACGGACCCATCTCACCCTGGCCACGACCTGTTTGAACTCCTCCCCTCGGGCAGACGCTTCAGAGCTCTGCACGCCAAAACCAATAGACGCAAAAACAGTTTCTACCCACAGGCCATTACTCTGCTGAACACCTTAAAACCACTTAAAACCACTTAAACCAGCCACTCACTTAATTTATGTTCATTGTTCACTGTGTTCACTGTAAACTCAAGCCTCGTTCACATTGAACGGCTCATATTTAAAATGCAATCCCTGTATAAGCCTTGTTTACAAACCTACGTAGCGTTGTTGCACTACTGTACATCCCCTTATATATTCATATATAAAATATATATATATAGATATAAATATATAATCTGTATAAACCTTGTTCACAAACGTTGTTGCACACCTACCGTACACTTTGACTGTACACTCCCTAATATATTCATATTTAAAAATAGCCACTTTACTACATTGTATATAGCACAGTCACCACATTGTATAGCAGTCACTGTAAAAAGAGTATTTTTACAAAGTATTTTTTACAAAGTATTCTTGCCTTGACTATGTGTAACCTTCTTTCTCCTTTTTTATTTTTCTCTATATGTGTGCACTTGTGTACTCTGTGTGTACTTGAGAGCAAAGCTAACCGGAGCCGAATTCCTTGTATGTGTTTGCATACTTGGCCAATAAAGCTGATTCTGATTCTGATTCTGATACATTGTTACAACCTTCTCTCCTATTCTAGATGTTACATTAGCCCTTTTCCAAACTGCGCTTTGTACCGCAAAATGACCGGAACGTGGTCTAATGCCTTCATGTGGGAAAGTTGTTGTTCCGGTATAAGCGCGACCCCGTCGTCGCGGACATTTCACCAGTTTCGAACCAGTCAGAAGAGCGGTATGCGCGATAACGGATACAAGTGAGAAACGGGTGCAGTCATTTTCCGCGACACCGGTCCTTCTCTGGGCGAGGTGTACACACGTTGCTTAACGTTCACTTCCAGCGTGCATCATCTAATCATTCGCGCACATCAAAGCAAACTACTTCCACATTTCGCTTTGTGCATTTGCTTTCTCTACATACATACAAGCGTTGGGCAGCTTGCAAGCCTCTGCCATTCTCGCTGTGTCTGTCCTGTGTGGCTGCTGCAAAGTGCGGAAGGACTGGTCTCTCTCGAGCAGAGAGGGGAGTTTTGCCGACCCCCCAAATAAGCTCCCCCCTCCCCCGCCCCCCAACATACAGGCAATTCCGCTGCTAGATTCCCACATGCGAGCGCTGAGGTGTGAAGGGAAATTCAGGGAAATGTCCGATATTGACTTACAGGTAATTTTCCGGTACGCATGTGGGAAAACGGCTATAGTTACAACCTTCTGTTACAACCGTCTCTCCCATTCTAGATGTTACATTGTTACAACCTTCAAGTTCAAGTTCAAGTTCAAGTTCAAGTTTATTCGTATGTCCCAGAAGGGCACTTTGGTTCACATCAGACAGTAGTGGATAATTACAACATCATTACTAGTTTGAGATTAGTAATAATGGCACACTTCAGAATTGAGATACATTATTACTAGTTTTAAAGTAATAAAGGCGCACTTCAATATTATACAATACATAAACATTTGTTGCATTATGTACAGATTCCAAAGGACCATCTACTGCCCTCAGCCGGGTCGCCACGTGCGCAGCGCCACCGTTGCATTAGCTCCTCAAACAACGCAAGTGGCTCGCTGTGATCAGCGCCAGATGGATGTATATCGGAGGAAGAGGGAGAGGGGGGGGGGGGGGTGGGGTGGATGGTGCAAGAGCTGAACAAGGCGGGGGGTTTGGGGGGGGGAAGAGCTCAGTTGCAGACGAAAATATCAGGAGAGCTGCGTCCTTGGCAGTAGAGAGTCCAGATTAGGATGAAATGTTTTGGTTGCCTGGAATTCCTTTCCGTCACACAGACCAGGGTCACACAGACCAGAAAGTCAACAGCAGGTGTCAAGTCTCTGATTGCCAACATTAGTTCATATTCTCCTTATTGCAGATCAGTGGAATTTCTCTGATATATCCAGATATAATCCATTTTTCACAGTTCAAATTCACAGTTCAAATTCACTGACCGCCCATCTCAATTTTCATGACGTCACAGCCTAGGGTCAATCGCTGTTGTCTTCCCGTGTCCCGTGGCGAAATCCGTCTGGGCAGAGGGTGGGGGTTCCCCGGACCCCAAAAGGTTTAGTTGATTTGCGTTGAGAGACCAGCTTATCCAATAAATCCATATTTGTCATTTCGAGTAGACAAATGCAAGTTTGCCCTGGGAGTTGTTGCAGGCAGAGGGAAAGAAGGGAGATAAGGGAGAGCGAGAAATAAAAGCGACTGCCCTGTTCAAGAGCTGGATGCGACCTTCTCTCCCATTCTAGATGTTACATTGTTACAACCTTCTCTCCCATTCTAGATGTTACATTGTTACAACCTTCTCTCCCATTCTAGTTGTTGAGTTGAGTTGAGTTGAGTTGAGTTGAGTTGAGAAAACTTTATTTATCCCCGGGGGGCAATTCAGTTTCTACAGTTCATCACCGTTGCAAGTAAACATAATGTATTTCATTTCGGTCACAAAATACAAAAATACATACATACACAAGAAGGGAAATAGGAAAGGAGCTCAGTGTGATCAGACCGAGATAGTGCATTTAGTTCCTCGTGTCCCTCCGCGTACATGGATCTGAGCCGCAAGGGTGCAGGACGCAACATTGTTTATACACATGTAAAGTGCATAGGGTGCATGTGTAAACAGTTGGTTTTAGAAATACATAAAAAATAAATAAAATAGAAAGTAAGATAAAAGGTAAAAAAATTTGCATACAGAAAAAAGTGCAAATGCTACGATACACAGTGTTATTGGTTCAGTGCCTACTGCATGCATACAGTCAGTGCAGTTTTCTACTTCTCTGCATTCAACAGCCGAATGGCTGAGGGAATGAAGGACTTGGAGTAACGGTTTGTTCTGCAGGAAGGTGCCCGATAGCGCCGTCCCAGCGGCAGGAGGGCAAATTTAGAGGACAGGATATGGTCAGGTTGGTCCATAAGACCTTTTGCTTTCTGAACCACTCGCTTCTTCCAAAGCGCGTTTATGTCACTCTGCTGAACTCCAATGATTTTGGAGCAGACTTTGACGATATTGTTAAGGCTATTTCTGTCCTTCACAGACAAACCGTTAAACCAACATATAAAGGAAAAAGTTATAAGGCTCTCAATATATGATCTGTAAACAGTGCACAGGATCGTTTTTGACACTTTGAAGGAGTTAATTTTCCTTAATAAATAGATTTTCTGTTGGCCTCTTTTAACAAGAGACTCTATGTTTGTGTCAAACTTGAGATGCGAGTCAAACACTGTTCCCAGGTATTTATAAGAATCAACAATCTGGACGTCTTCACCATGAATGGAGCTAGCGACAGGGTCAGCTTTCTTATTTCTAAGATCGATTATAAGCTCCTTTGTCTTTGATACGTTAAGATCAAGGAAGTTCTCATCACACCATTCGACAAAATCGGGAAGGGCACAACCGTGGTTCGACTCTGCCCCCTGGAGGAGCGACAGGAGTGCAGTGTCGTCAGAGTATTTGACTATAAGGCTGTTGTCCCTGTTAGATCTGCAGCTGTCTGTGTACAGGATGAAGAAGACTGATGAGAAAACGCTGCCCTGTGGGGAACCTGTGTTAGAAGTTGAAATACCAGACATAGAGCCATTTACTAGGACACGCTGTGTTCTATCCGTTAGAAAGTTTAAACACAGGAGCGAAAGTTGATCAGGGAAATTAAAATATGATTTAAACCTCTCTATTAGAATGTGGGGCTGCATTTTGTTAAACGCTGAGGAGAAGTCAGCAAATAGAATTCTGGCGTGAGATCCAGGTTTCTCTAGATGTTCATAGACTTTGTCGAGGATGAGGAGCTTGGCGTCCTCCACACCTTTGCCAGTTTGATAGGCAAACTGAAGTGGGTCTATCTTTTCAGCTGCCAGGGAGATGATCTCCTCCTTTAAGATTTTTTCTAGGTTTTTCATCACAATGGATGTTAATGCTATCGGTCTGAATTCGTTTAGTTCTCTAGGATTCTTTACCTTAGGAATGGGAATAATGGTGGACTTTTTCCAAATAGAGGGGAACTGACATTGGTCAACACACATCTGAAAGAGTTTTGTGAAAACCTCTCCACAGATGGTGTCGGGGCCTGCTGCCTTCTTTGGGTTTGTTCTTTTAAAGAGGCTAGTTGTTACAACCTTCTCTCCTATTCTAGATGTTACATTGTTACAACCTTCTCTCCTATTCTAGATGTTACATTGTTACAACCTTCTCTCCTATTCTAGATGTTACATTGTTACAACCTTCTCTCCTATTCTAGATGTTACATTGTTACAACCTTCTCTCCTATTCTAGATGTTACATTGTTACAACCTTCTCTCCTATTCTAGATGTTACATTGTTACAACCTTCTCTCCCATTCTAGATGTTACATTGTCATTGGTGCGGAGTTCCTCCATTTGCATAGTATCATACCGGGGAGCGGCCTCTCCCTCCGTTGACGTTTGGTTTGTAACATTACCAGTATTCTCTGTCTGTGACATCATCAGTGATGACATCAGACATTGTGGCATCGGCAGTGATGTCATAAATCCTTCCCTGCAGAGGCTATAAGTAGGACCGTAGGAATCACTAGTGTTTGCCTTACTTGTGCACACTCGCGTTTTTGTTTACACCACACTTGTTGCAATGGCGACCATCACTGAACTGAAATGCACCATGAGAGAAGCGCTGGAGTCCCACGGCGTCCTGAGCCAGCTGAAGGCTCGCATTAGGGCGGAGGTGTTCAACGCCCTGGATGCCCAGACTGACCCTCGCCCGCCGCTGTCCCACGAGAACCTGCTCATCAACGAGCTCATCCGGGAGTACCTTGAATTCAACAAGTACAGATATACTGCCTCGGTGCTGACTGCAGAATCAGGCCAACCTCAGGTTCCCCTGGACAGACAGTTCCTGGCAAATGAGCTGAAAGTAGCAGAGGATGCAGGTTCCAAATCTGTGCCCCTTCTGTATGGCTTGGTGTCCCATTTCCTGAGCAGTAGTGGTGAAAATGGATGGAAGGTGTTTCTGCGGAGCGCCTCTCTCCCAGCAGGCGCCACTGCCAGCAGCACACTGCCTGGACCTGAAGCCTAACATGATGATGCACTGGGTACGTTTTGCACAGCGTGGTCCAAAAAGCTGCTTCAGCACTATTCTGGATTATTGAATCTCGTTGCCCGTAGAAGCATGTTGTCCTGTTTGCACATTGTATCATAAAGTATCATTTTCAGCCATTAAGTTTGAATTTTGCTAAGCTGAATATGAATGAAGAAAACACTGCTTTTAAAATGTTACCAAATTATGTTCTCGTTCTATTCTGATTTTAATGTGTGGCTTAAACAATAAGTTGAATATTAAATTCAGTCAGATAAGGTGCTTTCGGACCGCAGGAACCTTTTCATAAATCTAGGAACAGTTGGGGGAGCTCTCCCCTTTTTGTTTTGTTCACAGGAAATTGGAACCATAGTAGTTCGTGGAACGCTGTTTAGAGGAACCGTTTTAGCTTCTACTCCACAGTAGCTACGTTTCCAGTACAACACGATTTTCAGACGGCAGCCCGTCTTTATTGTCACACAACACACTACAACACATGCATGCGGCCACAACACACACTCATGCTGACGGTGGCTGGTGAAATATGTCCTCTGCATTTGACCCATCCAGGCTTGTCCTTTCCTCCAGGGGGCAGGCCAGGAGCAGTGGTCGCTATTTCTTTCCAGCACCCGGGGACCTTCATTGGACGATCATTGGACCAACTTCAGATGTTGTCGTCACTGGTCAGATGACGATCTTCTGCATGTTTTTAGTGGGGGCTTATGTACGGAGGAACCCCCTGGGGGGTACGGGGAGAACATGCAAACTCCACACAGAAAGGCCCTTTCGACGAGATAGCCCACCTGGGCAGTAGGCACTGAAGATATGGGGGGGTCACAACTCCAGCCCACAGCGTCCCAGGTGGGAATCGAACCCAGGACCTTCGAGCTGTGAGGCGACAGCGCTTACCACTGCACCACCCCTACAAGAGGAACCTTTAGTGACTAAAGGTCTAAATCAGTCTAAATCAGAGATATGCACGTATTTACAAGTGTCACAGAAACATTTCAAAGCCACCTACCAAAGCAGAAGGGTTTGAATGCTGACTCACAAGCCTGAGGACAAATTGTCGATGCAAGAATAGATCGATAGATAATAATAGATAGAATAGATAGATAAATTTCACAAAGGAGTCGATGACATCACAACAGAGGGGGGTGATGTCATCACGCATATCTGGTCACAGATATCCACAGCTGGACCAACCGACCAACCATCCGACCAACCTACAGAGTAATTTATAGAGCTGCTGGCCAGCGTGCCAAATTTCAGCCTCCTAATAGGGCACAAACGGTGCCCGCTAAAGCGTGGTGAACCTTTTGTGGACCGACCAACGAACCAACAGAGTGACTTATAGAGCTGGACCATTGCTAGTCACAGCTAAAAATGTAATCCGGTAATTAACTACCTGTTAAACAATTTAATCAGTAACGTAATCCAAGTATCACAATGTAAAAAATAATGTAGCCTAACTGATTAGGCTACTTTCTGCTGCTCCCCAGGAGGACATGAAATGATCAATAATAATCAAAAAAAGTCCTGTAATACTAATTTCAGACCTTATGTGTCGGTTACAGCAGACGTTCAGCCAATCGAGCCTATCTGGTGTCGCCTGTTTCTCATTAATAATAATAAAACTAAGAACGAATCAGCGTGACATCATGGCCGCCCAGAAATGCGGAACCCCAGCAGTTAACGCTAAGTTGTGCCAAACAAACATTATCTCAAAAACTATACATCACATCGCTTATATTTGGACATTTCTGAGTGAGAGCAGAAAGCTCACAGGTCTGATGTATAATATAGCTACGGTATGTATACCGTATTAAAGTTGTGTGAACTGTCGCAGTTTTTAAAATGATGAAGTGAATTTAGTAAAAAGCACAGCCTGCTAGAGTGAGACACTCAAGGCTGGCTCCATAAGGTCCCATTATAAAGTTGCCCCCAGTAAGCCGTTTGTTTACCAACATTGCTCTCTCGTATAACATTATCCAGAATATCCAGGGGAAATATTTCCAGAGAGGCATGGTGGCACAGTGGTAGCGCTGTCTTCTCAGCAAGAAGGTCCTGGGTTTCGTTCCTGCCTGGGAGGCTGTGGGTGCTGGGGGTGTGTCCCTGTCCTCAGTGCATGTTGTGTATTCCTTTATAACTGGGAACTGGTAATCTTACGTTTCAAAGGTCATGAGCTGGGACGGTGACGTCACCAGAGCTGGTATTTCCCATTCCAAACTCGTAGGAGCCTCAGCAGCCCAGACCTCAAAAATCCAAGATGGCTGCGCCGCGCAACAATGGTAGTTATAATCGTAGTCAATGTTGTTTAGCACTTCTGTCTTGTTTGTGTCTCATTAAATCAGCTGTACACACAGCACTGCCTAACTTCTATCTGTGTGGACATGAGGCTGCAGTGTTTGTATGCGCAAAATGCCTTGTTATCAACTGTTATTGCTAACAATGGCTAGCCTGGCTAGCGACTGGATCTGACCAGTGAACAGTGAACTTCCCAGCTCAAGTTTTCTGCAAATGGAACGCTAACATAACGGATGTGACGTCATTTAGCCTCCACATCCCAGTTATTTTGCGATAAAGGAACGCAGGAATACTGCCCAGGTGGGCTCGTCAAAAGGGCCTCCAAGGGCCTTGGAGTTTGC
The DNA here is from genome assembly GCF_964638095.1 of Poromitra crassiceps. Taxonomy (NCBI): domain Eukaryota; kingdom Metazoa; phylum Chordata; class Actinopteri; order Beryciformes; family Melamphaidae; genus Poromitra; species Poromitra crassiceps. The sequence continues at coordinate 46,614,084 of NC_139644.1, read as the reverse complement.
ATGTTCTCCCCGTGCTCCCCAGGAGGTTCCTCCATGTAGGAAGCCCCTGCTACAAAACATGAAAAAACTAACAATATTTCCATCTTCGGATTACAGTGCACTGATATTATCTGGTTAGTCTCTCTTTTTTGTGTGTTTTTTCTCTCCAGGTTTTTAGGTCTTTATTTATTTGCACTGCACCATCATATGATATCAAACATAAAGCAGACAATAAGAAGAGTCAATATTTACAGTGCACAGCCACTGGGATATTTACCTTTTTTTGTATCCTGAATACAGTAACGGGATTGCTGCTGCATCGTTACTTCCCAACCTGGGTCATTCATCAGAATCCAGCCAGCAGTCGGCGCCGATGCAACTTTGTGGCAGCTGTCAGACAGCATGAAGGAACACTGCGCTCACCGTCCACTATCGCGAGAAACCAACCGAGCAGTGCGAGAAGAACGGCTACAGGCAAGGCACAGCAATATTCATATTTAGCAACAACAACAGCAGCAACAACAACAACAACAACCATTATCAAATGATTATCACGCTAGCTGGTCTGGAAGAATGATGGTGCATAGTCCAGTTTCACAGAGACACGGATAGAAAGACTGGAGTGCGAAATACAGGTACAGAAAACGAGATGATATTGTGGTGAAGCAATATTGATAGCGAGCTAGCTAGCTGGTTTATTAATAGCTAGCTAACTGGCTAACGGTAGCGACATTAGCTTTAGTGTTAGCTCGCAAATAATCTGGTGAAAGACGATTCTGTGCTCATGTTAGCCAGTCAAGTAGCTCATTTACAGCTTACAGCAGAATCACAATGTTCGCTATACATCTAACTCGCTAAGCAGTGGAGTACATTCATGGAGGTCCGTAAGTAAGTAGCTAAACGTTAGGTAACGTTAGCTGTTGGCTAGCTGGGCAGCTAACGTTAACTTACACGTCTTAAAAGAAAGCTGAATGAGCAAGACTCACATTGCTTGCTAGTTAACGTTAGCAAGATAGCGAATGAAGCGAGCTGATTTCTCTAACTAGCTAGCTCTACGTTACTGGTGGATGTGCAATACATATGGGCAGTATATTGGCTTTGCTACTTGGCTAACGTTACTTGACGAGCAGTTTGTTTGTGTGACATGTAATGCTAGCTAATGATGGTAGATCAGCACCTATAAGAGCCAAAATGGTCAGATGTAACATCAGTTCGAAATCAAGCAAAAACAGACACCCTCTTGTTTTATACTGGGAAGACCAGCTAATAGAAGATCTAGCTAATAATGAGCAAAAATAATTGGTTAGTTAACCACTGAACATGAAAAATACAAGTTATATTTTGAATCATCTGAACCCAAATTCAGCTCTCTTGAGATGAATGACTATGCGTTTGTGCACAATGTGTTGTGTTTTGACAGGATGTGGCCATGCTCCTTTGGATGTATGACAGACGGTGAAGAAGAAGCAGTCCTTGTGAATCTCACACATCTATCCTCCTCTACCCTTCCATTGCCCGGATCACCAATACCAATTTATTTCTTTTTAAAATGTCAAATTATTTAACGTCATGAAAGAATGTAGCAAAGAGCTTAACCTTGTAAATATTTAACCTCTTCTAACCCCATCGTGCATGGGTTTGACACATTTCGTTTTTAACTGTTAAATCTAGATGGAGCTGAACACAACGCTTAAGTTCACACCCAATTGTAAATTATTAGACCAATGTGCCGTATTTGCCCCCAGTCAATTACCCCCAGCTGTGCAATCACTTCAGGTCTGCGTTGTATGTTTGAAGTGATTGGATAGATCATCAGTCAGTCAGTGCCACTGGCCTCTCAGGAGAATGAACGGCTCTCTTTTGACCCCGCCCAGCCCCCAGGCGGCAAACTCTTCTCCTCTGCCTCCATCACCCTCCCCATCCCCGTCCCCTCCGTCACCCTCTCTACTGCCCCTGTCCCCCCGGCCGCCTCCTCTGCCACCTCTGGTGAGCCCTCCACCCCAGGCTCACCCGTCCTCCCTGTCAGACACCCCCACGCCATCCCCTTCGCCTTGCCTGAGCTGGACCGAATTCTGTGAGCTGCATGCCCGCGTGGCGGCTGGTGACTTTGCCCGCCACTTCCGGGCTTTTCTCCTGGAGAACCCCCACTACTCCCCGGACTCAGCTGCTGCCTTCTGCCGCCGCTTCACCGACCGCTTTGTTCGTCACTTCCAGAGTGAGCTGGAGGGGGCGCCCCCGCCGAGCTGTGCCACTGGGAGTGAGGAAATGGGGAGCTGGGCTCCCCAATCAGATGCCACTTCCCTGGAAGAGGAGGCGGTCTCGCCCCTCGCCGTGTCTGGGGGAGCAGTCCTCCCGTGTGCCCCGACCAACCCGACACGGGCGTCAACCAAGCCTGCGCCGACACGGCTAGTGTTGGAGAACCGCAGCGGGGACAGGTTTCAAGACTCTTATGCCCACACCCAAATCCTGCCTCCATCCTCCTCCTCGTCTTGCTGCTCCTCAGTGGGAGGGAACAACGGGAGGCGTGAGGAGAGGGGGGCCATGGTTGCCCCTGGGAACGGGGAGGCTCCAGTTGAGGAGGAGGAGGACAGCTGGCTCGGGGTGGCGGCTGTTGGGGAAGATGTTGATCCAGAAGAGAGAGAGGCCGAGTCCACAGAGGTTTCCCTGGACAATACAGATCCCGCCCACACTCCTCAAATTCCACCTTCCTCCTCCACTCCTCCACCTGGCTCCAAGGGCAGCGGTACGCCCAAAGCAAAACTGAAGAAGCGCTTTTCACTGCGGAGCGTTGGCCGCAGCGTGCGGGGGAGCGTGCGCGGCATCCTGCACTGGCGAAGCTCCTCCAGCGACTCGGCTCCGAGCCAGAGCCAGCTGCCCTCCAGCTACAGCTACACTATGGGCGTGCAGGATGCCACCTTGGCTTCAGCCTCCAAGAGGAACTCTGGAACGCAGCCTCCGACGCCCACCTCCTCCATGCCCGTCTCCCTCTCCCTGCCCCTCTCTCTCCCGCACTCCTCCTCCTCCTCTCTGCCGCCCTCGTCCTCCAGCAGCGCCACATCTCTCTCGCTGTCCGAGGCGGCCCGGGACCGGCGGCGGAGCAACGGCGAAGGCGGCGAGAAGGAGAAGTGGAGCCATCGCCTGGAGAAGCTCAGGCTATCGCGCTCACCGCCTCCGGTCCTCACGTCGACGACCGTCGGCTCTCACTCCTCCACGCTGCCCCCCAGCAGCGCGGCCGCCGCTGCCATGGGGCCGCCCAGGAAGGTGGGCCGGCTAGTGCGGGAGGGCGGGGTGAGCGTCAGCTCGTCCAGCGACGAGTTCAGCGGGAGCCACGGCTTCACCGGCTTCTCCTTTGGCCTCCTGCATCACGGTACGGACAACAACAACGCTGCCTCCACGTCTGCTTCGGCGGCTCAGGCTGGGCCAGTGCAGCCTCTGGCCAGCGGGGGCAACGTGCCCTGGAGAGGAGGCCGCTGGCATAAATGTCGTCTGGTCCTTAGGGAGAGGGACAAAGAAGGTAGTGAGCGGGGAGAGGAGTACTACCTGGAGTTCTTCATCCCACCCAAGGTAAGTGAGCCCCCTCCTAAGAGACTTCAAATCATTTTGCCCACGGCTATTTTGTCAAGGTTGTATTTGATTATGTTTTATGTTTATTTATTAAAAAACGGACAATGCACATTAGTTAACATGTGCAACCAACTTACTCACCAAAGAGTAGCACTCAGCACAAGCTAGCTAAATGATGATAATGCTGACAGGCTGCCTGTAGCATCTGAAGCATAAAGATTACTGCCTTACATTCAATGGCAAGTGATATATAATGCACTTGTACCAGTGACTGCAATGATGCATGCAAAGGGAGAGTGACAGCAGGAGCAATGAAATGGAAAATCTACTTTGGCTGCTTTATTAGACTAGGAATTGCAAATGACATCAAGCCAACCTTCACAGTCCTCTCCCACAAGCCTCTAGGGTGGTGCTACTCAACCTTCACAGTCCTCTCTCCCACAAGCCTCTAGGGCGGTGCTACTCAACCTTCACAGTCCTCTCCCACAAGCCTCTAGGGTGGTGCTACTCAACCTTCACAGTCCTCTCCCACAAGCCTCTAGGGTGGTGCTACTCAACCTTCACAGTCCTCTCTCCCACAAGCCTCTAGGGTGGTGCTACTCAACCTTCACAGTCCTCTCCCACAAGCCTCTAGGGTGGTGCTACTCAACCTTCACAGTCCTCTCCCACAAGCCTCTAGGGCGGTGCTACTCAACCTTCACAGTCCTCTCCCACAAGCCTCTAGGGTGGTGCTACTCAACCTTCACAGTCCTCTCTCCCACAAGCCTCTAGGGTGGTGCTACTCAACCTTCACAGTCCTCTCCCACAAGCCTGTAGGACGGTGCTACTCAACCTTCACAGTCCTCTCCCACAAGCCTCTAGGGTGGTGCTACTCAACCTTCACAGTCCTCTCCCACAAGCCTCTAGGGTGGTGCTACTCAACCTTCACAGTCCTCTCCCACAAGCCTCTAGGGCCTCGCCTACTCAGGAGCCACATTGACACCAAAAAATTGTTGCAATCCACAAAATTCCCGTTCCTCTCCTTTTTTTATTTTATTTAGATTTTTATTTATTTATGTATTTGAAGTAGGACTTAAAAGAGCCACAACTACCCATAAAGGAGCCACATGTGGCTCTAGAGCCTCGGGTTGAGTATCACTGCTCTATTCATTCTCTACATCTCTTCCATGTCGTTTCTTAAAAACTTCAACTTATTTAGTAGTTAATTAGTATTAGTCTTATTTGGTAGGTAGTATTAGTCTGATTTAGTAGTTAATTAGTATTAGTCTGATTTAGTAGTTAATTAGTATTAGTCTGATTTAGTAGTTAATTAGTATTAGTCTGATTTAGTAGTTAATTAGTATTAGTCTGATTTAGTAGTTAATTAGTATTAGTCTCATTTAGTAGTTAATTAGTGGTAGTCTGATTTAGTAGTTAATTAGTATTAGTCTGATTTAGTAGTTAATTTGTATTAGTCTTATTTAGTAGTTAACTAGTATTAGTCTGATTTAGTAGTTAACTAGTATTAGTTGTGATGGGAGCTGTCAGTTGTGTTGTGATGGGAGCTGTCAGTTGTGATGGGAGCTGTCAGTTATGATGGGAGCTGTCAGTTGTGTTGTGATGGGAGCTGTCAGTTGTGTTGTGATGGGAGCTGTCAGTTGTGATGGGAGCTGTCAGTTATGATGGGAGCTGTCAGTTGTGTTGTGATGGGAGCTGTCAGTTGTTGATTTTGTCTTGTCTTTGTTGCCCCAGTCGTCCAAGCCCAGGCTGACTGTCCCATGCTGCTCTATTGTGGACGTGAGGAGCACCACAGCGCTGGAGGTCCCCGACAAGGAGAACACCTTCCTGCTGCAGGTAATCACTGCTCTGACTGTCTCTGTCTCTCTCTCTGACCTGTCCTCAATCTTACTCACTGCTCTGTCTCTGTCTCTGTCTCTGTCTCTGTCTCTGTCTCTGTCTCTGTCTCTGTCTCTGTCTCTGACCTGTCCTCAATCTTACTCACTGCTCTGTCTCTGTCTGTGTTCCTCACCCTGACCTGTCCCCAGTCTTACTCACTGCTCTGACTGTCTCTGTGTTCCTCGCTGTGACCTGTCCTCAATCTTACTCACTGCTCTGTCTCTGTCTGTGTTCCTCCCTCTCACCTGTCCCCAGTCTTAATCACTGCTCTGACTGTCTCACTGTGTTCCTCGCTCTGACCTGTCAACAGTCTTACACACTGCTCTGTCTCTGACTGTATCTCTTCCTCATGCTGATCTGTCCCCAGTCTTACTCACTGCTCGGACTGTCTCAGTTGAGCAGTGGAGCAGTTGGGGTTGAGGGCCTTGCTCAAGGGCACCTCAGTGGTGGTAATGAGAGAGGCGCAAGTGCTGCCTTTTCACTTTCCCCACCAGGCAGATTTATCCTGCCGGTCCCGGGGATTGAACAGACGACCTTCCGGTCACAAGCTCGTTTCTCTAACCGTTGGGCCACCACTGCCACAAATTTTCAACTAGCAGTTCCTCTACTTTTTTCCACCTCATTTGGATTCTCCCTTTATTTATTTTTTACCAATTTCAGCTGGAAGGCTCGGTGCAGTATGTGATTGAGACGCGTGACGCTGTGCAGATGAGAGCCTGGCTGAGTGACATCAGGAACGGCATCTGTCTCAGGTAAGCAGAGCATCACACACAGTGACATCAGGAACATCTGTCTCAGGTAAGCAGAGCATCACACACAGTGACATCAGGAACATCTGTCTCAGGTAAGCAGAGCATCACACACAGTGACATCAGGAACATCTGTCTCAGGTGAGCAGAGCATCACACACAGTGACATCAGGAACATCTGTCTCAGGTAAGCAGAGCATCACACACAGTGACATCAGGAACATCTGTCTCAGGTAAGCAGAGCATCACACACAGTGACATCAGGAACATCTGTCTCAGGTGAGCAGAGCATCACACACAGTGACATCAGGAACATCTGTCTCAGGTAAGCAGAGCATCACACACAGTGACATCAGGAACATCTGTCTCAGGTGAGCAGAGCATCACACACAGTGACATCAGGAACATCTGTCTCAGGTAAGCAGAGCATCACACACAGTGACATCAGGAACATCTGTCTCAGGTGAGGAGAGCATCACACACAGTGACATCAGGAACATCTGTCTCAGGTAAGCAGAGCATCACACACAGTGACATCAGGAACATCTGTCTCAGGTAAGCAGAGCATCACACACAGTGACATCAGGAACATCTGTCTCAGGTGAGCAGAGCATCACACACAGTGACATCAGGAACATCTGTCTCAGGTAAGCAGAGCATCACACACAGTGACATCAGGAACATCTGTCTCAGGTAAGCAGAGCATCACACACAGTGACATCAGGAACATCTGTCTCAGGTAAGCAGAGCATCACACACAGTGACATCAGGAACATCTGTCTCAGGTGAGCAGAGCATCACACACAGTGACATCAGGAACATCTGTCTCAGGTAAGCAGAGCATCACACACAGTGACATCAGGAACATCTGTCTCAGGTAAGCAGAGCATCACACACAGTGACATCAGGAACATCTGTCTCAGGTAAGCAGAGCATCACACACAGTGACATCAGGAACATCTGTCTCAGGTGAGGAGAGCATCACACACAGTGACATCAGGAACATCTGTCTCAGGTAAGCAGAGCATCACACACAGTGACATCAGGAACATCTGTCTCAGGTAAGCAGAGCATCACACACAGTGACATCAGGAACATCTGTCTCAGGTAAGCAGAGCATCACACACAGTGACATCAGGAACAACTGTCTCAGGTGAGGAGAGCATCACACACAGTGACATCAGGAACATCTGTCTCAGGTAAGCAGAGCATCACACACAGTGACATCACTAGAGGAGTCCTGGAGGAAAGGCCAGAGCAGCGCAGCGCCTGCTTGCTTCAGCTGGAAAGGTTGAAGTTGAATAAATCAGGAGGTTATCTGTCAGTAGTGTTTTACCGTTTGGTCTTAAGAAAACCTATCTATCATCAAAAGGTTGAACTCATTATGCTAAATTCCCTGATGATTTTTAAGTTGGATCGGAGTCTCTAGCTCTATGTACCGGTAGTTAAAATGGAGAGAGAATATAGAAGAAGTGGCCAAGAGTTTTGGCATGAAAAGTCATGTTAAACCTGTATCAGTACCATCCTTCTGATAAAGGATGGTTTTCGCCACAACAAAGGTAGTTTGTGGCTCAATATCACAGTTACCTAAAATATTCTTAAAATATGGTTTATGGCGTTGAATAGCAATAACATGTGTTCTCACTTCTCACCTGTCATTTTCATTTTGTTGTTGCAAACGTTGCCACCGAGGCTTTAGATTTTTCCATTTTCCTAACCTTTATTATCCAATTAAAAACAATGATTGTTTACAGTATTATTTTAATCCATTAATGTCCTCAGTGGAAGTTTATCATTTCCTTTCCGGGACAATTAGAATTAGCTGAGCTCAGCACAAATCCATTGACATTTTTCAAATTGGTCCAAGTATGAGGCCACGGCGCAGGTTTGAATGTAGAGAAATAAATGGAAGGTGAAAGTTTTTTTTTGTGTGTGTGTGTTTTTTTAAGAAAGTCAACTTTGTGTACCAATGAAGGCATGATCAATATGTGACATCAAAATGTCTTGTTTTGTCATGTCAAAAGAAAAACAATCACACCCAGGTGTTGAAGTAAGTGGTGCAGGTTTGCAGGTCAGACGCTTGTCCTCCACCTCCCTCTCTCTCCCCGCTCTCTGACAGGTGTGTGTGTGATTTGATTTGATTTGATTTGATTTGATTTGACGGTTACAAATTGAAATACAATATACTGAACAAAGTACAGACACGGATCTCAAAGAATAACATCAAGGATAAAGCACAATAAAGTCAAGACTTATTTCCATTGTGGTCCTTGGTCTAAAACAGGTGGATATAAAAAACAACAACAACAATATAAACATGAAATAATTAACAAAACAGTGCGTGTGTGTGTTTCGAGCTGGTCTCTCCAAAGTGCCAAATTCTCGCCAATGAGGACATTACTTATAGAACCGCCTGCACTGCTTAAGAAATCCGTAGGGCTTTTCCTTCCCATGCTAAATGTAGTGTTTGGACGTGAATGGCTTCATGTTAGGCTCCATGTTTGTGTTTCAGTACCATTCCATTGAGTCTGTGGGTTTGACCTTCATATCTGCTCTCTGTTTTCTCCCACAGTGAACAGGAAGACGTTGAAGGTGTGTGTGGCGGGGCGTTGGACATAAGCGGGACACCTGAGTTTGTCGATCGCCTTTCACAAGGTGTGTGTGTGTGTGTGTGTGTGTGTGTGTGTGTGTGTGCGTGTGTGCGTGCGTGCGAGCTTTACAAGATACTATGTTGCCATCCTGTGGGCCGCGAAGGGATTGCAAGTGGGCCACCAAATCATTTGCAAAACATTATGATCTTCGTGGGGGGGGGGGGGCATATATATAAATATAGGGCTGTCAATCGATTAAAATATTTAATCGCGATTAATCGCATGATTGTCCATAGTTCATCGCAATTAATCGCACAATTTTTTATCTGTTCTAAATCTACCTTAAACCGCTATACACGGTACTTACGCATCTCTGAGACTGCAGCGTCAGTCTGTTATCTAGTCTCGCTGGCCACAGGTGAGCGAGGCATAGCTCTCTCCCCGCCCCTCTCTCTCTCTCTCTCTCTCTCTCTCCCCGCCCCTCTCTCTCTCTCTCTCTCTCTCTCTCTCTCTCACTGTCTCGGACATCTTCTCAGTTTGCAGGACGTGTGAAGTCATGAAAATGCTGTGCAGTCCCTCACAAAGCAGGACATCTGCTCACCCTACTTGAAGCTGAACTTGCCATTTTATACCCATTTCTTCCTCCTTTTCTGCTCCTCACGGAGATTTATTTCTGCTTTACTTCCTCATTTCCAAAACTACGGGGCGGACCAAGGCACAAACCTCACAGAAAGTGCATGCGTTAATCGCGCGTTTTAAAAAAATAGTCGCGTTAAAAGGAATTTGCGTTAACGCGTTATTATCGCGTTAACTTTGACAGCCCTAATATATATATGTATATGTATATGTATATATATATATATATATATGTATGTATATATATGTATATGGTTCAAGTATACATACTACAGCATGCGCTGGGACGCGTCATCAGTGATGTTAACTGGGGTCGTGGGGTGTTTCGGGTCTGTCAACATCATACACCCTCGCCCAGTAGACCCAGCCGAGGCCGATTACGACCCCGACCCGCGTCCCAGGAGCAGCCGCTCACGGATCAGCCTTCCTACTCTGTCTGCAACGTTGCCCGCGGAAGGGTTGATCACGCCCAATCCGCTGCAATAGAGCTAGTGCTACACCGCAGCATTGTGAGACCTTCGGTGCATGGAGGTCTAAGGCTCTGTGGGGTGATTCCAGGCCGGGCACCTCCTTCGTCTCACCAGAACCTCCTGCGGAAAAAGGCAATCCTACCATGCCGTACCATGGGCAGGGAGGATGCCTCAAGGAGGCCTGTGCGCTGCACGTCATGCACCTGCGGCGAGCACCTCGCTCTAGCCTGAAGGACCCCAGGCCGCGTCGATGTTTACGCAGATTTTCAGGAGGCTAATCCGTAGCGTTTGTGGATTTCTCCCTCACGAGAGAGCCAGGCTGGGGTGCTAAAACCCATCCCGTACCGGATGCCGTCTCTCCGACCGTCAACTGTCTCTCCAGCTTGTCACCAAACTATACTTGGTTGTCACCTAGTCTATTCCCAAGTGTCACTGGCCAGGGGGAGCCAGGGGTTTCGGTTCAAGTATACATACTACTGCATGCGCTGGGACGCGTCATCAGTGATGTTAACTGGGGTCGTAAGGTGTTTCGGGTCTGTCAACATCATACACCCTCGCCCAGTAGACCCAGCCGAGGCCGATTAAGACCCCGACCCGCGTCCCAGAAGCAGCCGCTCACGGATCAGCCTTCCTACTCTGTATATATGTATATATATATATATATATATATATATATAGCCAAAAGACACTTCAAATCCTGCCTAAAAAAAGTGTAAACAGGGAAATGGCGATATTTAGGATTTGGGTTGAAACTCATGTCTCCAACTTTTTGAGGCTTACAATTAGTCACATATAAGACCCTTAATTACATTGTTAGAAGGTTTTTGTGGATTTAGGTTTCCAGGGTCTTTAATGGGTGCACTCTAATCAAAGCCTGTGTCAACACGCAGGTCATTGCACCTTCGATTCGCCGCAATATTCTTACCTTTCCCTCCAACAGTTTTCCTGAATCCTTTCATGAAGTGAAGTACTAACTACCTCTGTCCATACTGTGTTTCCTCTTATATACTGTATGTATTTAGTAGCCATGTATGAGTGACTGTCTCTTTGCTCTGCTGCTGCTGTTGTCTCAGTGTGTTATGGAGGCATCGGAGGCTCCTCCCCTTTGATGGACCCTCTCCCACCGGAGCTGCCGCCTCGAGCCCCTCTGGACGAACCAGACGGCCGGGTTCTCGGGGGAGGCGGGGCTAGTCTCGGGGGAGGCGGGGCTAGTCTGGGTACACCGTTTGCTGAGACGCCAGATGCCACAGGTCAACACTGTCTTCAGACTTTTTTTTTTATTCATATTTTTCTCTTTGAAGGAATGGAAAACGCTGTATCTTTCTTGAAATACAGAGCTGGGGTTGATTGGCATGGAGGAGATTGAAGTGCTTCACCCCATTTCATCTCCCTGTAATTCATAGTATGAATGGGGCTTCCGGATATTGCAGCGCTAGATTCCCTGCCTACCAGAGGGTCGCAGGTTCGAGCCCCCGTGTTGCCTCCGGCTTGTCCGTACGGGCACAATTGGCCGTGTCTACGGGTGGGAAGCCGGATTAAGGGTACGAGTCCTGGTCGCGGCACTCCACGACTGGGACAGCAGGGGGAATTGGCCGAGTACAATTGGGGAGAAATCTGAAAAACACCCGATTAAAAAAGAAATAAATCATTGTATGAATTACTGTGCTCCTGTATAATAAAAGCCTTTATATTAATGATTTACTACAACAGATACAACTTTGATATTTAGCTTTGATCAAAGAGGCAAAGAATTAAGATAGTAGATTGCAGTGAGCGTGACCCCTGGGCCCTTCCCTTCCCTTCCCCAGGCTCCTTCCTGTTCTCGGAGGTGTCTGTGGAGGCGGTGGAGCACCCGCTGAGTGAGTGCCAGTGGTTCCACGGCACGCTGTCCCGCCTGAAGGCTGCCCAGCTGGTGCTGGCCGGGGGCACAGCCAGCCACGGGGTCTTCCTGGTCCGCCAGAGTGAGACCAGGCGCGGAGAATACGTCCTCACCTTCAACTTCCAGGGCAAGGCCAAGGTGAGCTCGCTCTCTGTGTGTGTGTGTGTGTGTGTGTGTGTGTGTGTGAGAGAGAGAGAGAGAGAGAGAGAGACAGTCACACGCGCGCGCACGCACACAGGGTTTCTGCAAAGTCTTGAATGTTTGGAAAATGATTAATTTTAACAGTTGGATTTTTTTTTGTTAGGAATATGCTTGAATTTTAAAATACCCATTGAAAAATGCTTGATTTTCAACATATTTCATCTACACAATCACTCATGTAAACAAAAATATAGTAATATTTGAAATGAAACGATCGTGTCATCATATTTGTTTGTTTTCTCCAAGACGCAGAGTGGAGCGGACCCGAGCTAGACTGACTTGACTTCATGATTATTTAATCATGATCAAAACATACAATCCAAGTTAATGAACAGCTGGTAAAATAATCAGTGGCAATACTTTCACAATTAAATTTAAGTGTAACGGTTTAAATGTGATGATAAAGGCTTTGAGAGTCTGGAAAATGTTGGTTTAGAAAGTGCTTGAATTTGACTCTTAAAAAGCTGTAGGAACCCTAAGAAAGTTCCTAATTCAAGACATGAAGTGGATTTATTTTTGCCACGTACTGTATGCATCCATTCTTTTTGAAGGCTCATATCCATACGTTACTTTCACACTAGCTGTTGATATGTTGTGCCTGTATTCATTCTTTACACGTCAACCCTGCTAACAGCTCCCATGATGCACCACGTGCCCCCGCTGCTGTTTTGAGGGCGGGTCTAAGGGGTCAAAATTGAATGAGTGACAACTCATAGGCTAGCACCAATGAGAGAGTGGTTCATTTTCAAAAGTCAACAGTCAGGTTGGGTGGGCACGCCTGAAGTCGTTGATTCTGAATCACTGGCCAGGATTCCGACACCAGTTTGGGGCTAAAAGTGTCCCAGACCCAGAGAGAGATCTGCAGCATGCAGTAACATAGTGTATCAGACCCAGAGAGAGATCTGCAGCATGCAGTAACATAGTGTATCAGACCCAGAGACAGCTCTGCAGCATGCAGTAATGTAGTGTATCAGACCCAGAGAGAGATCTGCAGCATGCAGTAACATAGTGTATCAGACCCAGAGAAAGATCTGCAGCATGCAGTAACATAGTGTATCAGACCCAGAGAGAGATCTACAGCATGCAGTAATAACATAGTGTATCAGACCCAGAGAGAGCTCTGCAGCATGCAGTAACATAGTGTATCAGACCCAGAGAGAGATCTGCAGCATGCAGTAACATAGTGTATCAGACCCAGAGAGAGCTCTGCAGCATGCAGTAATGTAGTGTATCAGACCCAGAGAGAGATCTGCAGCATGCAGTAACATAGTGTATCAGACCCAGAGAAAGATCTGCAGCATGCAGTGACATAGTGTATCAGACCCAGAGAGAGATCTGCAGCATGCAGTAACATAGTGTATCAGACCCAGAGAGAGACCTACAGCATGCAGTAACATAGTGTATCAGAGTAAGAACTCTCATGGGTCTGGAGTTGAATCATGTGAATAAATGAATCCTATTTGCTGTTCTGGATGACTCATGACCTTGAACCTACCTCCCCCCCAGCACCTGCGTCTCTCCCTGAACGAGGACGGGCAGTGTCGCGTGCAGCACCTGTGGTTCCAGTCCATCTTTGACATGCTGGAGCACTTCCGGGTGCACCCCATCCCCCTGGAGTCTGGCGGCGCCTCGGACGTCACACTCATCAGCTTCGTGGGCGCCACCGCCGTCCGCCAGCCAGGTACGCTGAGAGCAAGCCCCGCCCCCAGTGGAAAGCCAGGTACGCCGAGAGCAAGCCCCGCCCCCAGTGGAAAGGGGTGGAGGGCAGGGTTTCCACTGCGTCCTTAAAATTTCCCTAAAAGTTGCATTAAGTTCAGTCTCGCTTTTAAATGTGTTTTTTGGGGGGGGGAAATGTGTATTGAGCACGCTGTAATAGAACTACAAAACCAAACATGTAGTCATTAACCACGAATGCAAACTGTGCAGTCCGGTCACAATTCATCGGAGCACATGTTGCGATATTTCTGGACTTCACACACGGTAGCTAAACATCAGTCATATAACAGCAAAGAAGACGTGAGCTGTTTCAAACCATGTTCCCTGATTCTGACATCGCTAAAATGTTCTTGCTAAAAATCGGCTGTCGTTTTTTTATGCCCCCGCCGGCAATAGCCAAGCCGGAGGCATTATGGTTTTAGGTTGTCCGTCCGTACGATGTTCGTTAACGCGATATTCGAAGAATGCCTTGATGGAATTTCATCAAATTTGACTCAAACGTCGACTTGGACTCAAGGATGAACTGATTAGATTTTAGTGGTCAAAGGTCAAGGTCACTGTGACCTCTCGAACGCCATTTTCAAGCTCGTTAACGCGATATCTCAGGAATGCCTTGATGGAATTTCTTAGAATTGGCCTCAAAGGTCCACTTTGACTCAAGGATGGACTGATTCGATTTGGGTGGTCAAAGGTCAAAGTTCAAGGTCACTGTGACCTCAAGACCACTCCTATCATGCTCGTTAATGCGATATCTCAGGAATGCCTTGACGGAATTTATTCAAATTTGCCTCAAACCTCTACTACAGAGGCTGAGAAATATACTGTATTTGTTGGTGAACATTGACAATTACTGCAGCACCAGTAAAGTTTAGCGATTGCCGTTTTGCAGTCCTCTGGAAATACAACGGCAAATTCGCCAAAACTGTCACTCAGCCAATGAGCCTTGGCTAGCGTGTCAACAGTCACATCATAATCTGGGTCTGAATCTTCTTATTCATTGATATCTTTGTCCTCAAGGTAACTCATACTCCGTTCAGGTCGTCAGCCTTTACTGTCTGAAACGTGGCTATGAGGGCTTTCTGAAACTTGGCAGAATTGCCAACGTTCACTAAAATCTTCAGGCTAATCAAAACATGAAATCAATGAATAAAGATTTTAAGGCTTGGGCTTTCATTTGTCAATATGGCTCCCGTCACTCGCATCGTCAGCCATGTCTAGTTGTAGTTCAGCTTTAAAAACGTTCCGCTCCATCAAAGAAAAAAGAAAAAACCCACAATGCATTTGGCCTTCCCTGCATACATTTCAGCGAATCACGATGCATTTCATCGGTCACATGTCTTGAAACAACGTTATACGTCACTGTTGACACCTGGGACTTGGGTGTTTCCCAGTGGAAAAGTCCCACCCCCCCACCGTCAAAGCATTCCAGAGCACAAAGGCAAAACGCAACCAAGAAACCAATAGCAAGACAGCTTAACAACGAGCAGAGCATCCTCCTTGCATATTTTTAAACGAAAATGAGGAGCAGCAACGACACATAAGGTTACAAACTCTATTATACATTTTATTTAGGCACTTCATACTTTGGACTACATACTCCATGGTTGTGGCCATTGTTGTGTGACGTCAGACAACTGATTCCCTAGCCTAGTGGGGGTAGATTTTTTTTCTCCCAGTTTTCAAGTCGGAGCTCCCACTTTGAGTGTCGTTCCAGCGCACTTTTCCTAATAGGAGGCCAGAGAATCCGGAGGTCTCAGTTGTCTGGAAGGCAGCATACGCCTCTGCGTTAAAGGGAAAACGACACATGCTGCTGCAGGTCTTAAAGGGATATACACACACATGCTGCATCAGGTAGCAATGGGTTAAGGGGACAGCGGCTATTTCACGATGCTCTTATGATTTTGGGATAGTGCTAACTGTGCTAAGTGTGCTAACTGTGCTAACTGGGAGAGATGTCATTAGAACAATAGAAGTTGAAGAAAAGGCTATAGAGAGGGGAAGGTCCTTTTAACTCATTCCCCACCAGAGTTTCAAAGGAAAAGGAAAAGTCACCAGTTTCTGATCATTTTCACTCATTTTACAAGGCCCACAGAATATTTTCTTCTATGACTATGTAAACACCAAATATCTTAAAGGAAGGAAGGAAACATCTACTTTCATAGAAAAAAAAAGTTTGATTCTACCTTCATCCGTTCTTTAGTTATCGACACTTGAATGTAGGTAGTGTTCACTGAAAATGTCGAGATTCATTTCTTGTTCTATTTGTACTGCTTATGATGAGGCAAGGGTTGTACTTTTTAGTCAAATGTCTTCAATTGATGTTGACTTTTTTGAGTTGGACGACTACGAGAAACTCGAGTTGTGTTTTAAACAAGGTATCTTCCTCACAGCAAACCTGACCTGCCAGGCATGTTTTAAACAAGGTATCTTCCTCACAGTAAACCTGACCTGCCAGCCATGTTTTAAACAAGGTATCTTCCTCACAGCAAACCTGACCTGCCAGGCATGTTTTAAACAAGGTATCTTCCTCACAGCAAACCTGACCTGCCAGGCATGTTTTAAACAAGGTATCTTCCTCACAGCAAACCTGACCTGCCAGGCATGTTTTAAACAAGGTATCTTCCTCACAGCAAACCTGACCTGCCAGGCATGTTTTAAACAAGGTATCTTCCTCACAGCAAACCTGACCTGCCAGGCATGTTTTAAACAAGGTATCTTCCTCACAGCAAACCTGACCTGCCAGGCATGGGAGCAAAGACAACACATTTTGTTTGGAGAGTGATGTATCGATCTGTTTCTGTGGGTCTGAGCAGTGTGTTGCTTTGCGTCTTATGTTGTTCTGAATGTACTGGTGCTGTGCTGTCTTTATTGTTTTTATTGCTGTATTCCCTGTGTGTCTTGTAGGCCCATGTGGGCGGGGCACCACAGTGTGCATGACACCTCAATCAATCAATCAATCAATCAATCAATCAATCATTCAATCAATCAATCAGTCATGATATCTGTGATGTCCAAAGGCATTCATGCTTCCCTCCACCTGCACATCCACACTGCCTTGTCTTCACCAGCCCTCCTCTTTTCACCTGTCTAGGGTCACATGTTGGAACCTCTGTGTGTGTGTGTGTGTGTGTGTGTGTGTGTGTGTGTGTGTGTGTGTGTGTGTGTGTGTGTGTAGCCGCTTTCACACTGGCCTTGAAAGCCGGAAAATGCACGGAAAATGGGATCCGCGCCTCCGATGTGAAAGTTGTGAATGCGGGTTGGTGGGTAATTCTCACAGCGCCGGGTTACCCTCCAACCTGCCTCCACTTGAAAGCGTAGGAGCGGCAAGACGGAACGGTGCGAATGGTCAGCTCATTCATTAAAAAAAATACAGGGGGTACCTAGTAAGTAGGTTAGGCTTTATGCTCAAACGATGTTGACATTAGTAGGTAAAATTAACGGATATAATAATAAGCTTCAGAGGACTATAGCTGTCTGTGGCGAGTTGGTCTGAGGATATTCCCTCTGCAAACCAGCTCCAGAACTGAAATCTGTCTAGCTAGCCAGTTGTGCATTCCCTTACAAAAACTACTAACGTTATAGTAGTCCTGTGCATTTATAGCCTATACTATTCCCCCGACGAACGTTATGCAGACTGCAGCGGGCGTGTCTTTCAGAACGGACGCTAATTAGGCTACTTCATGGGAATAATTTGCTTTACAAAAAACTGGAACCAAAATATAAGAATTAGCCTTGTACCTAATAGGCTACATGATGGTGCATCCATAAAGTGGATCAGATGAATATTGAAAGCTTTGTTACCCTGCGGCATGTGGACAACACTTTCCTGTTTTATCACTTTGATCCTTAACGAGCGCAGCTGCACGTCGTTGGCTGGCGTACATCGGCGATGTTTGGTTGTTGAATGAATTTGTTTATCATACAGTAGCCTAGGCTACACTAACCTATGAAAATATTAATTTGGGGTAGGAGGAGCTGGGTGGAAATGCCTCAGGTAACGGGGACTGGACTCGTGCTCTTCTTTGGTGACTCGTACTGGAACACTGGGGACTCCAGACTGGACTTTGACTCTGGATATAGTAGCTGCTTTCACACCGGCCTTGAAAGCGGTAAAAGATAGGGAAAATGTAATCCGCGGCGCGCCTCCGATGTGAAAGTTGTGAAAGTTGGTGGATAATTGTGTTACGCCTTTCGTTCCGCCAGTGGAGGTAGTCACAGCGCCGGATCGGCCGTCATCCCGTAGGAGTGGCGACACGGAACGGAGGTGCGAATGGTCAGCTCATTCATAAAAAAACTACAGGGGAAACCACCTCACACAGCAAGGAAGGCATAAGTGAACGTAAAAAAAAAAGTAGCCTATACAATCATGACTGCAACAGGGGCGCCAGGAGGAATGCTCCGTGCCTACACTATGAGTAAGTAGGTTAGGCTTTATGCTCAAACGATGTTGACATTAGTAGGTAAAATTAAGGGATATAATAATAAGCTTCAGAGGACGTCTCAGGCGAGCATCTGTCTGTGGCGAGTCGGTCTGAGGATATCTTCCCTCTGTTCATCTCTCCTCAAAACAATCCCAATTGGGGAAACCAGCTCCAGAACTGCAATCTGTCTAACCTGTTGTGCCTTTCCTTACAAAAACTACTAAGGTTATAGTATTCATGTGCATTTATAGCCTACTCCCCCGACGACGAGTAACGTACTGCAGACTGCAGCTGTTTGATATGCGGGCAAACGCACGCGAATTAGGCCACTTCATGGCAATAATTTGCTTTACAAAAAACTGGAGCCAAAAGATAAGAATGAGCCTTGTACCTAAAATACATGATGGTGCCTCTGTGATCCATAAAGTGGATCAGATGAATATTGAAAGCCTTGTTACCATGCTGCATGTGGACACTTTCTGTGTTGTGGGCATATTAAGGTGAGCTCTGATCAGACTCGTGTTTTATCACTTTGATGTTCTCACCTCAGCTGCAGGTTGAGAGCTGCTGGCGAACATCGTCCATGTTTGGTTGTTGAATGAATTTGTTTATCATACAGTAGCCTAGGCTACACTAACCTATGGAAATATTCATTTAGGCTACTAGGTGGAGCTGGGTGGAAATGCCTCCCCTCGCCTCATGTCAATGCGGGAGGGGTGGATGTCACCTGAAAGCACCACCCGGGGCGGAGGTTTGGTGGTGCCGCTTGGCTCTGTGTGAAAACAAATTCTGTGGCGAGGCTGCCGGCGTTGCGGGCCTTCTGAACTGCAATATTGCGCGATCTGTGTGTGAAAGTGCCTTCGAGACTGGTTGGAACATTTTAAATGAGCACTCCTGTAAACTCAATACTCCATCTCTAAGGACTTGTGTGTTTCTCTGAGAGGCATCAGATGATGATGAAGGTTGGTTTCCGCAGCAGAAGAGACTTCACCAGTGTAAGAGTCCACCATGTTGAATGCCTGGCTGTCTCTGTTGTTGTTGATGTTGTCTGTTGTTTGGTTGGCTCCTCCCTTGCAGGCCGGGACAGGGCAGGCAGCCGGCCCACAGTCTGTGATGTCATCACCACGCGCCATCCTGACTCTCCATCAACCCCCATCTCTGACTGTGTGTAAGTGATCAACCCCCATCTCTGACTGTGTGTAAGTGATCAACCCCCATCTCTGACTGTGTGTAAGTGATCAACCCCCATCTCTGACTGTGTGTAAGTGATCAACCCCCATCTCTGCCTGTGTGTAAGTGATCAACCCCCATCTCTGACTGTGTGTAAGTGAGACCACCACACGTGTGGGTGTGAGAGAGGGGAGATTAGACGTATTCACATGTTGCCCTGCGGAGGGAAGAAGCTGTAGTATAGACCTGGAAGAAGCTGTAGAATAGACCTGGAAGAAGCCGTAGTATAGACCTGGAAGAAGCTGTAGTATAGACCTGGAAGAAGCTGTAGCATAGACCTGGAAGAAGCTGTAGTATAGACCTGGAAGAAGCTGTAGTATAGACCTGGAAGAAGCTGTAGAATAGACCTGGAAGAAGCTGTAGTATAGACCTGGAAGAAGCTGTAGTATAGACCTGGAAGAAGCTGTAGTATAGACCTGGAAGAAGCTGTAGAATAGACCTGGAAGAAGCTGTAGAATAGACCTGGAAGAAGCTGTAGTATAGACCTGGAAGAAGCTGTAGAATAGACTTGGAAGAAGCTGTAGCATAGACCTGGAAGAAGCTGTAGTATAGACCTGGAAGAAGCTGTAGTATAGACTAGGGATGTTCATCAATTATCGAAAATCGATAATCGATCGTTAAGGATTGGAATCGATCCTGTGGCATTTGGATCGATTTTTTAATTATTAAAAAAAAAAAAAAAAAAAAAAAAAATTTTTTTTTTTTGGACTAGGTTTGGGTGGAATTCGTTCCTCCTCGCCCCACTCCATTGCACAGCCGACTAACGTGAGGTGGAGCTTCATATAGTCTCTAGTTTTCTGGCTGGGCACGGGCCTTTGTGCCAACAAAACTGTTTTAAACATGAGAAATTCACACCGGCATGCGCCGGGGACAGCAGTGTTGGAGAGGAGACACATTGAAATAAAGAGTTCATTGAGGAGAACACGTTGTCTTTCGTATTTTCTGCCATAGGCATTCATTTTGTTAAAAAAAAAAAAAAAAAAAAATTTAAAATTGAAAATATTGAAAATTTTCTAAGTATTAATAAAATCGATAATCGATAATTGATCGTTAATTCTCACCGATTATCGATTTTGGAAAATTTTCAAAATGAACATCCCTAGTATAGACCTGGAAGAAGCTGTAGAATAGACTTGGAAGAAGCTGTAGTATAGACCTGGAAGAAGCTGTAGTATAGACCTGGAAGAAGCTGTAGTATAGACCTGGAAGAAGCTGTAGTATAGACCTGGAAGAAGCTGTAGTATAGACCTGGAAGAAGCTGTAGAATAGACCTGGAAGAAGCTGTAGTATAGACCTGGAAGAAGCTGTAGAATAGACCTGGAAGAAGCTGTAGAATAGACCTGGAAGAAGCTGTAGTATAGACCTGGAAGAAGCTGTAGAATAGACCTGGAAGAAGCTGTAGAATAGACCTGGAAGAAGCTGTAGTATAGACCTGGAAGAAGCTGTAGAATAGACCTGGAAGAAGCTGTAGAATAGACCTGGAAGAAGCTGTAGAATAGACCTGGAAGAAGCTGTAGAATAGACCTGGAAGAAGCTGTAGAATAGACCTGGAAGAAGCTGTAGTATAGACCTGGAAGAAGCTGTAGAATAGACCTGGAAGAAGCTGTAGTATAGACCTGGAAGAAGCTGTAGAATAGACCTGGAAGAAGCTGTAGAATAGACCTGGAAGAAGCTGTAGTATAGACCTGGAAGAAGCTGTAGAATAGACCTGGAAGAAGCTGTAGAATAGACCTGGAAGAAGCTGTAGTATAGACCTGGAAGAAGCTGTAGTATAGACCTGGAAGAAGCTGTAGAATAGACCTGGAAGAAGCTGTAGTATAGACCTGGAAGAAGCTGTAGAATAGACCTGGAAGAAGCTGTAGTATAGACCTGGAAGAAGCTGTAGTATAGACCTGGAAGAAGCTGTAGTATAGACCTGGAAGAAGCTGTAGAATAGACCTGGAAGAAGCTGTAGAATAGACCTGGAAGAAGCTGTAGTATAGACCTGGAAGAAGCTGTAGTATAGACCTGGAAGAAGCTGTAGAATAGACCTGGAAGAAGCTGTAGAATAGACCTGGAAGAAGCTGTAGCATAGACCTGGAAGAAGCTGTAGCATAGACCTGGAAGAAGCTGTAGTATAGACCTGGAAGAAGCTGTAGAATAGACCTGGAAGAAGCTGTAGAATAGACCTGGAAGAAGCTGTAGAATAGACCTGGAAGAAGCTGTAGTATAGACCTGGAAGAAGCTGTAGTATAGACCTGGAAGAAGCTGTAGAATAGACCTGGAAGAAGCTGTAGAATAGACCTGGAAGAAGCTGTAGTATAGACCTGGAAGAAGCTGTAGTATAGACCTGGAAGAAGCTGTAGTATAGACCTGGAAGAAGCTGTAGTATAGACCTGGAAGAAGCTGTAGAATAGACCTGGAAGAAGCTGTAGAATAGACCTGGAAGAAGCTGTAGTATAGACCTGGAAGAAGCTGTAGTATAGACCTGGAAGAAGCTGTAGAATAGACCTGGAAGAAGCTGTAGAATAGACCTGGAAGAAGCTGTAGTATAGACCTGGAAGAAGCTGTAGAATAGACCTGGAAGAAGCTGTAGAATAGACCTGGAAGAAGCTGTAGCATAGACCTGGAAGAAGCTGTAGTATAGACCTGGAAGAAGCTGTAGTATAGACCTGGAAGAAGCTGTAGAATAGACCTGGAAGAAGCTGTAGAATAGACCTGGAAGAAGCTGTAGAATAGACCTGGAAGAAGCTGTAGAATAGACCTGGAAGAAGCTGTAGTATAGACCTGGAAGAAGCTGTAGAATAGACCTGGAAGAAGCTGTAGTATAGACCTGGAAGAAGCTGTAGTATAGACCTGGAAGAAGCTGTAGTATAGACCTGGAAGAAGCTGTAGTATAGACCTGGGAGAAGCTGTAGTATAGACCTGGAAGAAGCTGTAGTATAGACCTGGGAGAAGCTGTAGTATAGACCTGGAAGAAGCTGTAGAATAGACCTGGAAGAAGCTGTAGAATAGACCTGGAAGAAGCTGTAGAATAGACCTGGAAGAAGCTGTAGAATAGACCTGGAAGAAGCTGTAGTATAGACCTGGAAGAAGCTGTAGAATAGACCTGGAAGAAGCTGTAGTATAGACCTGGGCGGGTTGGGGGGGATTTCTTGAATGCACCGATGCATTCGTTGCAAATGTGTTCTTTCTTTACTCTGGATTGACCACTTTTATGGTTTTTGAAGCATCTTCTGGCGACAGCAATTTGTTGCGATCGCATTTACACTTCAGAAATCATGAAAGTGGTGTTCATTTGTGACGCTTATTTTCCTGAAAAAGACCTTAGAAAGCTTAGGTAAGACCTGTGTGTGTGTGTGTGTGTGTGTGTGTGTGTGTGTGTGTGTGTGCGTGCGTGCGTGTGTGTGTCAGTTTGGACTGCTTCCATGACTCCCATGGACTCCACGACCGCAGACGTCTCTCACTTTCATATTCTCTCTCCTCCCACCATGCTCTCTTTACCTTTTGCCCTCATTTCCTCCTCTTGCCTTCCCTTTATTTACACTTTTTTCTCTCTCTCTCTCTCTCTCTCTCTCTCCCTCACTCTTTCTCTCTCTCTCTCTCTCTCTCTCTCTCCCTCACTCTTTCTCTCTCTCTCTCTCTCTCTCTCTCCCTCACTCTTTCTCTCTCTCTCTCTCTCTCTCTCTCCCTCACTCTTTCTCTCTCTCTCCCCCTCTCTCCCCCTCTCTCCCCCTCTCTCCCTCTGTGCAGACTTGACCAGCAGACCCCGTAGCCCCCCTCAGCCCCCCCCTCCCCCGCTGCCGCCTGGGCGCCCACCGCCCCCCACCCCGCCGCAGGAGCGAGGGAGCGAGGCGGAGCCCGGAGGAGGAGGAGGAGGAGCCGCCCCGGTGACGACAGCACCCCCTGGTGGAGGAGGAGGAGGTGGCGGTGGCGGTGGAGGTGGCGGAGGTGGAGGAGGAGGAGGAGTGGAGGACTGGGAGGAGAGGGACAGGGACACGCCTCTCCGCCAACTGGAAGCCGCGGAGGGCGAAGAGCGCGAGGGAGCCAGAGCCCCACGTGCCATCGACAACCAGTACTCCTTCTTCTGAGGAAGAGAACAGCGAGGGGGAGGGGGGCGGAGTGTGTGTGTGGGGCGAGGGGGGGGGGGGGGGGGCGGAGTGTGTGTGTGGGGGGGGGGGGGGGGGGGGGGGGAGTGTGTGTGTGGGGCGAGCGGGGGGGGGGGGGGGGAGTGTGTGAGTGAGTGAAAGGGAGAGGGGATGAGGCGGCGTACATCATAGCCATTCATAACCAGTATTTGTTCTTTTGTTAGCAAGGTAGAGGTGAGGAGGAGGACGAGGTAGAAAAGTACTAACACTATATGAGAGAGAGAGAAGACTCTTAACGACGGAGAGCAGCTTTACAACACTAAATAACGGTACGTTTTTTTTTTTTTTTTTTTTTTGGTGTGGATTAAGCTTTTTGCCGGTACGCGTCACACAGCAGGCTCTCGTATGTGCAAATGAAATGCAGTGAGAGAGCTGAAGCCCTGTGAAGCCAGCAGTCCCAATACCTCACAGTGGTCCTGCCAAGACACAGCACACGCTAACCACACGCTAGCCACGCGCTAGCCACACGCTAGCCACACGCCAAACACTCTGCTAGTTCTACAGTGGCAAACCGCCCCGCCTCTCTCTCGTACGGAGAGGAACAATCTGCCGCTTTAAAGGTGCAACATGTAGCCTTTTAAATCATTCTGAGACACAAGTATCATCAGACTGGCCCTACAGGTTCCCCCTATAGAGTCGATGATCTGATTTTGCTGCATAGATTTGCATATTAATGAGGAAAGTCTGATTTTCTTGGAGCTACTACAATTTCTTCATGCTTCAGGATGCAGACTTCATATTAATGCCACGATGTGTGACGGCTGGGACACACCAGAAGCATCGAGCAGGAGCCTTGCCATTCACACCAGAAGCGCTCTGCTTTGCCCCGCGTGTTACAGCATGTCACACGATGTGTTACAGCATGTAACGCATTGTGTTACAGTGTCATACTGGTTAACACACTTACATACTGGTCGTCAAACCCGTCATTGGTAGAGCAGGTAGTTCTTGAGAGAGGCGGGCAGGGGCGGTCCCTTCCTAGAGCCGCCCACACTGAACGCCTGCACAGGTCCATCAGAGGGAGGGGCTCCGGATCGAGTCCGTTTATGTACCGGATTCGTATTTCGCAGTGTCCCCACACGGCGCTCACTGCGGGGTACACCTTCCTGCCCTCAAGTCCTCTGAACGCCGCCCCTAGATCATGTCCGTCCACTATGTAACCCAACGTCCCCTCGTCCATGTCCAAGACGACTAAGAGCGAGTCTGGTATTATGAAGGTGTCGTCGGGCTCCAGGGAGGCGGGGTAGGTTCTGCCCGCGTGGTTCTTGCCGTCGTGGTAGAGTTTACTCCGGCCCAGGTCCCAGGCCCAGGACTCGCTGTTGTTTCCCACCAGGGCCGTTTAGCCCACCGAATGCAGTGGTGCGTCGCCCGTGGCCACCCCGACCACGGCGTGGGACCGCCTCTGGCGCGTGGCCCAGCTGACCTCCCACACGTGCAGTCCCCGCGTGTAGCCCACCCGGCCGCGGATGGCGTACTGTAACACATACTACACATACTACACATACTGTAACACAATGTGTTACATACTGTAACACGATGTTGTAACACATTGTGTTACAGTATGTCACACATTGTGTTACAGTATGTGAAGACAAGTATGCTGCTGACAGGGAAATAGTTGGTAATTCATCCATTCATTTCAATCATTACCTCGTTAGCTTAACTGGTTATGTTTAAGTGGATGGATTATGGCCGGACATTAGGCAGCTTCTGGTACATTGTAGCCCACAGCGTCGGAGATTACGCTACAAAATAACCGTGTTTACTTTATTCCAGTTCATTTCTTTTCCACTTGATGTTTTAATACATTGATGAACAAGAAGAACAACAACACTGAACCTAAAACTAAAATATGTTTCATAAGGCTTTATATTTACCACAACAGCATCGATATCAAACTGAACAAACACAGATATAGATCAGCATATGCTGCAGCTGTGTGTGTTCCTTGTAAATGTGGCAGACAGCAAACCGCGGTGCTAAGGAGCTCATGGGACGACAGGGCAGAGGAAGACTCACTTGGGCTTGGTGAGGCTTTGTCTGTGCATCTGTAAGTTGGCAGGTGAAGATGGCTCATTCCTCCCTGCTCCTGCATGTAGGGAGAGGCCATGGCGAGTATGGTGCCATGTAGGGAGAGGCCATGGCGAGTATGGTGCCATGTAGGGAGAGGCCATGGCGAGTATGGTGCCATGTAGGGAGAGGCCATGGCGAGTATGGTGCCATCGTCGCTGAAGGCCAGCGAGGCGATGCTGGTCAGGAAGTGACACAGGCGCTTCTTGTTGAACAGGTCCCAGATCTTCTCTGAGCCACCTGTAGCAAAAGTGTTTCCAGTTCCATTTTAACTGCATACTTTCAACTTCATGTTAGCGGACATCTTTGGCTGGTCTTGCTCTTTTCGTGACAAGAGACTATGGATTCATGGAAGTGTGGGTTCAACGTGAAATTGCTGCATGTAGCACCTTGCTTATTGGCAAGCTACAGCTACAGCTAATGAAGCTACAGCTAATGAAGCGTCTGGTCAATTTGGCAAAGGCAACATTCAAACTGGCAGATTTGTGATGTTTTGTGAAACGGTCCCTTCAGACGAGAGAGACTGGAATGTGACGGGGCAAAGTGGCAAATACACTAGACAAGAAACATTTACCTCAATCACTCAGCAGCATCACTCAACCTCTCTCTCTCTCTCTCTCTCTCTCTCTCTCTACACTAACTTCTGGCTGTACCTTTATGGTAGAAAAGAAAAGGCTGAACTGGGAGAGATTTATTTTCTTTCAGAGAGAAATTATTGATAATGATACCCAAATACAATAATATTGATGGAAATAATGACGGTCGGAATAATAATAGTATTAATTTTATTTTTGTTTTTAAAGATACCTTTTTTTTGTATGCTTACTCCCATGTATGTGTAACACTTGTTCCAACCCCCCCCCCCCCCATATCCTGTTATTTCAGTTGAAATTTCTTTGTGCCTTGTTATTTTTGGGGGAAAGAAAGGAGAAAAGAAATTGCTATAACGCCTCATTCTCAAGGCTATCCCTCGCCCTCTCTCATGCTGTCCTCTTCTCCTCCTCAGCCTCATCCTCCGTTCATTAAGAAAATACAAAACAAAAGGCAGAAATAGCTGGAAAAAAAACGATAACGTCAATGAAAAAAATACCTACTTTTTCTACTTGTGCCTTTCTGTGTCTCGTCTCCTCTGGTCATCGGCCTTGGCCCTTAAGAGCTTGCCTGTTTCTTTCTGTCCCCCCCCCCCCCCCCCCTCTCTCTCTCACCTCTTTCTTTTGCTCAGAGTCATGTATTTGTCTGTATAAGCACCTCGCCCCCCCCCCCCCTCCCCAAATCCTGTTCTGTGTCCTTCTCTCAGTTTTCAAACTCTCTGTGCCTTTCTCTGTCTCTTTTCTCTCTTTGCTGGGACCGTGTTTTGAGGGCGGGCAAGTGTTGTCCACCCTGTGTGGTTAGTTTCAGGTACTACATTGAATTTAATGATAATGATATAATATAAATATAGTGAAACATACTGGTCTCTACTGTGTGATTTTTTCTTTATGTGATTTTGACATGGTTAGGAGATGGTTACGTCATGGGAAGTTGTCTCCACGATTTTTTTTTTCATCCTTATGTCCCCACCACTTTTCAACACCCGTGATCCATAAGGCAGGCGTGGCATATCCAGATGCTATTTAAACGTCGTGATTCAATTAAAACTGGACGGACAAACCCCGTCTTTATTTCTCACAAACACTGTGGCATGCAAACACGTGCACGGCAGCTAGTAGGCCTACACACACGCGCTTGGAGGCACAGTGAAATTTGTCCTCCACGTTTGACCCATCCTGGCTTGTCATCGTCCTCCGTGGTTCAGGTCAGGAGTGGTGAGCAGTGAAGCGCCCGGTGACCAACTTCTTCCAACGGTTGGAAGAAGTTGACCGCCGCTGGTCAGACGACCATCTTCTGCATGTTTTTAGTGGGGGGGTTATATATGGAGGAACCCCAGGGAGCAGGGGCGGACTGGGATCATAGTTCAGGCCGGGCATTGGATACCATGCAGGCCAGGCCAACACACGCGGACACACACAAAAATGTGGGCCGTTTGAAGCGAGATTTGGTGAATATAATGCTAACGTGATGTTACATCATGTTACCTATTTGTTCACTAATAGAATTCAACATTGCCTAGATAACTAAGTATAATATGAAGACGTAAAAACATGCCTCTGTACAAAAGCTTCACAGCAAACTTAATTTAAGGAAGAGTGCAGTCACAGTGTCCTGTCTTGGCTTGTCTGAGGTTAAATGCAAATACAAAAAATCTAACTGCTTCATCTCCACTTTAAACTGTATTGTGCAGTCCTGATAATCCCATAAAGCACATTAATGTGAAAGCAATAAGCATATAGCCTACATGTTTCACTTTATGCTCTGAAATTGTAGCCTACCTAAGGTTCCTCATTCTGATAAGTTCAACACCACCTCCAGCTCTGCAGGAGCACCTGCTGCAGTGCTAGTGCTGCTTCTGCCTCCTCCTCCACTTTTGTGAAGAAATCCCCAAAAGCAATCCAACCCATACTTTCAGTTTAGCCACTACTGTTTACATTTGACCAATGGGATTTGTTTTATATAGCATAATATAAATAGATAAATAAATACAAATTAGTGTTAATTTAATTTCTCTCTAATATTCTAGAGGCAATAGACAATTGTCTATGACTGATATTGTAGTTTAGGCCAAGACACAACATAGGCTCCTTGCTTTCCACCTCTCTGCACCTCTTTTCTTCTCCATTTTGGCACCATTGAACAACAAGCACCGCCCACCGGGGTCTCAGCAGCTTCTGACTGAAAAGTTAACTCATTCCTCCCTGCCTGCCTGCAATCTGCGCAACTAGGAACACGTATAGCCTACATACTGGCCTGCTGTTCAGTGAGTGGCCTGGCCTGCAATTTATTTTTTATTTTTTTGGCACGCCATGTCATGCCAGGCCACCGGGCATTTGCCCGAAGCGCCCGATTAGCCAGTCCGCCGCCTGCCTGGGAGCACAGGGAGAACATGCAAACTCCACACAGAAAGGCCCTTTCGACGAGATAGCCCACCTGGCTGTAGGCACTGAAGAGATGGGGGGGACCACAACCTCACCGCCCAAAGCTTCCCAGGTGGACTGGGAATCGAACCCAGGACCGATTATTGCACAGGTGTGCCTTTGGCTGGTTACAATATTGCTGCCTTCAAACGGGGTCGTATTTACCATGTTCACGAGAAGAGTCCATATGAATGCCCCCCTCCTGTGGTATTCACAACTTTGGAAGTGGGAATTTTCTGAAAACTCAAGTGTTCGAATACAAGAGCTAGCGACTATAGGAGGTTCCGGTGAGGTTTTTCAAAGTAAAAGAATGAATCTGCACAATTATAGAGCAGACAGAGGCGATTGGAAAATGATTATTTTCCACATTAAACTAATAAACTAAGCATTTAAATGAAGCTATACAATACAAATGATGTTTCTGTATGACAATAACAATAGAGGGTATGCATGTGATGTCACAGAGGCAGAAGTCACTGTGGGGTCACGCCCACTGAGTCACAGCAAGACTGAGCTTGAATGCAGTAATCAGCCTAGATAACTGACACCTGCTGCTCAGGGAGGAATTTGACGCCCGTGTTCCAGTGGGTGTGTATACCCTCTAGTCTATAGCATTATGTTTCAATAACATTGAGAACATTCTTCTCAGTATCTTAATATTATGTCAGGTATTAAAACAGTTGGTGTCAAACAGAAACATAATTTGTATTGTATACCTTCGTTTAGATGCTTTGTTCATTGTTTTAATCTGCGAACTAACCATTTTTCTATGCCTTTTAAAAACATGAATTACGCCGCTTTTACTCTGAAGGCTGAACGTCCAAACCGGAACTCTTATATTTGCTAGCTCCGTCAACCGGAAGTGTTATATTCCTTTATACGACGCAAGTAAAATGCTGCTCGGCTGATCCCTCCCACAATACATCCATCATGATCCATGGATCACTCGTATTGTGTATTTATTTGACCAACAACTAAACTTCCTGCTGATTGTGACAAAATAAATCCTCATGAATAATGAATTACATATGGGACAGTTTTCAGAGAAGAGCTCGCCCGCATTAGGATTGATAGGCGAACAAGCCAATGAGATGAAAGTTAAGAAATAATTGATGGAAAACGTATCCAATCGGCTTTAACAGACGAGCCATGGGTCGGGCTTGCAAAGAGATGCGTTCGTTAAACCAACTCGGTCGAGTTCGTTTGCACATGACTCCCAACTATGAAGTGCCACATATTTACGCATATTTCTTGATCACCTGCATTTGAAAAGCACGTTACATGTTTCTGTATTAGTGATATACAGACATGTTGTCATATTATAAAATATAACTATATAAAAGAAAAAGACTCGTTCGATTCGGGTGGCTGAACCCACTCCGCCACAGTTGACTCGTCAGTCGTCAAAGAGTATTTAAACAAAAGTAGCAACGGCGTACGGCCGTTTTGGCTTGGAAAAATGCCACCTTGGGCCAGTGTGACAACAGCACAGAACCATGACAGCCAATCAGACGCGTCTCCTTCAGGCCAAAATGGCGGATGTCCTGTGCGCTGATGTTGCAAGAGTCCCTTCGCTGCTCATAAATTCTTTTGTCGTCGTGTCACGTGATGAGTAGTTGCCGGGTTTGGGCAAATCGAGCGCACCTCGTGTCGTCCTGTGTTTTTGTTGTTGTTTTCGACAGACAGACAGACGGTGTGTGTGTCTGGCCTGTCATCTTCTGACTTTAACACTGAAGCGACGAGAGCGGAATAACAGGGATGCACATGACTAAAAAGTACACGTTCAATACTAACATCAGCTAATCTGTCAGTGTCTAATGTTAATCCAGTATCACTGCCAGATAACAACAATGTCTGTTTAATAACGTCGTGAGCAAGGCTAAGCTAACAGAAGCTAACGCTAGGTGAAGATATTACAACAACGTTAACGTGAGACAGTCTATTTCTCTAACTTCGTCAACAAAAAACTGTACGCTAGATGACCTTAGTTAACAAAGTCTGTACCGAATGGGTGGATGTCAGTCTTTACATTGCTCGCTCGCTAGCTAGCTAGCTAGCTAACTTAGTTTCCATGCCGCACAGGGCTGTGTGTATTGTCCTAGCCGGACCATAACACTGTTGTCTGTCTGTTAACGCCTTTGCAGAGGTAGAGGCCTAACGTTAACGTTACTGGCCGACATTCCGTTTCCAAACTCCCACTTTGTCTTTCTTTTTTTAGGACAAGGAACACGATGAAACCCCCCTCACAGACGCAGTCATCTCCTGTGAGTACTCAAGTGTTGACAACTCTGACGTGTTTATTAGAAAACTTAAGTCCTGAGTTGGTGGCTGCCAGAGAAAACCACTCCTTGATCTCAGCCAGGCTTCCTATTTCGGATCGGGGGGGTGAAGGAGTGAATTCTCCATGGTAGTAGCATTGCAAGGTTAGCTTGGATCCTGACCTGGCGAGTGTTGCCTTTTCCTCCTGTGGAGGCGAGAGTAAAAAACAACAACATATTTCTCCTGCAAGAGTATCAGAATAAACAACACACCAAAGAACAGCAGGGATGTAAACTAGTCACTTTTAGGTGACACAGTCACTTATTTTTTTTATTATCCCAAAATAAGTTAATGAATTCTGAGTGGTTTTGTGTATGTGTCACCTTTTTCACTCTGCATGCGTTGGCATCCCTGAACAGTGTGGCAGTTAGTGTTGTTTATTTGCAGGTATTTGAAGGTGTTTACAACAACGCCCGGATGCTTCACTTCCTCACTGCGGTAGTGGTAAGTAGCGTTCGCTCCTGTCATTCAATCTTTGCACCAAGAGTCTATCAGTCTGACGACGACTAAAATAAAACTCTGGGACAGACGGTTGATATTTCTGGGTTTCCGGTGGAGAGAGTTCTGCTTCTGTGCTTCACGGTCATTGTTTATAGTCCAGTTGTCATGGGAATGGAGTTGGAGTGGATGGATTATAAGTGGTTTTGGTCCAGACACATTTTGGCTAATCTCTATGAACAGATGACTGCATACAGTATGAGACTTCGTCGGACTGTCAACACCGACGGAAGCGGAAGTCTTTGGCGCGGACGTACCCACTATACCAGAAACCCCAAAATATCAGCCTTGTGTCCCAGAGTCCTAGTCGTCAGACTGATAGACAATCAGTCAATCAGTTTTAACCCTTAAAATACTCTGTTATATATATAAATAAATATATATATATATAGATAGATAGATAGATAGATAGATAGATAGATAGATATAGATGCAATTGTGCTTTGCTCATATTGTCATTGACTCTTTATTTCCTGTACATTCCTGTTGAGAGTAGCAGAGGACTTTGAAATTGATGCATTAAAAAGCACCAATGTGTGCATAAATATTCACCAGAATGCAGGAAATGAAGTATGTGACACTCAAAGTGTCATGGAGGAGGATCCCCAGACGTCAATGAATGCTTGATTAGTGGTCCGCGGTCATGGGGCTGCTGGCAAGATGTCCCTTAGTTTTCCACATTGAAGGTGGTAACCCTACTCAGTATTGTGATGTCAGCAATATTATTTATTTTATTGACATTTTAGATTTGTTTCCAGTGAGATATTGAGTTTATATAGTGACTTTGCTGTCGTAAACATTGCTGATGCTGCTCTAGAAGCATTTTAGTTATATTTAAAATATAAATGCAGTCTAATCATCTTTTGAGTTTATTCTTTAATAATATATATTTGTTTAAAGCAATTACTGAATTTAGTAATGAAAAATAACCAATAGGAGTATCGATCAAGAACCAAAGCAATAAGGATGAATGAGGGATGCAAACACAAGCTTCACCGCACAACCTGGACACCAGTAACAAAGAAGAAGGAAAAAAAAGTTCAGACCAAAAAATAAAAACCTGGCCAGCACACATGGTGTCCAGATTAAACCTGGCCAGCACACATGGTGTCCAGATTAAACCTGGCCAGCACACATGGTGTCCAGATTAAACCTGGCCAGCACACATGGTGTCCAGATTAAACCTGGCCAGCACACATGGTGTCCAGATTAAACCTGGCCAGCACACATGGTGTCCAGATTAAACCTGGCCAGCACACATGGTGTCCAGATTAAACCTGGCCAGCACACATGGTGTCCAGATTAAACCTGGCCAGCACACATGGTGTCCAGATTAAACCTGGCCAGCACACATGGTGTCCAGATTAAACCTGGCCAGCACACATGGTGTCCAGATTAAACCTGGCCAGCACACATGGGTGTCCAGATTAAACCCTGGCCAGCACACATGGGTGTCCAGATTGAGCTGCATCTCCTTTGTCTCCCTGCTGCTTGCAGGGCTCCACCTGTGACGTGAGAGTGAAGAACGGCACCGTGTACGAAGGCGTCTTCAAGACTCTGGGCTCACAGGTAAAACGCCTGTTGACATCGACATGGCCAGCGGAATGGCTTCATCGCCTCTATCGGCACTTTCTCTGGCTTGAAGTGTGAAGATGCTCTGTAAAACAGTATCACATGAACCAGCTCCGTGCACTAGAAGCAGGTCTTGAAATTAACACGTGTAGTGTAGAGGTAAAAGCACTTGCCTACCACCGCAGAGACCCGGGTTCAACTCCTGCCAGCGGCACTTCCGGCTTGGTCAGGCGTTCCTACAGACACAATTGGCCATGTCTGCGGGTGGGAAGCCGGTGGGGCATGAGTGCTGGTCGCTCCACTAGCGCCTCCTCTGGTCGGTCGGGGCGCCTGTTCGGGTGGAGGGGAACTGGGGGGAATAGCGTGATCCTTCCACGCGCTACGTCCTGCCGGTGAAACGCCTTGCTGTCAGGTGAAAAGAAGTGGCTTGTGACTACACGTGTCGGAGGAAGCATGTGCTAGTCTACGGTTCTCCCCAGGTCGCAGAGGGGGTGGAGCAACAACCGGGACAGCAAGGGGAATTGGCCCAAGTCCAATTGGAGACAAAATGGGAGAAAAGTCACCCAAATAATTTAAATTAATTGGTAATATTCCTAATCCACGAGACACTATGCCAACACAGATGTGGCAGCAGAGACAGTTCCTCTAATGCCGCCTAGTGGCTCACTCCAGAACAGCATGAACCTCCGCCCACCTGCATGCAAGTCAATAGGACCACAACCCCACTTCTCACTGAAAATATAAAGTCAAGACATTTTCCATGAGAAGTTATGGTCTCAGGAGCTAATTTCACCTCCTTATGGTGTTTATTTATTTACACATTAAAAACAAAAACACACAAGATTGTTCTGGTAGAGACAGGAAACCCTATTGGGCTTATTCTGGGTCTCACTCTCTACACATTAAGTGTGCCATTCAGTGAATATGACAGGAGGTTATTTAGGGTCATGTTTACCTGGTGATTGACAGGCTGCCTGTACATATGACAGGAGGTTATTTAGGGTCATGTTTACCTGGTGATTGACAGGCTGCCTGTACATATGACAGGAGGTTATTTAGGGTCATGTTTACCTGGTGATTGACAGGCTGCCTGTACATATGACAGGAGGTTATTTAGGGTCATGTTTACCTGGTGATTGACAGGCCGCCTGTACATATGACAGGAGGTTATTTAGGGTCATGTTTACCTGGTGATTGACAGGCCGCCTGTACATTTGACAGGAGGTTATTTAGGGTCATGTTTACCTGGTGATTGACAGGCTGCCTGTACATATGACAGGAGGTTATTTAGGGTCATGTTTACCTGGTGATTGACAGGCTGCCTGTACATTTGACAGGAGGTTATTTAGGGTCATGTTTACCTGGTGATTGACAGGCTGCCTGTACATTTGACAGGAGGTTATTTAGGGTCATGTTTACCTGGTGATTGACAGGCTGCCTGTACATTTGACAGGAGGTTATTTAGGGTCATGTTTACCTGGTGATTGACAGGCTGCCTGTACATATGACAGGAGGTTATTTAGGGTCATGCTTACCTGGTAAATGAGCGGCTTTAGGTCAGGAGGTAGAGCGGGTCGGCCAATGACGCAAGGGTTGGCCGTTCGATCCCCGCTCCCTCCCAGCTGCTGTCGCTGTGTCCTTGGGCAAGACACTTAACCCTCCTTGCTCCCGATGGTGTGTAGGCACCCTGCGTGGCAGCCTGCCGCCATCGGTGTATGAATGGGTGAATGTAGACTATCTACTGATTGTAAAGCGCTTTGGATAAAAGCGCTATATAAATGCAGGCCATTTACCATGTTTACCTGGTGATTGACAGGCTGCCTGTACATATGACAGGAGGTTATTTAGGGTCATGTTTACCTGGTGATTGACAGGCTGCCTGTACATATGACAGGAGGTTATTTAGGGTCATGTTTACCTGGTGATTGACAGGCTGCCTGTACATATGACAGGAGGTTATTTAGGGTCATGTTTACCTGGTGATTGACAGGCTGCCTGTACATATGACAGGAGGTTATTTAGGGTCATGTTTACCTGGTGATTGACAGGCTGCCTGTACATAACCTCCTGTCATATCATATGACAGGAGGTTATTTAGGGTCATGTTTACCTGGTGATTGACAGGCCGCCTGTACATATGACAGGAGGTTATTTAGGGTCATGTTTACCTGGTGATTGACAGGCCGCCTGTACATATGACAGGAGGTTATTTAGGGTCATGTTTACCTGGTGATTGACAGGCCGCCTGTACATATGACAGGAGGTTATTTAGGGTCATGTTTACCTGGTGATTGACAGGCTGCCTGTACATTTGACAGGAGGTTGTTTAGGGTCATGTTTACCTGGTGATTGACAGGCTGCCTGTACATTTGACAGGAGGTTGTTTAGGGTCATGTTTACCTGGTGATTGACAGGCTGCCTGTACATGGCTGGAGCGCCTCCAGAAAGGCTTTCTGGGGACAAGGAGATGGATGTTGACATCTGATAGGCAGCAGCTTCTCATGTCTGGCAGACAGTGTTGAGCAAGTTACTTTCAAAATGCAATATACTACATATTACTAGTTACTTTCATTTGAAAGTAATAAGTTACTTTACAATATTACTGTCTGCGTAGAGTAATGACATTGCCGCCCCGGAACCATCCCGAAAAAGAATTTAAACCAGTTTGAAGTCAAGTCAAGTTTATTTGTATAGCACATTTCATACACAAAGGCAGTTCAAAGTGCTTCACATAAAATGGATGACATAAGAAAAAAAAAAAAAAAAAAGTCAGTGTAAACCCTCAACAATTCTAAATGTTATCCTTTTCCTTTGTTATTGTCATCTTTCGTGGTTATTTGCATAAAACAGGGTATCCACGGGGTCTTGAAAAGTATTACAAGTTGATGAATCAATTTAGGGATAATTAAGACCCTTAAAAAGTATTATTGCTGATGGTGTTAAATGAGCATACTGTATGATATCATCCCATATCGATCACAGACCCCTGAATTGAATCGGTATCGTATCGTGGCAGACTTTGTGATATCGGAAAATATCGCATCGTTGTCCAAATAATCTATATAATATTGTATCGTGATAGAACTTGTGATTTACTTGTGATCGGTGCATTTATCGTTGATGTGACGAAAGTGGTGTTGAGGTCTTGAAAAAGTCTTAAAAAAGGTCTTAAAAGGTATTGAATTTAACTTCAACAGTCACACACAATTTGATTAGGAAATGATTGTATCTTTATTTAAATATGAGCTTTGATATAAAAAAAAGTACCTCAATTTGAGACTTGTGTTACTTGACAAAGTAACTGGTATGATATTGCTGAAATCCTATTGGTAAGTTATATTACTGAGTTACTGCTAAAAGTATTATATTACTTATAATATGTGACTTTTGTAATGTACTGCTGGCAGAACAAAATGAATGAGGGCAAACTGCAAGCTTCTGGAAGTCTGTGTGACTTTGGTTTGTAAACTAACCAAATGCAAAAAGGCAACAAAGTAAACGCTTCTGTTGTGCGAAAGGGAACTGGTGGGAATAGCGTGATCCTCCCACCTGCTACGTCCTGCCGGTGAAGCTCCCTACTGTCAGGTGAAAATAAGCGGCTGGCCACTACGCATGTGTCGGAGGAAGCATGGTGCTAGTCTACGGCTCTCCCCAGATCGGCAGAGGGGGTGGAGCAGCAGTGGAGCAGGAAATCATGAAAAAACAAATCAGTGCATATCAGACAAACATATGCCGATACTGATATATCTGTGACTGTGATAGGCCAATATCGGCTGATAGTCAGGCTATAATTCAGTGGGTTACTCACTGTAACACTCACTGTGGTTGACTGGACTCCACAGTGTGAGCTGGCTGTGGACGCTGTGCATAAGAGGAGTGAGGGAGCTGCCAGCGATGGAGGAGAGGAGGGGGGAGGGGGAAGCCCGTCATCACTCCCCAAGATGGAGGAGATCACAGACACCATGATCTTCAGCCCCGCTGACCTGGTCACCATGACCTGCCGTGACGTGGACCTCAGCTTCGCTATCAAAGGTACCCTGACAGCTACACACGTTACTGGCTCTCAAACAGAAAGGTAATAATCATTCAAAAAGAACATTATTTTGTATGACTGCATTGCTGTCTGTATTCTTTATCAACTCTGTGGAAATATCCTTCACATTTGGAAACCAATTGCACCGACCCCTGAAATTGATGGTTATACAAGTCAATCATAACCTTCTCAAGAAGCAAATAACATTCTGAAAGGATTTAACTCCCCCTCCCAATCAAACAAAACAAAACATGTTTTTTCAATCAGGAATTATGAGGCATTGTCATATCTATTTTATCGGTGCAATACCAGCAGAACATACAGTATACTTATACAAAACACCACAAAGTATCGGTGCATTACCCGCAGAACATACAGTATACTTATACAAAACACCACAAAGTATCGGTGCATTACCCGCAGAACATACAGTATACTTATACAAAACACCACAAAGTATCGGTGCATTACCAGCAGAACATACAGTATACTTATACAAAACACCACAAAGTATCAGTGCATTACCAGCAGAACATACAGTATACTTATACAAAACACCACAAAGTATCAGTGCATTATCAGCAGAACATACAGTATACTTATACAAAACACCACAAAGTATTGGTGCATTACCAGCAGAACATACAGTATACTTATACAAAACACCACAAAGTATCAGTGCATTATCAGCAGAACATACAGTATACTTATACAAAACACCACAAAGTATCAGTGCATTATCAGCAGAACATACAGTATACTTATACAAAACACCACAAAGTATCAGTGCATTATCAGCAGAACATACAGTATACTTATACAAAACACCACAAAGTATCAGTGCATTATCAGCAGAACATACAGTATACTTATACAAAACACCACAAAGTATCGGTGCATTACCAGCAGAACATACAGTATACTTATACAAAACACCACAAAGTATCGGTGCATTACCAGCAGAACGTGCAGTATACTTATACAAAACACCACAAAGTATTGGTGCATTACCAGCAGAACATACAGTATACTTATACAAAACACCACAAAGTATCGGTGCATTACCCACAGAACATACAGTATACTTATACAAAACACCACAAAGTATCGGTGCATTACCAGCAGAACATACAGTATACTTATACAAAACACCACAAAGTATCGGTGCATTACCAGCAGAACATACAGTATACTTATACAAAACACCACAAAGTATCGGTGCATTACCAGCAGAACATACAGTATACTTATACAAAACACCACAAAGTATCGGTGCATTACCAGCAGAACATACAGTATACTTATACAAAACACCACAAAGTATCGGTGCATTACCCGCAGAACATACAGTATACTTATACAAAACACCACAAAGTATCGGTGCATTACCCGCAGAACATACAGTATACTTATACAAAACACCACAAAGTATCGGTGCATTACCCGCAGAACATACAGTATACTTATACAAAACACCACAAAGTATCGGTGCATTACCAGCAGAACATACAGTATACTTACAGTATACAAAACACCACAAAGTATCGGTGCATTACCCGCAGAACATACAGTATACTTATACAAAACACCACAAAGTATCGGTGCATTACCAGCAGAACATACAGTATACTTATACAAAACACCACAAAGTATCGGTGCATTACCAGCAGAACATACAGTATACTTATACAAAACACCACAAAGTATCGGTGCATTACCAGCAGAACATACAGTATACTTATACAAAACACCACAAAGTATCGGTGCATTACCAGCAGAACGTGCAGTATACTTATACAAAACACCACAAAGTATTGGTGCATTACCAGCAGAACATACAGTATACTTATACAAAACACCACAAAGTATCGGTGCATTACCCGCAGAACATACAGTATACTTATACAAAACACCACAAAGTATCGGTGCATTACCCGCAGAACATACAGTATACTTATACAAAACACCACAAAGTATCGGTGCATTACCCGCAGAACATACAGTATACTTATACAAAACACCACAAAGTATCGGTGCATTACCAGCAGAACATACAGTATACTTACAGTATACAAAACACCACAAAGTATCGGTGCATTACCCGCAGAACATACAGTATACTTATACAAAACACCACAAAGTATCGGTGCATTACCCGCAGAACATACAGTATACTTATACAAAACACCACAAAGTATCGGTGCATTACCCGCAGAACATACAGTATACTTATACAAAACACCACAAAGTATCGGTGCATTACCCGCAGAACATACAGTATACTTATACAAAACACCACAAAGTATCGGTGCATTACCAGCAGAACGTGCAGTATACTTATACAAAACACCACAAAGTATTGGTGCATTACCAGCAGAACATACAGTATACTTATACAAAACACCACAAAGTATCGGTGCATTACCAGCAGAACATACAGTATACTTATACAAAACACCACAAAGTATCGGTGCATTACCCGCAGAACATACAGTATACTTATACAAAACACCACAAAGTATCGGTGCATTACCCGCAGAACATACAGTATACTTATACAAAACACCACAAAGTATCGGTGCATTACCAGCAGAACATACAGTATACTTATACAAAACACCACAAAGTATCGGTGCATTACCCGCAGAACATACAGTATACTTATACAAAACACCACAAAGTATCGGTGCATTACCAGCAGAACATACAGTATACTTATACAAAACACCACAAAGTATCGGTGCATTACCCGCAGAACATACAGTATACTTATACAAAACACCACAAAGTATCGGTGCATTACCCGCAGAACATACAGTATACTTATACAAAACACGACAAAGTATCGGTGCATTGCCAGCAGAACATACAGTATACTTACAGTATACAAAACACCACAAAGTGTGTGTGTGTGTGTGTGTGTGTGCATGTGTATTTGTGTGAAGGTGTATTGAATAAAGCTGTCTTTGTGGCAGTTCATGCAAGATGGCGCTGTAGCAAACTTTCTCTTTAGGAATTTGTTTTGTTTATCATTCATCTGTGTGCGGTCTTTGTGTGCGTGTGTGTGTGCGTGTGTGTGTGTGTGTGCGTGTGCGTGTGTGTGCGTGTGTGTGTGCGTGTGTGTGTGTGCGTGTGCGTGTGTGTGCGTGTGCGTGTGTGCGTGTGCGTGTGTGTGCGTGTGTGTGTGTGTCTCTGTAGACACGTTCACAGACACGGCCATCAGCTCTGTGCGGGTGAACGGGGAGCACAGAGAGAAGGTGCTGCAGAGGTGGGACGCAGGAGGCAGCAACGGAGACAACTACGACCTGGAGGCAGACGCAGTGAGAACACACACACACACACACCTACACACACACACACCTACACACACACCTACACACACACACACACACACACACCTACACACACACACGCACGCACACACACACTAGGGTTTGGCGGGACTCTATTTTTGATACCTTTAACCCTTCCCCAGTTGTTTCTGGTGGTGTATGGTATTACTGCCTGATTAAAGAGCGTGCTGCAGGTTATTATTATTTAACTTTTTTCAATTTACAGTTTAGGCTCAAGATTCTTATGAAAATCCCCCCAAAAAAACAGTAACAAAATTAAAACATGTCCCCAGGGCAGAAATATGGAGAAAAAGGTGGCATTATATAATGCCCGTGCTAAAAAAAAAGAAGCCAACTGGGCAGATAATAACAGCTGTCACATCACTCGGGCTACTGTACTTCCTGTACAACAGAAAACTTTCCAAAACATGATACAACTGTTCTGTCCTTCGTGGCCCACATAACCCAGAATCAGCGTTGCCAGACGTATGATAATTATCGTGTTCGTATGATCATCTACCTCCAAAAAGGATTGATATCGTACCCTCTGGTACCATAATTCAACATTTACCATCTGGCAACACTGCCCAGAATGCATTTCGGCATTGAAGTGAGCAGGAGATTTCTCCCCCAACCCAACTGTTTAGTTTGGGCTCTATAAAAGTTAATATCTATGGTTAATATGGCACTTTATGAAGTTTTAATAATCTTAGTCGACAAACATAATTAGTAGACCCCCAATATGATATCGGTTTATCAAAATAACGGCTATTTGGAAATATAATTTTGGAGGACCAGAGACCACACCTCCGACCAACCATCTCAGCTGAGGCAGCCCGACTCCTGGCTGGTCTCAGGCAGATAACAGATCCTCGGTGTGTGGGGATAATGATCCGAGGAACCGTCACAGCCAGGTGTTATGTTCCATTTGCAGGTTTTCAGGGGCGTGTGCCAGCTGCTTTACAAAAAACAGTCTAGATGCAGCTGTGTGTGTGTGTGTGTGTGGGGGGGGGGGGGAACAAAAGAGAATCCTATTGCTACCAATCCCACATATGAATGCAAACCTGCACCATGCTCTTTAAAAGTCACATTGTAGGGCTTGGAGGGAGATGCCAATTTCATTTTGTAGTCGCTGCTATACCGTTTTCCGCCACAAGGTGGCTGCGCTGCTGCATTCCACTTACAGTAACTTGCATGTTCCAGTTGTGTCCTCTTGTAGCCTACAAATGATCCACTTGCCTGCTGACACACAGACACACATGTCAGTACAAGCTCAGGTCAGGTGTGCTTATGTAGGCCCAGTGGATCCCACACACACAGACACACATGTCAGTACAAGCTCAGGTCAGGTGTGCTTATGTAGGCCCAGTGGATCCCACACACACAGACACACATGTCAGTACAAGCTCAGGTCAGGTGTGCTTATGTAGGCCCAGTGGATCCCACACACAGAGACACACATGTCAGTACAAGCTCAGGTCAGGTGTGCTTATGTAGGCCCAGTGGATCCCACAC
This sequence comes from Poromitra crassiceps, assembly GCF_964638095.1. Lineage (NCBI taxonomy): Eukaryota > Metazoa > Chordata > Actinopteri > Beryciformes > Melamphaidae > Poromitra > Poromitra crassiceps. The sequence goes on along the minus strand of NC_139644.1, from coordinate 46,572,296 downwards.
ACACAGGCACACATGTCAGTACAAGCTCAGGTCAGTTGTGCTTATGTAGGCCCAGTGGATCCCACACACACAGACACACATGTCAGTACAAGCTCAGGTCAGGTGTGCTTATGTAGGCCCAGTGGATCCCAGACACACATGTCAGTACAAGCTCAGTTCAGGTGTGCTTATGTAGGCCCAGTGGATCCCACACACAGAGACACACATGTCAGTACAAGCTCAGTTCAGGTGTGCTTATGTAGGCCCAGTGGATCCCACACACAGAGACACACATGTCAGTACAAGCTCAGGTCAGGTGTGCTTATGTAGGCTCAGTGGATCCCACACACACAGACACACATGTCAGTACAAGCTCAGGTCAGGTGTGCTTATGTAGGCCCAGTGGATCCCAGACACACATGTCAGTACAAGCTCAGTTCAGGTGTGCTTATGTAGGCCCAGTGGATCCCACACACAGAGACACACATGTCAGTACAAGCTCAGTTCAGGTGTGCTTATGTAGGCCCAGTGGATCCCACACACACATGTCAGTACAAGCTCAGGTCAGTTGTGCTTATGTAGGCCCAGTGGATCCCAGACACACATGTCAGTACAAGCTCAGTTCAGGTGTGCTTATGTAGGCCCAGTGGATCCCACACACACAGACACACATGTCAGTACAAGCTCAGGTCAGGTGTGCTTATGTAGGCCCAGTGGATCCCACACACACAGACACACATGTCAGTACAAGCTCAGGTCAGGTGTGCTTATGTAGGCCCAGTGGATCCCACACACACAGACACACATGTCAGTACAAGCTCAGGTCAGGTGTGCTTATGTAGGCCCAGTGGATCCCACACACACAGGCACACATGTCAGTACAAGCTCAGGTCAGTTGTGCTTATGTAGGCCCAGTGGATCCCACACACACAGACACACATGTCAGTACAAGCTCAGGTCAGGTGTGCTTATGTAGGCCCAGTGGATCCCACACACACAGACACACATGTCAGTACAAGCTCAGGTCAGGTGTGCTTATGTAGGCTCAGTGGATCCCACACACACAGACACACATGTCAGTACAAGCTCAGGTCAGGTGTGCTTATGTAGGCCCAGTGGATCCCACACAGGTTTGCACAGTGATGGAACATTCACCGCCTTTGATGCAATAGTACATTTCCATAGGATTGTCGGACAGCCTCCAAAAACCTGGCACACTGACATTTGAATTTAAACTGGATGACGTCTGACTTTACAAAAAGAAGAAGAAGAAAAACTGCCCCACCCACCCCAACCCCCCAGACTTTTACAAATGGCAGTGTCATGAGTTAGCATTAGGGGTGCCACTGGTATAGCCTGGTTAAAACCATCCTGATGCCTGATCTCACATCCTGTTTCGCTCTACGTATCAGTCTGGACTCCAAGCCGTCCACAGTGATTTCAGTGGGCGGGAGTACTTGCCTTGACAGACAACTCCTTCAGCCAATCAGCGTCGCCAAATCCAGTCCTTCAGCCAATCAGCTGACAGATCCAGTCAAATCCAAATCCACTCAGAAGAACGGTGAAAACGTCTTTGCCGCAGAGAAACCCCGCTGTGGCATATAATAATTAATACTCCTGATCTTGTTTAATTGTTCTCGTTGCTGCTCGTTGCTTTGGGAGCCGGAGAGCCACGGGGGCAGCCATTACCGTTTTGCCAGCCGCAACCCTGATTGGCCGGTTATGATGTCAACTACGAGGCAGGTGCCTGATTGGCCTGTGTGCACTTTGTAATTTCTGAAAAGGCCAGACGGTCCCGCAGAACGAAACAAACTCTGAGTTCATGGTTTTCCAGGCTAGGCTACCACTGGTAAAGATGACACATACAGTACTTTAATCAAGATGACAGTTAAGATGACACATACAGTACTTTGACCAAGATGACAGTTAAGATTACACATACAGTACTTTGATCAAGATGACAGTTAAGATGACACATACAGTACTTTGATCAAGATGACAGTTAAGATGACACATACAGTACTTTGATCAAGATGACAGCTACACTTTCTCCACCAGTAATACTAATCCAGCTCACATCATATGCATTTGACTTGTCTTTTGATCTTTGATGTTTTCTGTCTGTCTGTCAGTCAAACGGCTGGGATGCCAATGACATGTTCAAGTTTAACGAGGAGACGTACGGAGTTAAGTCCACCTACGACTCCAGCCTCTCCATGTACACGTGAGTCCTACCACACCCCAACCCCAAATACGCTTAGACTGATATATCAGTTTACCAATCAATCAATCAATAAATAAATAGACTACAGGGATGCTGTATTTTTGTAGGCCAACCCGGAAGTTAGGAGGTCAATGGGGTTTTAGGTTAGATGTTGAAATAAGCTCTGTGGTTAACAACCTTTATGAAACTGTGATATTTGAGTTCAGCAAGATACTCTTCACATGAACACCACTTTGATGGTCTTTGAAGCGTAAATGTGATCGCCAAAAATCATGATTTTCAGAAAAGCTTAAAGACTAAAGACAAAAATCAGGTTTTCTTCATGTTCCTTCAGTTGGATGTCTGAGCTTCTCTGTGCAGAGTTTGACACTAGAAGCTGTTTCCACAAAGTGGAACCTTTCTTAGAGCTCCCTGAAAAGGCCATTTTCAACAAGCAAGATTCGTGACATCACGAATCTTGCAGCCAATCACTGTCCAGTATTCAGCAGTTAAAGCCCCAACACATTCTCACTCCAAACTCCCCATAGACTGCAGAACGCTGTTGGAGTGCCCAGTCTCCTCCATATAATCAATCGACTTGTATTGGCCGACTCAAAAGTCCATCAGAAAACATACTGTACCACATTATAAACACACTAACACCGCACAACCCCCGAAAACAACAATAATGTCTCTGTCTAATATATCAGTCTGACCCTGATAACTCTAACTCCTGCCATGAAGTTCTCCAGTTCACACAGCTGAGAACAACCTTCCTGACGTGTGTGTTGTTGGTGTCTCCTGCAGCGTGCCTTTGGAGAAAGGGAACTCGGACGTTTACCGGCAGCGCGAGGCGCGAGCGGCCCGCTTAGCCAACGAGATCGAGGGCAGCGTGCAGTACCGCCGCCGCGTGTCCCTGGAGAACGACGAGGGCAAGAGCGAGGAGGACAAGTACAGCGCTGTGGTGCGAGAGGACAGGGCCAGCCCAGGCTTCTCCTCTGCCAGCAGGTGAGACGCAGCCCGGCTTCTCCTCTGCCAGCAGGTGAGAGGCAGAGAGAGAGAGAGGACCAGGGTTCCTGGTATGCCGGTCTGAAACATCTGGAAAACTCAATTAATTGGATCATTTCCAGGGCTTGAATAGTTTGGGAAGTTGGAAAAAAATATGGAAAATGTTGTGGTTGATAATTCTAGCTTTTATACCGACCTGTAGTGATGCGCGGGTCACCCAGACCCCGCCGGGTCCCGCGGGCTGGCCCGCCCCGCAGGCGGTCTGGGTTGGCAAATTATGAAAATATGGCGGGTGCGGCCGGGGCAGGCTCAGAACGTGACAAAGCAACATTATAATTTATACCATGGTCTGGGTGAATACTCGATTCTGATTGGCTGCAAGGTGTCCATTATTTTGTGATATTGTACAGTGATAATGGACACCTAGCTAAATGGTCTGTTCACCATTCATATCAATGCGCCATAGTTTCATCAGTGTTATCAGGAGAGCAGTTTGAGCTCTATACCCCCATTAAGGGTTAATATGACAATTTTCTAAGTTGAGAAAAAAATGGAGTCGGTCAAAGTAACTATTTAAATCACCCCTGTGTGCTCAGTTTATCAAAAATAACTCTTATTTACAATTTTGATTTTCGTTTCAGAGATTTTTAACCTCGCGTCACCAGGCTCTTCTCGGCGACAAAGAGGATATTTCCCTCGGCTCGTGCACGAGCGGGGGCGAGCCCTTTGAGAGAGAGAGACAGAGAGAGAGAGAGAGAGAGAGAGAGAGAGAGAGAGCTGCACTTTTCACTTCCTGAAACTCTTCGCTCTTAAATGTTAATATACTTGGCCAATACGTATCTATCATACAAAATAAAGCAAGCAGCCAAACGGTAATGTCTTCATTTAATGTAGAACGCAAAACATCGTTAAACCTGCATTCCTGTGATGAAGTTAACGTTTGAGTCGGCTTTAAAACGGAGGTTGGTGGAGGTGGGAGGGACTATTTTATTTCGTGGAAGACTGATTTACAGTATGAATAACAGACATTTAGCCATTTAGATTGCTTTATTTATTACACATGGAAATATAAATGACTGGTCTTATTGTTTTGTTGGCAAGTGACCATGGTATAAGCGGGTTAATGCACTTCGAGGTGTACATTATCACTTTTTAAGGGACTTCGCGGAGGCAACCATCCTCGGCTTCGCCTCGGACGGTTCACGCCTCTCGCGTCGTCCCTTAAAAAGTGATAATGTACACCTCGTCGTGCATTAACCCTTACATAATTGAGTTAGAGCAGTGAAACACGCAGAGTAACCCTTTATTAAGACGTGAACTCTCTCACACGTACACACAATCAGAGAGTCTGAAGCCGTCTGCACCTGCTGCACTAGTAAAGAAACACTTCAAATGAGGTAGCCTATGTGCTCTCAAAACAAACATTTTGGAAGGATTATTATATTATTATTTGAAGTCTCCATAAAACTAATACCACCGCAGATTTTCTGTGTGGACTCGACTGTGATCTATTTGTCAACTTTACTGCAACGTGAGTAGGTTACGTGACCAATTGAGAGCGCATGAGGTAATTAAAAGAAATGGGAAGGCATAAGAAGTGTTTCTGTAGCCTGTCTCTACCTGCTACCTCCATTTTGAGACCTTGGATTAATTGAAGAAAGACCGATAATAGTTGAGTTTGTAGCGCCGACGAAGCAGAAAGAACTCAACGACATGAAAGCAGCCGCGCAGCATCCAGAGCAGTAAAACTGTTGTCGCGCACCGGCCGGCACGCATGTGTGTGTCTGTCTGTGAGAGAGAGAAGCACCATCACACATGTGTGTGTCTGTCTGTGAGAGAGAGAAGCACCGACACACATGTGTGTGTCTGTCTGTGAGAGAGAGAAGCACCGACACACATGTGTGTGTGTGTCTGTGAGAGAGAGAAGCACCGACACGCATGTGTGTGTCTGTCTGTGAGAGAGAGAAGCACCGACACACATGTGTGTGTGTGTCTGTGAGAGAGAGAAGCACCGACACACATGTGTGTGTGTGTCTGTGAGAGAGAGAAGCACCGGCACACATGTGTGTGTGTCTGTCTGTGAGAGAGAGAAGCACCATCACACATGTGTGTGTCTGTCTGTGAGAGAGAGAAGCACCATCACACATGTGTGTGTCTGTCTGTGAGAGAGAGAAGCACCGACACACATGTGTGTGTCTGTCTGTGAGAGAGAGAAGCACCGACACACATGTGTGTGTCTGTCTGTGAGAGAGAGAAGCACCGACACACATGTGTGTGTGTGTCTGTGAGAGAGAGAAGCACCGACACGCATGTGTGTGTCTGTCTGTGAGAGAGAGAAGCACCGACACACATGTGTGTGTCTGTCTGTGAGAGAGAGAAGCACCGACACACATGTGTGTGTGTGTCTGTGAGAGAGAGAAGCACCGACACACATGTGTGTGTCTGTCTGTGAGAGAGAGAAGCACCGGCACACATGTGTGTGTCTGTCTGTGAGAGAGAGAAGCACCGACACGCATGTGTGTGTCTGTCTGTGAGAGAGAGAAGCACCGACACACATGTGTGTGTCTGTCTGTGAGAGAGAGAAGCACCGACACACATGTGTGTGTCTGTCTGTGAGAGAGAGAAGCACCGACACACATGTGTGTGTCTGTCTGTGAGAGAGAGAAGCACCGACACACATGTGTGTGTGTGTCTGTGAGAGAGAGAAGCACCGACACACATGTGTGTGTCTGTCTGTGAGAGAGAGAAGCACCGACACACATGTGTGTGTGTGTCTGTGAGAGAGAGAAGCACCGACACACATGTGTGTGTGTGTCTGTGAGAGAGAGAAGCACCGACACACACGTGTGTGTCTGTCTGTGAGAGAGAGAAGCACCGACACACGTGTGTGTGTGTGTCTGTGAGAGAGAGAAGCACCGACACACACGTGTGTGTCTGTCTGTGAGAGAGAGAAGCACCGACACACGTGTGTGTGTCTGTGAGAGAGAGAGAAGCACCGGCACGCATGTGTGTGTGTGTCTGTGAGAGAGAGAAGCACCGACACACGTGTGTGTGTCTGTGAGAGAGAGAGAAGCACCGGCACGCATGTGTGTGTGTGTCTGTGAGAGAGAGAAGCACCGACACGCATGTGTGTGTCTGTCTGTGAGAGAGAGAAGCACCGGCACACATGTGTGTGTCTGTCTGTGAGAGAGAGAAGCACCGACACGCATGTGTGTGTCTGTCTGTGAGAGAGAGAAGCACCGACACACATGTGTGTGTGTGTCTGTGAGAGAGAGAAGCACCGGCACACATGTGTGTGTGTGTGTCTGTGAGAGAGAGAAGCACCATCACACATGTGTGTGTGTGTGTCTGTGTGAGAGAGAGAAGCACCGACACACATGTGTGTGTCTGTCTGTGAGAGAGAGAAGCACCGACACGCATGTGTGTGTCTGTCTGTGAGAGAGAGAAGCACCGACACACATGTGTGTGTGTGTCTGTGAGAGAGAGAAGCACCGGCACACATGTGTGTGTGTGTGTCTGTGAGAGAGAGAAGCACCATCACACATGTGTGTGTGTGTGTCTGTGAGAGAGAGAAGCACCGGCACCATGTGTGTGTCTGTCTGTGAGAGAGAGAAGCACCGGCACACATGTGTGTGTGTGTGTCTGTGAGAGAGAGAAGCACCATCACACATGTGTGTGTGTGTGTCTGTGAGAGAGAGAAGCACCGACACACATGTGTGTGTCTGTCTGTGAGAGAGAGAAGCACCATCACACATGTGTGTGTGTGTGTCTGTGAGAGAGAGAAGCACCGACACACATGTGTGTGTGTCTGTGAGAGAGAGAAGCACCATCACACATGTGTGTGTGTGTGTCTGTGAGAGAGAGAAGCACCGACACACATGTGTGTGTCTGTCTGTGAGAGAGAGAAGCACCGGCACGCATGTGTGTGTCTGTCTGTGAGAGAGAGAAGCACCGGCACCATGTGTGTGTCTGTCTGTGAGAGAGAGAAGCACCGACACACATGTGTGTGTCTGTCTGTGAGAGAGAGAAGCACCGACACACATGTGTGTGTCTGTGAGAGAGAGAAGCACCGGCACACATGTGTGTGTCTGTCTGTGAGAGAGAGAAGCACAGACACACATGTGTGTGTCTGTCTGTCACAGACATGTCTGTCTGTCACAGACACATGTGTGTGTCTGTCTGTGAGAGAGAGAAGCACCGACACACATGTGTGTGTCTGTCTGTGAGAGAGAGAAGCACCGGCACCATGTGTGTCGGTGCTTCTCTCTCTCACAGACAGACACACACATGTGTGTCGGTGCTTCTCTCTCTCACAGACAGACACACACATGTGTGTGTGTGTCTGTGCTTCTCTCTCTCACAGACACACACACACATGTGTGCCGGTGCTTCTCTCTCTCACAGACAGACACACACATGTGTGTCGGTGCTTCTCTCTCTCACAGACACACACACACATGTGTGTCTGTGAGAGAGAGAAGGAGAGAGATGAGTTTGGACACCTTAAAGAGCTCTGCTGTTCTTATCGTGTGTCAGAGACATATTACTAGGGATGCACCGATCCACATTTTTTCACTTCCGATCCGATTCCAATACCTGAATTTGGATATCTGCCGATACCGATATTATTCCGATACCGATATTTTTCTTGAATATACAGTATAGGCAAAGATTTGGCCAATTAACTTTTTTTTTTAATATACCTTGCAAAAATCAGACAAAATTAAGAAAATATACAAGGCAAAGAAGGATACTATTAAATTACGGCTGTGCGGCCCGCGCTGGAATTGCATTTTTTTTTTTTTTTTTTTTTTACAGTGCACCTGAACGCAACATGCAAGATACCCGCTGAATAGAATAAGTGTCCAAATGTTCGTGTAATTTTGGCCAATGCTCTACTTCTGTTATAACATTTCAGTCTGGAATATGGAATATCTTTCAATAATCTTTATGGCTAAAAGGCTAAAAGTAATCTCATGTGTAAGAAATGACTGTTCTACATTTAAGAAAAACATTTTGGCTAGTGGAAATTCTAATTGGCTGGTCATTTTAAAATCTAGCAGCCATATTGGCAGGTGGTCAAAAAAGTTAATTTCAAGCCCTGCAGGGAGAGCAGGTGATGACATAGGAATTGAGGGAGCACAGAGTTGTGGACCAAGGCAGCTTAGCAGGCAAAGTACTAAACAAAATTGAGAAGGGAGCTCCTTGAATTTTACAAAAGTAGTATTTAATCCCGAAGTAATATATTCGTGTACACAGCAGTGTTACAAACAGAATATATCTTCAAAGGGGTACACGGGCAAACAAAACGCTACGCGTGTTTCAACCACACAGGGTCTTCATCAGGCTGGAATAACTGGGCGTCGACCACCGCACCTGAATAGGAATGACATAGGAATGACATCACAACTGTTAATTTAAAATGAGGTATTCCTCTAAACCTGCCTTCAAATGCCGCAATTTTTTTGCGCTGGCGCCGTTTGGCCCCCAGCAAAATCTGGCCCTCTGGGAGCGAGGACATTTTTTTGTGGCTCTCTCTATCATCAAAGTTTCCCATCCCTGGGTTACGGCATGACAATATTTGTTCGGCCCTCGGCAACAATCTGGGTTTCTTATGTGGCCCCCCATGAAAAATAATTGCCCACCCCTGGTTAAACCCGTAGAGTTCAGTACACCATCAAAGAGTCAAACATAAGGAAGGTATTTAGAAGAGGACATCAAATCAACATTAAAACCAATTCAGACATTTAGGCAGATACTTCTGCTGGAGCCGTTTTGGGAACGGAATAACTCCAAATCAGAAGTGAGCTCAGTGAGAAACTGCTGAAACAGTGCATGTGTGTCAGCGCTGAGGGCAGTGTCTCTGTAGTCAACAGGTCATCACTATTGGGATACCAGCTTGAAATTTGAATAATAGGCTTGCGGTCTGCGGCCAACAATACTGTCATTTTTAAAGCTAGAGTGAAGATACTTATGATATGAAACTAGAAGACGTAAGGCAGGGATACTCAACTTGCTTTGCCCGGGGGCCACTTTTGGAAAATGATAGGAGGCCAGGGGCCAGTTAATAAACAAACATTAATGTAATTTTGTTCTGTAGCGGATTGTAGGTTTTTGGGGTGTCAGCCAGAGTTTAGTCTGATAATTTTGTGCACACAGGATAGTTCGTTAGGTTAAGTTAGTTAGGTTAAGTTAGTTAGGTTAAGTTAAGTTAAGTAAGTGCCTGGGTGGCGAGCAGACGGCCTTATTTGACAATTTAGCTGGAGCTCAGTCAAACTTTATTTCACGTTAGTTTTAATTGTGAATTAGAAAATGGTCGGGGGGCCACTCTGCACCCTATCGCTGGCCGCATCTGGCCCCCGGGCCGTGAGTTGCGTATCACTGATGTAAGGCATCTATTGGTAGCAACCATGTATTTCCACAGCATCCGCCGGATCTTGAAAAGTATTGAAAGTTGATAAATCAATTTAGGGAAAATGAAGGCCCTTAGAAAGTATTAAAAGTCTTACTCGCCATTTGATGAGGTATTACATTTGGTAGCTATTGTGCTGATTGTGTTAAATGGGCACATATCGATCGCAGACTCATGAATTGAATCAAAATATTTTAATCATTTGAAAACGTATGAAAGAACGGGATCTTTCTTTAAAAATGGCCACTAGGACAAAATTGTTCCATGACAAATACAACTTCACCATGTTAAGGAATAAGGTAGTAAAGGCGCTAAGATGATTGTGACTATAATATGGAATCAGTTAAAAAAGCTTACGGGGCAAAATCACATAGCAGGAAAACCAACTGAACTTAATGTGGATGGAAACCTGACAAAGGAGCCAGCTAAAGTAGCATTACTTTGTTGATTCTGTGGCTGCTATTGCACAGAGCTTCTCTGCTGAACATGTTGTGTGTGGAACAAACACAGTGGAGGACAGAGCTTCTCTGCTGAACATGTTGTGTGTGGAACAAACACAGTGGAGGACAGAGCTTCTCTGCTGAACATGTTGTGTGTGGAACAAACACAGTGGAGGCAGCCTTCAACCTTCAGGAATGTCCCTGGATCAGATCAGTGAAACCATCAAAAGCAAAGGATGCATTTGGGATGGACACACATGACAACAATGCTTAAAGAACTTAGCTCACCGTTAACTAATCCCATCACCAAGATCACAAACCTCTCAATATCACAAGGAAAGTTTCCAGAGGCCTGGAAATCTGCCATCTAATCTATCTATCTGTCTGTCTGTCTGTCTGTCTGACTATCTATCTATCTATCTATCTATCCGTCTATCTGTCTGTCTGTCTGACTATCTATCTATATCTATCTATCTCTCTCTCTCTATCTATCTATCTATCTATCTCTCTCTCTCTATCTATCTATCTATCTATCTATCTCTCTATCTATCTATCTATCTCTCTCTCTCTCTCTATCTATCTATCTATCTATCTACAGTATATCTCTCTCTATCTATCTATCTATCTATCTATCTATCTATCTATCTATCTATCTATCTGGCAATGTGTACTCTGTCTGTTTGAAGAACTTTGGCCGTGCCACAGCTGGTCCCAGCCGGCCTGTGACTCACTCTCTCTGTCTTGTCTTCCAGGGAAGGTAAATACATCCCTCTCCCCCAGAGGGCCCGGGAGATCGGCCTCTCTGGCAGGGGCGGAGCCTCCGGCCGGGGAGCTCCGGGCGGCTCCAGACACTCTGCGCCCGGCTCTGATAGGAGCAGCCCGCTGTCCGTCAGGACGGCCTACTCCCCCCACCAGACGCAGGCCAGCCCCCCCGCCGCCAGCAGCCCGCCCTGCTCCAATCACACGCTCCCTCACTCACTCTCCCATCCACAGGCCCTGTCTGACAGCACGCGCTCCTCTGTCAACGGAGGTACGCAGGGGGGGGGGGGGGGGGTCACAACGCAGGGGGGCGGGGTCACAACGCAGGGGGGCGGGTCACCACGCAGGGGGGCGGGGTCACCACGCAGGGGGGCGGGGTCACCATGCAGGGGGGCGGGGTCACGACGCGTGTGTGTGTCTGTGTGTGTATGTATGTGTGTGTATGTATGTGTGTGTGTGTGTGTGTGTGTGTGCCTGTTCTAACTGCTCGTCTCTTTGTCTCAGTTGCGTCAAGGACCTCCCCGAAATCCCAGAGGCCTCAGACCAGCCGGACCCTGCGCACCCCAGCCTCCCAGTCAGCACCCACAGGTATGCATGGCAGAGCACACACACACATACACACACACACACACACAGACTCAGCACCCACAGGTACACACGGCAGAGCACACACACACATACACACACACACACACACACACACACACACAGACTCAGCACCCACAGGTACGCACGGCAGAGCACACACACACATACACACACACACACACACACACACACACACACACACACACAGACTCAGCACCCACAGGTACACACGGCAGAGCACACACACACATACACACACACACACAGACTCAGCACCCACAGGTACACACGGCAGAGCACACACACACATGCACACACACACAGACTCAGCACCCACAGGTATGCACGGCAGAGCACACACACACATACACACACACACAGACTCAGCACCCACAGGTACGCACGGCAGAGCACACACACACATGTACACACACACACAGACTCAGCACCCACAGGTACGCACGGCAGAACACACACACACACACACACACACACAGAGACTCAGGGTGCACAAAGCTAGGTGGAAACCTAGCATATGGCCGGCGCGGAAAAGCGTTGACGCGTTGGTTGTAGCAGGCAGCGACATTGTTTTTTTGTTTATAATATATTTATTTGAGATCGGAATTTTGCAAAATTATATACAAGGTACACACAGAGCAGTGACATTTCTTCTCTCTTTTTTCTTGGAGTGCACAAGTCACAGACTGGAGCACAACCTTTTCATATACAATCTCAAACTGACAAAGGCACAAACAGAAGGAAAACTAAAACAACAACAAAGCAAACAAACAGACAAAACAGAAAACTAACAAAACAGTAAGTCTACCTGATAGCACACAAATCAGACATAGGTCGCATGGGGGGTGATGAGCAACAGACAAGTCCATATAGGAGGATACAGTGAGAGAAAGAGAGAAAGAGAAAGGAGAAGTATATAAAAATGTAAAAAGTAAGATGTAAAAAGTAAGGCAGCGACATTGTTAACTCATTGAGTGCCAGCCACTTTTGGAAAACGGATGCTCCCAGTGCCAGAGTTTCAGAGCGTTTTCAGTGATTTCTCGAGGCCCACAGAATATTGTGTGATATTACTATGTAAACACCGAACACGCCCAAAGAACGATGAAACTCTCTTCTATCATCAGCAAGAAAAAGTTTATTGATATCATTTTCCGTTCTTTAGTTATGAGCCGGAGAAGATAGGTTGATTTCAGCAAAAAGAGACGTTTCAAATTAGAAGCTGAGATAATTAGCCTTTTGTGAAATGAAGCATTTCAAGCACATGACTGACTCTGAAGCTAATATTTTCTGATGTAGTCACACCTCAAAAATAATTTCCTTCAATAAAACAGTGAAAACAAAGGAATTTTGTTTGGCAAAATAATATTTTTTAGCTGCAACCAGCAGCGCTGGCCCCTGCGTGCGCTGCTGGTTGCAGCTTCTTGCTGGTCTGGGGGCACCAGCAAGGGGCACGGTGGCTCAGTGGTAGAGCTGTCGCCTCGCAGTCAGAAGGTCCTGAGTTCGATTCTCGCCTGGGACACTGCGGGCGCTGTGGTTGTGTTCCCCCCATATCTTCAGTGCCTACTGCCCAGGTGGGGTATCTCGTCTGTGTGGAGTTTGCATGTTCTCCCCGTGCTCCCCCAGGGGGGTTCCTCCGTATATAACCCCCCCCCCCCCCCCCCCATTAAAAACATGCAGAAGATCAGATCGTCATCGTCATCCGACCAGTGACGACAACATCCGAAGTCGGTCCCCGGGCGCTGTACGATAAAGCGACCACTGCTCCTGGCCTGCCCCCCGGAGGAAAGGACAAAGCCAGGATGGGTTAAATGCAGAGGACAAATTTCACCGGCCACCGTCAGCATGTGTGTGTTTGTGGCCCTCCGTGCATGTGTTGATGTGTAACCGTGTGACAATAAAAGACGGGCTTGTCCGTCTGAAATCGTCGTTTTAACGGGCTTGTCAGACGGGCTTGTCCGTCTGAAATCGTTTCGTCTTGATTTACTGCTGGCCTGGTGGGCATCAGATATTTTAGCTTGCGTTTGCCAATCCTGTCCTGCTGTCTGGGTCTGTCTGGGTCAGTGTTGTATGCTGCCCTGTGTGCCCCACCCCGCTCAACTGCAAACCCCACCTCCGTGGGAGTGTCTCTGGTGGCTCTCTGCTGCGTTTGCTCTGTACTGAAAAGTGCGCTACATCCAGCTTTTTTACAGCGTTCCGCGTGTATTTGTCACCGGCTCCCATGCTTCCAGTTGAGAATAATAACAACTCCACAACTAATCATGCGGATGGGCTATCGCAGCGGACACGGCGGGGCTCAATTGTGGCAGCAGATTGGCTGCTGCAGGCACAGCTAACGTTATGCTTCATGCATATCGATGCATACGGATGCGATTTCCGTTTCCCCATGACTTCTTCTCTGTTTTTTCCTCGCCTTTCTGTAATCTGGAGAGCACTGTCGCCACCTAATGGGTCCGTAAAATAGCTTTTACACATTCAACATCCACCATACTTTCACAGGAGATGGATCTGGCTTTGATCCACGTCCCACCGTCAAAAAACGCAATTGACGACTATAGTCGTCATTGGCACTCAATGAGTTAATGTGGATGGGTCTCAGTGGCAAAAGTATGAAGGATATAATGGAAAATCAAGTAAGAAAGCCCTAGAAAATAATTATTTAATTATGTACTTGAATTGAATAAAATATGTTATTATAATAATACTCACATTCATACACAATAACTTTGTGAGGCTGAGTATGTGTGTGTGTGTGTGTGTGTGTTAATAATATAATAATATAAGATGTGTATTTGTCACATTAAAAGGAGCCCACCCCTCTGTGTAGCCTCACGGTGCCTTTTCTTCAACTTCTATTGTTGTAATTACATCTCTCCCAGTTAGCACAGTTAGCACAGTTAGCTCTATCCCAAAATCACAAGACCATCATGAAATAGCTACGCTGTCCCTTTAAATATTTTGCTCAATATAGAGATTTCTCTTTTTCTCTTTTTTTGTGCTGCTGACTTCTACTCTTACTTCAAAGAACTTAAAATGCACCTGTAGATTACTGTCAAATGTGCCACAACTGGCAATTGTCAGACCAGACATTTTACATTCATCTTATTTTGGGGGGGGGGGAAACATTGACAGGAAGTCTTGTTCTGGGCCCAGCTACCATTTAGATACTGAGAAGAACGTTCTCAATGTTATTATTGTCATCCAGAAACATCATTTCTATTGTATAGCTTTGTTTAAATGCTTAGCTTATTGTTTTTGATGTGCAAAAAAAAATCTTTCTCGGTGGCTTCTGTGTGCGCTCTACTTGTGCAGAATCATTCTTTTACTTTGAAAATCATCCACCGGAAGTCTTTTATTGGCTAGCGCAACGTAGGTGACTGGCTACCGTCAAAAATGTGTTTTTCTTCTGTCTTCTTCAGTTGGATGTCTGAGCTTCACTGTGCAGAATGGTGCCTTTGCAGAGTTTGACACTATTATTCACAGTCATCTGCTGAAAGTGGAAACTTCTCTGAGCTCAGCTCACTGAAGGCCGTTTTCAAAAAGCAAGATTCGTGACATCACGAATCCTGGAGCCAATCACTGTCCAGTATTCAGCAGTTAAAGCCCCAACACATTCTCACTCCCAACTCGTCATATACTGCACTCGTCACTTTGTCACGAGTGAGAATGTGTTGAAAGCCCGTGTTGTCTGCTGTGATTGGCTAGATAGGTTCTAGATAACCCTGATTGGTTGCTTTGGATTTTTAATGAGCCAGAAGCCGGATGTCATTTTAAGGATTTTAACAATATATTTTAACCTTTTTTTGTGGGGGAAAACCATCAGACTCAACTTGTCCTTCAAAGTCGAGTATTTTATACACATCTTGAAACATGACTTTAGGCCCTAAAGTCATGTTAGGGCCCCTAAAGTTTAGGGGGTCTTTAACTATGGCTGGCTAAAGTAAACATCTCTCTCTCTCTCCCTCGCCCCCTCTCTCTCTACCCTTCAGTCACTCGCTCTCCGAAACCAGATGCCCCTCCCCAGGCCCTGCCTCTGCTTGGCCCCACCCACCTGGACTCCGCCCCCTCCCCTGTCACTCCAGCAGCGACCAAGCCCTCCGGCCCCACCCCACTCTTCCCTGTTGATGGTGAGACCGTTACTTTGACAGTTTTCACAAAAAGAGCCTAAAACAAAGTGAAAAGTCACCACCTCACTCTGTTTATTCCTCTGTGTTTACAGTATGATCACCTCACTCTGTTTATTCCTCTGTGTTTACAGTATGATGTCCAAAATATTGATAGTAGTCACAGGTGGAAAACAGACCTTTCATTTTGTAAAATGTAATAAATTAAAAGTATGAGATTATATTAACTACAGCAGACATAACAGAAAAGCTGAAAAGAAGAACAATTTAAATATGAAATATATACGGTATTGGGTATAAAAATAAAGGAAAGGTATAAAAAGTCCTGATGCATGCACTATATAAGAAACTGGAAAACACGAGAGTATGGTATAAACATGAGTGAATACATTTCCATAATCAAAATTTAAAATAAATGTTTTATTGATAATAATAATAATAATATATTATATATATATATATATATATATATATATATATATATATATATATATATATTACTCTGGTAATAGCGTGTTATAGCGTGTTATAGCGTGTTATAGCGTGTTATAGCGTCGGCCGGCTCTGGCGATGCTGCTGTGTAGTGGCTCGAAGAATATCAGACAACAGTAGCGCTGCTGTGACTAACACAATGCAGCCAAGCAGAGGAACAAACATGTAGGCTAACGTACTGACATTTTGAAAGTAGGACTCAGCTCACTGTCCTACTACTGTCCTACTACTGTCCTACTACTGTCCTACTACTGTCCTACTACTGTCCTACTACTGTCCTACTACTGTCCTACTACTGTCCTACTACTCAGCTCACTGTCCACGGCTAAACCTTCTTCCAGACTTATAAACTCGTGACAAAATGCTTCTCATCCTGTTGGTCGATTCTCATCCACCTGCTCTCAGTCTGACGTGTGGATATGATTATTTGCCACGAGATGTGAATTGATCACAGGTTTATCAATAAAGCGCTAATCATTTCATCCCTACATTGAAAATAAATGTTAATGAGCAGACAGCAGCTAACTAGACATGTGTTGGCTCAAAAGGTCAAGATGTGTTTATCCCATATGCCAAAACCTTCCTTCACTTCTCTCTCTCTCTCTCTCTCTCTCTCTCTCTCTCTCTCTCTCTCTCTCTCTCTCTCTCTCTCTCTCTCTCTCTCTCTTTCTCTCTCTCTCTCTCCCTCTCTCTCTCTCTCAGTGAATGAAATCCTCAGCTCTAAAGAGCGAACTGAGAGCCTGGCTGCTCCACAGGAAGGAAAGAGCAACAAAGGTAGAGGGTCTTCTTTCTCTCCATGGCCTCCTCACTTTCCACTTCTGCTTCTTTACCCTTTACAGCAGGGGTTCCCAAACTCACTACGTACCAAAGCACATTTCCCAGGGACCACTTCCACTGCGTATACCAACACCCAATACTTTCCATCCTGCATTAAACATCTCTCTCACTCTGTCCCTCCCCACCAGTTCCCTCTGTCCAGCAG